>NC_054473.1:172327106-172654606 GCF_017639515.1 Carcharodon carcharias
GATGGAATCGGAATTGTCACGTGAAAAGGGGCGATGTTGCTGGCTGTGTGAGAGTTAGTCCAGAATTTGACGGGTCATGACGAGGGTGACTGTTATTATCAGGATTGTTATTATTATAACCCTTCGGATGGCTACATTTCAGCTTAACACACGCTGCAATCTACGTACTTCAATGATAGGCTTGACTGAAGCGAGTGGGCACTGTGCTTGTCATTTTAGTAATTAACTTCAAGTTGAAATTTGAGAAGCAATAATGACTTTCGCAGAGAATTCATGACTGGATAAACGCTGACAGACTTAAGGCTGATTACATTAACCGTCTCTATCGGATCCCAACCTAGCACGAATGGAACGTCCAAAAAATATCAGTAATATGCTTAGAGTTTCAATTTTTAAATAATATTTAACAAATCCCCTGCAGTCAAAATTATTTCCCAATGAATGACATTTAAAATATCTGATTGTAATAAGACCAACTACGTTGTGTTTAAGAAATAAAATTGTGCTCCCCAATTCATGCCCTGTTTTACAATAACATAAACGACTGTACATTTCGTATTGCACTAGAGTGCACGGCATTCCTGAGCCTGTGAATTTGTAAACACGATTCCGTGTTTTGGTATTTACATAACAACAGTCACTGCACCTGAGAGTAATTGGTTACGTGTGAAGTCCTTGGAGAAGTTGCTGAGAGACGTGCCGAGTCTCCATGTATATAAATCTATAGCTCCGTCAACGCTCTAAGTATGGGAGAAGGGTGCATAATTAAATTAATCATAATTGTTAATATTAATTGATTTGCTGCTGTTAGGTCTCATCAATCGCATTGAATGTCGTTCATTCCTAAAGTTCAATCGGCCTTTTCAAGAAAAGCTGGCAAAGATTTTTTTTTCTCTTTTGGCGTCTGGAATAATTTAAAAATTAAATTTAAATAATTTCAGGGAATCGTAGGATGATATAGCACAGGGGACAATTCAGCTCACCATGGCTGCGAAGCCTGTTTGAAAGAACTGCCTTATTTAATCTCACTCTCCTGCTTCTTCCCTGTAATTTTTTCCCTCATCCAAGTCCTTTTGAAAGTTACTTTTGAATCTGTTTCCACCGCCCTCTCAGGCAGTGTATTCCTAATAATGCACTGCATTAAAAATGGTTTCTTCACCTGGCCTCTGGTAGTTTAGCCGAGTATCTTAAATCTGTGTTCTCTGGTAACCACTACCTCTGCCCCAGGAAACAGTTTCCTCCTTGCTTAATATCAGAAAGCCCTTCATGATTTTGAGCACCTCTGTCAAATCTCCCCTTAACCCTCGCTGGTCTGAGGGACAATCCCAGATTTTCTAGTCTTTGTGACAAACAATCACCCAGCCATTGCCAAATTGCTGAGAGTTTTCATATTATCAATCCTTCTGCAGCTTTGGCTCGGTTTCCCGGAGGGAAGCGGAATGGCATTGTGCTGTGTGAACATTAGGTAGAAAATGCTTCCCACTGTAGCCAAAGGATCAGGAAAACATCACTTTGCAGCCATATACGTTTCAGTATTCGAAACAATTAAAATCGGGAATTATAAAGTGTGAGGTAGGGATAGTGAAAAAAAACAAGCTAGCATCCCATTCCATCAATAAAATTGAATGTTTAGAGCAGTATAGCGGCAATCAAGACTAAAACCTTTCATGCTACTACATTTTACTGGTCAGTTTATAAATTAAATGGCTCATGTTTATTCCAAACAGATTAAATAAATATATAATTACATATATAAATAAATAAAGAGTGCGCCTCTCAATATTTCACTATTAGAAGCGTATCTTACACTTGTGTTTAAAACTAGCTTTACTTTTGAATGTGCTAGTCTGCATTTGGTTCATTATGGAAGAATACTGGGTATCGATTGCATTACCATGTGTTTCCTCTCGTAAAAGAATACAATCCAATATATAAAATTACACTGGTGCGTATATTCGGTTGTTATCTTGGTCATGAACTACACTGGCCCTTGAGGCAGGTGTGGCCGCCTAATCAACGTGGCATGAGGAACAGGTCTTCAGTTTGTGGGAAATGCGAACGATTACAGTGTTTAACTGAGGATTGTTTGTCCCATGCGAAAACCGTGCCTGGGGGATAACTTCTCAATCAATGGCGTTACTGCCATTTGATGTCACTTACTCAGAGACTTACACTACACGAGTGGATGTTTGTCAATTATTTTCTTTACGAGCCAGCGTAAGTATTAATGTAATTCCTGAACGGGGCCGGGAATGGTTAATAGACTTTATATACAATATAATATATATGAAGTCCTATATATAATATATATAAAACCCTTATATATATATAAAGTCCTATAAATATATAAAGTCCCATTTATAATATATATATAAAATCCTACATATATACATATAAGTCAGTAGCTTACAAGAGCGCTTTTGAATTGCAAGTAGATGTCGATTTTACAGTAGGCGCTCTTATATACGATATTATTGTTAGAACCCTTTGCTAATTTTTTATATATTAAATTTGATTAAAAGTCCATTCCTGTACCCAGATCACATTTGGCCATTAATCATCCTCGGCTGCAAGGTCGAGTGGCGTTTATTTTAAAAACATAAATGGGAATTTACTATTTATTCAAAGGAATAATAGAATAATGGAATAAGGACTTAAATCCTGGGCGGGCAGAAGAATGGGGACCAAATACCCTTGTTCACAATTTACTGCGAGTTTTTAGGTAGTAGGTTGCTCCTTGCAGGGGGAATTTATCTGTTGGGGACCACCTTTGAGATTGATTTTAGTAGACAGATAGTTTACTAATCCAGCTTCAATTCTCATTGTTATTGGGGACTGAAGGTACACGACCTATAGGCCTATGGCACTTAAAGGCTTGTTCCATTGTCCGCCAAACCCCCCATTCCAGTTTGGAGGTAGCGCGGAATTAAAGTATAAGTTCACTTCGAAGTCAACCTTGCTCTTTAAAAAATCGTTTATTTTAAACCTTGCCAAATTGTTCAATATGCTGGACACGGTCTTGCTGGGTTTAGTGTGGTAGCGTGTGACGATTGAAAAGTTGTATTGAAATAATAGCGCCAGGTCAAAATTGATCTCAGATTGTCGAAAAATGCACGCGATTTCCCTGCCTGGTTCTTGGCATGAAATTGCATGCGCAGCTAATTTTTTTTATAACAGAAATAGAGGAATCATTTATACCAAATTTGCATTGGACATTTTAGTTTATTTGGATCATGCAAATCAATGGGATCCCAGAGCGCCAGACAGACTTCCGTTTTGATTACCCAACGCCAGATGTTTGCGCATTCTGTTCGCAGCTGACTTACAACTATATATTGTTAATGACAGGTGCAACTATCTAGCGGGGCCATCAGTTGGTCCAGGAGTCTGTGCATGAGTAGATAGAACGACCCGATTTGAAACAGAGCCCGCATGTATGCTGAGAAAACGCGTCCGTACGTTCATTCATACAGCTCGCCTCTTGGTCAATTATAATACACCTCGGGCTTGCTTCATGCACTTTCCAATAACTTTCCTCAGGTTTAAACCTGCCGAAGCTAGCTTACAATGGAGCCTGCCGGATAAACATTTGGCTGCAGGCCTTGGTAACTTTTGCATGACATTCACTCAATGCACTGCAGACCAGTAACTGTTTTCATGAAATACGCCACCACAAGTAAATGTAGAATCAGAAGCGATTCCACAAAAAAACTTCGCGTGGAATTACTACTAACCTCCACTGTATTCATCACTTTCGATTGTCAGAAAAGTTAGACTATTTTGCCCCTAATCCAACATTTTAGTTAGAGCTACAGTTTCGGGGTAATAACTGCAGGCTCTTTGAGGCCTATTAAGGAGACTGATCTGCAAAATAAACGTACATGGGCCTTGCTGCAGCTTTGTAGTGAGTTCCTGACAATCGCAATCAAGTCTGAGCATTTAAAGGGAGGCGAATTGTTTTACTGCGAATCCCCAGTCTTTCAGTGTTTGGTTGCTGGTGAACATCTGATGAATGAATTTAAAATTGATGACTAAGTCTGTCAGTGAATGGACTTGCGCCGTCTCAAATTTCTCAGTTCTGAGATTCTTGAAAGGTAAATGCCCTTTGGATCTTAACTTTGCAAAATCAAATGCTTTGTAATCGACAGATATATCAAGAAGAGAGTGCGCATCTTACATAAGTGCAACTAGAAATAGGCATGCTTATTCAGGCAGTAAAAGATATAGTTTAATCGAGGCAAACAAATGACCTGGCTCCTTTGAACAATTTACAGTTAAAAATGCATTCACGGGGCATGAAGCTGCCTTTTAAAGAATGGGCTGAGACACATATAAAGTCACCTCAGATCCTTGGCATGTCTGTTATAGACTTGTTTGTTCTCAGTTTGCTTTTTTGGTTGTTACAAAGCTTAAAAGCGGAATGGCTTTCAGTTTTCGGCACTTATTTGGCAGCTTCGGAACATAACAGTTGTCAGTAAAGGCATGGTGTGATGTGGTCAACACTTTACCGTAAACCGCGCAGTTTGCTACTACCCTGGTGAGCTAATCTGCAATAAGTAGGGCATGGGCTTGATCGCAGATTTAACAGAGACCTGCACGGTTATGGTCAGAAAATTCTGCACACATCAGACAGAAGGCCAATAACAAACCAGCATGCATTAGACCAAAACAAAAATCCACCACGCCACTTCAACGTAAGGCAAAAAAAAAACAAACACTGATTTATTGTGGGTTTTTTTCAGATAAATACAGAAATTAAGATCAACTGAACTCAGAAAGGAAACGATCTTAAAGGAATCCACTACAGATTGAAGGAGTGCAAACGCACTGGGGCCTAGGTCAGCGATACAGAACTGTCATGTTTTTTTCTAAAAAGAGAGATTTCGAGTTTTAGAAAAATATTATGCATCCAATAAATTAGATCTTTGGTTTTAAACGGAGCAAATATATCGATGATATGAACGTAATAAAAATTACACTGTACAAGGCACATGACTATAAAACTGAGGTTGAATAACAGTTACGCTTTGGCACTTTACAATGGCTGGGGAACATTTAAAAAAAAACAGCATCCAGTGAACTGAACTTTAAAATATATTAAATGGCTCTGTAACGCAGCCTCCATAGAAAATCGTACAATTTACATCAAATATAAAGTCGCATCAACACGGGACAAAATGTCAGGAGGAAAAAAAAATCCTTAGTTGTTGAAAATGGAACGTGATTGTACTAAACAAATACTGCATAAACAGAACATACAAGGTATCACTAGAATGTTGGTCCATTAAACAGTTTAGACCCTACATTTGGCAGTTGCCATCTTGCTGAACTTTAATTATTCAAGTAGGTTTCCCTTAATTTAAGAATGTTAAACAAATTCTGTGTTTTTTAAGTTTTCAAGCTCCTTATGCACACTTTCTAACTACAATCCGTCACATGCTTGGCCACTCAACGCAGTTTGGAAAGTCTCAGTCAACATTTTATGTGCAGTCTTAAATTGTTTTTGCAGTTTTGTTTTCATCTCCCAATATACATTTTTTTTTAAAAAAGATAGATAGGTCGGTTTCTAAATCAATACTTATTGCAGTCGTAGGCGTATGGACCTGAATGACGGTATACTGACGGTGTTGATCGGTAAGGAATTTGACAGCTTGTGTTCCCGCTCACCTGATGGTCACTGAGGGCTGAGCTCTCAATGCCGAGCCGGTGGGAGTTAAACATCTCCCGGACATTGGGGAAAGTCTGTTGCTGGCTGCCGAACGCGTGGCCCGAGAGGTGATTGAGATCTGCCCCCTGGTTCAGGTACCAGGAAGCGGCTTGGCCTGCGCCCCCAGTCTGCTGATGGTGGCTGGAGGTTAGGACACCTTCCGGTCCTGTGCTCAGGTTCATTGCGTTCAGTGAGGAACTAGTGCTGACAGCGTGGTCTGAGATAGCATCCTCCAGCGTGGTGGGCACTAGCATATGGTTATTCCTGTCCCCCGCGTACAGACTCATGGTTCTCATGCTGCAATGGTAACTTCCACTGGAGTCCATGTTATGGTTACACGATGGGCTGTAGATGGACTGTTGCGTTTGAGGGTAATTCACTGGCAATGAGGAGCCCATACCAGTCCTGCTGGAGGGCACAGCCACTGGGCTAAGATCTCCTTGGGGAGAGGTCCTTAGTGTCATGATATTTTCCACGCTAAAGCCGGAAAGACTGTTATTTGCAGGATTGGGCTCCGGAATGGAATTCTCTGTAGAAACTGACGGCGTGGAAGCGACGCTCCTGGGGCTGCCTTGGATCAGGGGACTATTATCCGGGCTCTCTAAGCTTTCCACTTTGGTGATGACAGGCATGCCGGGGGACATGGCTTCGTTCTTCACCACCACTTTTTTCTCCGCTCCGTCCTTGCAGGTGTCGGTCTGGGAGGCCACGTTCTGACCCCCTTTCGGCTCTTTCTGCTGGCGGTCCCGCTCTTCCTTGTCCCTCATCGCGTCCTTCTTCTTAAACCTCCTCCTCCTCCGCAAGAAGCTGCCGTTCTCGAACATGTTGTAGGAGTCCGGATCCAGCGTCCAGTAGCTGCCTTTCCCCGGCTTTTTATCATCCCGAGGCACCTTAACAAAACACTCGTTCAGAGACAAGTTGTGGCGGATGCTGTTCTGCCAGCCCTGTTTGTTTTCGCGGTAAAAAGGAAAACGGTCCATGATAAACTGATAGATCCCATTGAGAGTAATTTTCTTATCAGGCGCGTTCTGAATTGCCATAGTTATCAGGGCGATGTAACTGTAAGGAGGCTTGACCAGATCTTTGGGAGCCGGCTGTTGGTGATGGTGGTAAGGTCCGTACGATCTCGCCATACCTGTAGTGTACTGATCATGTCCCGAATACACGCTCATCGGGGTGGGCATACTGCCATAACTGCCGGCGGCTCGATAGTAATTTTGGTCGCTGAGATAAGGCACGACTCCCAGAGCATTGGGGTCTGACACGGGGTAACGCGCCTGCATCGTCGGAGTGTAATTTTTTTTTTGGTCCGACACAGAACGCTGCTTGCAACTAGTATTTGGAAATAATCTTTATTGGTTGAAGGCGTGGATCCAATTTTAGTCCTTGATTAAGAGCGCGCCCGGAGATAGTCCTAAAGCTTTGGGGAAGTTTCAAAAACTTTCAGGCGAGCGAGTCTTTTACGGCAGGCATGCTCCGCCCCTTCTCCAAACTTTCAGCCAATCGGAGTGGGATTTGGGGGGCGTTTATACATGTCCACGCACGTAGGTGGCGTAATGTGAAGTGAAACAGGTTTGACTAATATAGAGGGGGGGGGGGGGACAATATTATGTATTGTAAATAGTGTATATATTGCACAGAGTGGATTCTTGTGCAGGTACATGAATCTTATTCTGAAGGTAGTTTAAATCACTAAGATTTTTGGCTCGTGTCATTTATTGCGTTGTCTTTACCTACGTAGCTCGCACGTGAAATTGGCTCTTTCGAACGAAAATATCGCAGAACACACTCATTTCGCATTTGCAATTGTAATTTAAAAAAAAAACAATTTCATTCATTTCAGATTTCAAGCGGTGTTTGCTCGCCACTCAATAAATGGCAGGGGACGGCGGATTAAATCCGTGGCAATTTAATGGTTTTATTAGAAATTAATCCAGTTCAGTCAATTAACGAATGACCTCCTCTGACAAGGTGCCGATTGTGAAATTCCTCCTCACGTAGCGAAGTAAAAAGGGTTTATTGTTCTGCTTTCAGTTTATTGTTACGCAATTTAGTCTGAGAAATCCCAAATGGAATATGCAAATGAGAAAACTATTCTAGAACAAGAATTTTGAAGGAAAAAGATTTCTTGTGTAAACCCTGGTCAAGTATCTTGTAACTTCAGCGGCGTATAGTAAGTTACCCCAAAATGGGTAATAATCAAGGAATGTATGAAAGGTTTACCTTATAAAGGCATGAAAACTATATTTCGAATGTGTTTAAGATCAAATCAATGACATGTGCAAATATTTACTCAAACGATACATTTTACATTTAATTCTGAATGTCGTAGAAATCAGGCGGTTAAAGTGTGTATTGAATTGTATTGAAATCGCCAGACTCTTTGTTGAACACAATATACATGTTTTTCTCCCTTCTGGTCCATATGCATTGTGCATGGATTTCGATTACACTTTTCGTTGAAAGATTCGTGAAGTTGGGTTATAATTGAGGTTCCCGCTTTTTCCCCCCCATTCATAATTAAACAAAAAAAAGGGGTGGGGTGGGGAAGGTGGTGAAATAATCACCAGGATTTATCAATCCTACATTTGAAGGGCTGTTTTATTTTCATATATCTGGTGGTCATTTTCCTTTTGGACAGCCTCTTTGGTTTAGCTCACATTTTTAACCGGCATTAATCAGACTGTCCATTTGTTGGTAATAATGATACCGATTATTGATTAACGTCCTGTGCCTCTCCCCCCCCCCCCCCCCCCCCCCCCACCCCCAACTCCCGAAGTCTGGCGGACTTTGATAACAGTTTTCTTTTTCATTTTGTCCAGTTATTTTTATTGCTGTTATCTGCAGCCCCCCACCCCCCACCCCCCTTCTCCCCCTCCTCTCATCCCGAACGCACAGTCACTGGGAACAATTTTTAGGATTGTTTTCCACTGCGTTTTTTTTTTAGTGAAGCTCCACCAAACACCAAAGACATTAAAGTCAAAAGAAAGTAGCTGTGAGAAGCCAGTGAAGTGACTATCGAATTAAGTCAGTCAGCGAACTAGAGACCATGCCGTTGCCATTAGACAGAAGAAGCGATTCTGGATTAATTGCTCTTTAGCCAATAATCGGGATAATATTAAATGTGCAAAGGCAATGGGCCAACAGGGGAAGCAGCAAGTGCTCTTCGGGCATCAGTTTGTACATCTGGTTGTTGGCTGAGTGAAGAACCGGCAGGGATTAGGTTGCATACGGACAGCTGTGCGCCCCCCACCCCCCCCACCCCGCTTCAACCTCCCCGCACTCCATCCGCCTGTGCCGATTCCATCGGCTTGTCAAGCCTGCTCCGGATGGCAAATTTTGCTAAAGTTGTGTTAAAACCGTCCGCGAGAAAGTGCCTGTGCAATTGCAGCCAAATGGGCCAACGATTGATTGAAACCAAAGATTGCTTAAAATCAGGCATAGGCCGTGGAAATAACAGGAGAACCGTGGGAGATGGGAATGATGTGGATTCACCTTTATTCTGGGAGGGGGAGGTGGGGGGGGGGTGGCGGTTATAGCTCGACAGATACGCTTAAAGCAATGTAAACATTTGTCTTAGCATCCGCCCAGACGAGGTATCATCATCCCACGAACCAAATCGTGGACATTGGCCATACATAACCAGGACAGCGCAGGATACAAATGGGATTCATTTTTTTAATCCGGTACATGGATGTGAATGTGAGTTTTATTGTTGTCAGGCAATGTGATATTGCCTGATCACACCTCTGTTTGAATAAGGTTTCAGCGGTAAATCGCTTACGTCACTCCACAATCCCAGCCATCACATCCCAGTCCTGGACGGTCTCTTTCTCTCTCTCTCTCTCTCTCATTTTTTGAACTGTCACAGAAGTCTGTTAAAATTGACACACTGAACTCAACGAACAAATATTGTGTCTCTGCGTTTTATTGTGTCTGTGCTGACCTTAATGTCAATACCAACTGAAAGCACCATGGTTCAGTGACAAACACAACTTGCTGCGAAAGTCAGAGCAAGAAGAAGGTCTTCAGTAGCCAGAGGTACGTGCGGATAAGGTCGGATTTTCCCTTGACTTGGACCCTGACCGTCTGTATGGTGCCTCTTCTCTCTGCCAAGCTAATAATAGCTGAAAATACAAATTTCCCCCCTCATAAAGGTTCTTCCCTCACTTAACACATGATTGTTGCTGGATATTTATAGATAAAGTCATTTTCCCACTGCGGCTTTAAATGATAAAATCCTTATTTGAAAACGGGTTCACGTACCTATAAAAGTGACGAAGAAAACAGGAAGATTTTACTGGCAAACTTTAATGTCCTGCACGAGGATTCCATGTTTTCAATGGATAAACTTTAAAAAAAATATAAGGGTCTACACTTATCGTGAAAAAGGAACGTTTATAACTAAAATTTGAGATTAATTCTGTGGCAATAACGGTGGGGATCAGTCTAATGTTATTCGGGGTTTGAGCTTATTTCCAACAATGCGTTATCTCATGAGTTTGGCACCGAACTAAGCCTTCCATCTAACGCTGTGCGAGTCCACGCATTTCCTTGAGCATTAGGACTAACGTTAATCCCGCCACCCGTGCAAAGGGGACGAAAGTTATAACGAGAACCGACTGGTTACGCGCACTTGTTTGAAGCGGTCCCTTCATTCTCTATTTATTGCTGCCCTCTAGTGACGGTATTCATTCCTGCAGGGTTCTTGTCATGAAATTTGAAAAAATCTTCAGATCCTTTACCTGAGTTGATCAACCTAAATAGAATTACTTTTTTTTCCTGCTTTGCGTATGGTTTTCGTTACTTATTCTCGCTTTTGGTTTCGTTCCAACCGTCCCAGAATCGGGACTTCACAAAAACCCATCCTTCTGCTCGTTAGTTACCAGTAACGATTAAGATCAGAAATGGGAAGAATAAATGGAGTGAGGGTTATAAAATTAGCCTCGTAAAAATGTTAATTTACAGATTAACAATATAGTGCAAAGATCCACCGAAAACCTGATGAACTGGGGAGGTAACGTACAGATTGTTGCGAGAGAATTTTATGGCATTGGTCACAGGAATAAATTAGAATTCACCATCCTTGATCTCTTTAGCGAACAAAGAGGATGTTTTTTTTTTAAAAGAAATATATAAATTATAATAAAAACGTGGACTGGACATCTAATTGGCTTAGTTTCGATGTGAATGTCATTTCCGACTTCTGAACAAGATCGGGGCTAGTGCCTTGACACTTCAAAGAAGTGATTTCTCTGCAGGCTCTCTCGATTTGCCTGGGATTCGTTGCCAACATCCACTCTGCATTCGATTCCGAGTCTTAAAACGTGAGCGATGCCCAACAGAAATGTCAACGGGTTTATAAAATATCAGACGAAAAACACGCAAGCACCTTTCCGCTGTTCCACTCATTATTATCAATGTCTTAAATAATAATTTATGTTGTCTCTCCTACCCCCACCACCCACCACCCCCCCCCCCCGCCACCCCCAACCCCCTTTGGATCTTTGCAGATCCAAAAGTTGTCTTCTTTCAGAATCGAAATGCTAAACCCTTGCGTTGCATTTTTAGGGTCGGTTTGTTTAAAGGCTTAACTTGGTCCATTCTGGCACTGAATTGCATGAGCTGGAGTACAGATGAGCTGCGGATAGCACTCAGTTAACGATGCGAACTCCGAAGAAGCGTTTGGGTTAAGGGAAGGCACGAAGCGACTACGTCCAGTCTCTCGCAGTTAGATTTTTTGCAGTTTCAGTCCTCCTTCACACATCTCCATCCCTCTAGTTTTCTGGGCGCCGGCGAAAGAGCCTATTTTTACTTGTAAGTTAAAGTGGCTCCACCAAAAACATAAATACAGACGATGGCAGGTCCCAGAGTTCTTATTTTGAAGTCGCGCAGAGATTCTGTGTACGGTACATGTACAGTATAAGAGAGTTAAAATCGTGGTGTTTGTTTTAGTTTGAATGCCTTGAAGGGGGAGAAAATATTTCCAAGGTTAAGTGTCACTTGCCCTATTTTCCTTCAATATTTCGTTCCTGACAATGCTGTGACAATCTCAAGATGAACAAACTAATATAAAAGAACCTTCGGAAATGCAAAAAGAAATGTTCTGTCACAGAACCTAAATACAATTTTATGTCAGCAGAATGAATAAAATGACGCACTTTGTGAGCGGAATGGTAGCAAAATAATCACACTTTCCCTCTCCAGCTAGTTTCGCATCGCCACAAGACTAAATGGACTGCGACTGCACCCAGGCAGCACGTTAGGACCAAGTGAACAGAAAGTGAGGGAGGAAAAAATAAAGACACTCCGCAAGAGTAGACTGAAATCCCTGCAAAACGCCGCTTTGAAATGTTATTGCGTTCTATAATAAAACTTAACATAGAAGAACCAAACGAAGTGATCTTCGCAGGATCAATTTCAGTGTCTGGAGTATTCCTTGCTTCTTAGAAATTTTAACACTAAACTCTCCCTTCGGAGAATCGAAGCTTTTCTTATCGGCTGGAATAATTAAACCCGGGCTTGTTTATGCCATTATTGCAGTTCAAAGCTTGCCAATTCCGTCTTTATTATTAAGACATAATTTAACGTGTATGTGCGCAGTTCCATATTTTCCTAATAAGCTCGTCAACATTTTTTGCCCTCGAAAGGAAATGGGAACATTAATCTTCGGATTACACAATAATAATCCCTAATTGCAGAATCCATTGTAAAGAGAATTTATGACCCCACAGCAGGAAGAAGAGGGAAGATTTACTGCACTGGGGTGAAAAGGATTTTTGAAATAGCCTAACCATTAATAAGAAAAGGATGGAGCTACTGATTAGGAGATAGTGATTAAGGGACAAGACTAGCTCTGCAGGATGTTTCCCACTTGCTCAAAGTCTCCTTTCACCTTTAGCCATGTAGTCATCACTTAGTGCATTTTCCTTTCCACTAATTTGAGGCGGGGTGATACTTGTGATTGGGAATTCGATTGTGACACTTTATTGTTCTTGACTCCCAGTTCTAGAACAGCTCTTTAAAACAACAGGCTTGGAGGGTTTTCAATAGCTTGTGAAAAATACTCAGAAAGATGTGAATAATTTTCATTAATTCTAAAGATCACAAGGCATTTACTGTGGCGATCCTACGTGACTGTTCTTCTCCTGCTAGGATTCATGCTAGACAAGTTAATTAGACCACGTTTCTCTCCTTAAGATAACACCCCCACATTACAACAGAGACTACACTTCAAAAGTGCATCATTGGTTGTAAAGCACTTTGGGACACAATGTGTTTCTCAAAGGCGCCATTTAAATGCAAGTCTGTCCTATTTTTATTCCTAGGCGAAACTCGCCCGACTACATAAAACAGTGTTTGCATTTCAAGCAGCAATTTGTCGGTTGCAGAGCGTGTCGGAATATTCCAATGATATAAGATGCTATACAAATGCAAGTTCTCTCGTTATGAATCAAGCAGGTACAAATTACAAACATTCTTTTAACCATCAAACTTCGAGCCATTCAATCAATGTCTCTCAAATAAATTACATTGACGTATGACATTGATTTTATACAAGCAGATTGTACATCATATGCACCACTCTAAAACTCTTACCCCTTTCTCTATTTTATTTCTGCATATTTATGTAAATAATGATTGGTAAAACAAAGGCCAGAAGCTAATGTTAAAATCTTTTTCATTTTTTATTTGAATAAGTATAATATTGATGTCGATTGAACAAAACAATGCAGGTTCACCAAAAAGGAAGAGTTTGCATTTATAGGATTGTTTTAATGATCCCATGACAGCTGATTCAGTGCTTTTGAAGTGTAGTCATTGCTGTAATTTAGTAGGGCAACCAGTTTGCAAACAGCACGGTCCCACAAACAGCAATGTGGTAATGACCAGATCATCTGTTTATTTAGTGATGTTGGTTGAGATATGAATAATATCACCAGGTAGTATACATATGATGCAAAAGCTGTTTTTGTAGTATAAAGGTTAATGGAAATTGGCAGACAATTGAAGCTTCCCAGATTTTGGTAATAAAATGCAACCACATACTAGGTCCAGAAATGAAGATGGACAGAATGCAAGTAACAAAATAAACATTTGTTTGTTTTTTTGCAATTTTATTGAACAAAAAAAATAGATGAACACCCCAATAAATTTCTGAAAACCAGGAAATCAAATAACTGAAGTGCAGCTATTGAAGAGCCCAATACGGTATGGAAAATTTTGTAACACTATTTTAACTCATAAAGTTTTTGACCTCACTGAACTTGTTACTATGATTTGATGACTGTTGTAAAATAAAATCCAATTTGTCAAAATGAAATGCTATTTTTTTAAAATACTTGCTATTTGTTAAATGGACATTCCAACCCTAATGTGGGTCGACGTGACATTAACATCATGTAACCAATTATGAAATTGGGTTGTGAAATGCAATATATTTTCATTAAGTCCCTCATGATAGGATTTTTTTGAATTTTATAGGCAATGAACTAAAATAATGTGTTGAATTTATGTGTTTGACTTGTTGAGTTTCAGTTGCACGATGCAGGAAGACACAATTAAGAGAATGATTAGATATTTTATGCTCTAAATACATTTATATAAAGCAGGCTGAATTCTGCTGCTTCAGCACTGAAATTCATTTTCCTCCAGCATAGGACTTTGCACTTTTCTTAATGGTTAATAAGAAGGAAAACCATAGCGTAAAGGAGGAATTTTACAGGGATGGGCATACATATAAGCAAATACAATCAGATTTCATGATACTTTGCTAAGGCTTTTGCAGTTACTAAGATAAGTCGTGATATTTTGGGTTATATTTGCATGATATTTTTCAAGTCCCTATCCTACCGCCTTCCTCTGATACAAGTACTAATAAGTGTTTTTTAGGTTTTTTCTCAGCTTGACTCCCATGCTTCAGTTTGTCAGTTTCCATTCACTGATGTCAGCAATTTCCATGGAAAAGGGTGCAGCTGTCAGCAAAGTGCCTGGAACATAAGTATTTTCCTCTTGTTGCAGTTTCCAATTATAATAGTGTATATTTTCTAACAATTATTTACTTTGTTGAATAGCCTCTTTAAGGATTATGATTGTTGCAAAACATATCTAAACTTCAACAAACAAGCAATTAGAAAAGAAACAGCTGATTCCAGTCAGCCCAGGCTGTCGTGTCTTCTTACACAGGCTGCTGTCCATATCTGTGCCATTAGATTGTGCGGAGATTTCTTGACTAATTCTATAGTGCAGATTGTCAATATTTAGCACTGTCGTAACTATAGATTGACCAAAGTTGACAAGCATTGAAAATATCTCAGTGTATCTCAGAATTTTCATGTTTATTTTTTAATTCAAGGGACTTGGGAGAGATTTAGTAACAATTAAGATGCCTAAAAATAGCCTCTCATTTAAAACAGAAGGGACACTGAAAGTCCTCAGGGTAGTGTCCTAGGCCCAACTATCTTCAGCTGCTTCATCAATGACCTTCCTTCCATCATAATGCCAGAAGTGGGGATGTTCGTTGATGATTGCACAATGTTCAGCACCATTCATGACTCCTCAGATACTGAAGCAGTCCATGTCTAACTGCAGCAAGGCCTGGCCTATATCCAGGCTTGGTCTGACAAGTGGCAAGTAACATTCGCACCACACAAATATTAGGCAATGACCATCTTCAACAAGAGAGAATCCAACCATCATCCCCTGATGTTCAATAGCATCACCATCACTGCATTCTCCCACTATCAACATCCTGAGGGTTACCATTGACCAGAAACTTAACTGGACTAGCCATTTAAATACTGTGGCTACAAGAGCAGGTAAGAAGCTGGCATTCGTGTGATTCCTCCTGACTCCCCAAAGCCTGTCCATCATCTACAAGGCACAAGTCAGGAGTGTGATGGAATACACTGCACTTGCTTGGATTAGTGCAGCTCCCACAACACTCAAGAAGCTCAACACCTTCCAACACAAAGCATCCCACTTGATTGGCACCACATCCACAAATATTCCCTCCCTCCATCACCAGTGCACAGTAGCAGCAGTGTGTACCATCTACAAGATGCACTGCAGAAACTCACCATGGCTCCTTCCAAACCCAAGAACACTGCCATCTAGAAGGACAAGGGCAGAAGATAAATGGGAACACCACAGCCTGGAGGTTCCCCTCCAAGCTACTCACCATCTTCACTTGGAAATGTATTGCCGTTCCTTCACTGTCACTGGGTCAAAATCCTGGAACTCCCTCCCTAACAGCACTGTGGGTGTACCTACACCACATGGACTGCAGCAGTTCAAGAAGGCAGCTCACCACCACCTTCTCAAGGGCAATTAGGGATGGGCAATAAATGCTGGCCGAACCAGCAAAGCCCACATCCCATAAATGAATTAAAAAATCCTGCTGTCTATACTCCAGCGATAGAGTTCTTCTGACTCTTTTGCAGAGTACCTTTTGGTGTGAACTGTTCAAAAAAGTTGTAGAATAATTTGGGCATCGGTTCTCAATCCAAAAAAGCCAAGACCACTAAGCAAATCAGATGTTTTACATCAATTTAAATTTATCCACAGTGTGCACTATAACTTCAACCCAATATAAATTCGCATTTTAAAAATACTCAAATAATTTCTTGGACTACCTGGGCACTTTTAAAACTTGGAATGTATTTTTTAATGTACATTAGGAGAAAGCAGATGTTCCCAAAATATTCTCCTAACATGAAAAATTAGGAGTGGACCTTTGTTCATGTGTCAAATGGCACGTGCTCTGTAGAGCTCCGTTGTCACAGGTCTTCATTGTTGAGCAGACTTGGGTTAGAATGCATTATATCAAGGGTTTACCAATTGCACATTGGAACCAGATGATACAAGTCTCAGGTTGTTAGCTATAGTAAAGTTGCATCAACTTTTCTCATTTTGGCATGGACTTCAGTCAGAAGATAAGGATCAGAAGTGATTTAGAAATCACATTCAAATGTTAGTAATGAATCATTTACTTTATAGCACAGACAATTTTATTGTCTCTTCAAAATACTTTTGTGGAAACAGGCACAAGGGAGGAATCTATAGCATCAAATTTAGCATAATGTTTTTCTCATTTTTGCATTATTCGTAGAAAACGTCTTACCAATTATTTCATATCCAAAAACTGAAGGGATTTCATTATTAATGCAGATATAGCAACATAATAGCATTTTCACTTGAAGATTTGTTTGCATTACATCTCTGCCATTATCCGATTAAATGTGTGATTGTATGCTTATAGGTCTTTGCACCAGATTGCTGAATATTTGAAAATTTTCTCCGATATAAATAGATCTATGGATCAGAGAGGGAATCACTTAATGCAGCAAGCTGCAAATGGCGATTTAATTGATTTTCCACTCTGATTTCAAGAGTCTTCATCCTGCAATTGTGATGTCAGAGAAAAACCATAGTCCTCTATCTACATATTGTACCTTCCACTTTTCCTTTACACCAGAAGGATGGGATAATTTAACTTGGAGATATCTCCATCAAACTGAATAAGTGTATTTCTTCCTCAGTTGATTTTCCTTAACTGCTCCAGACTGTTTGGTTCAGACTAACAGACTTAAGCTGTACAAAAATAGAATACTGCAGTTGTTGGAAATCTGAAATAAAAACAGAAAATGCTGGAAAGATTCAGCAAGTCTGGCAGCCTCTTGGGGCAAAGAAATAGAGTTATTGCTTTCATCAGAACTGCAAACTTAGTCTGCATTCTCGAGAAGGGCGTAATCAGAAAGCTTTGGCCATGTTTTGGATTTGAGTCCAGGTCAATTACATTGATTGGATTAGCTTTAGCAATCTGAATTTAAGACTATGGTCATTCTAACCAAGGCACTTACCAATACCATCAGACCTCATTATTACAATCTACACTCTATCCACTTCCATAGAAGACATGCCCATTTTCATTGTCACCTTTCCATTTATGTATTATTTCACACAGCCACACTATCTAAGCTTTTTGTAGCTGGGACCTATTCTATCAAATACAGAAAATTCTCATTTTCAAGTACAATTAAACTATAACTAACAACCAATATATTAAATCTGAACAGATGTCCAAAAACTGCTAAAGAATGAAAGAGCACATTTGCAAGAGGAACTGGGTATAATTTGAGTTAATATAGCTATCCTTTTATCTTTTTCATTTGGGTTTCAAACCAGCTGTCTCTTTGCTTTGAGGCTTGCTAATAAGAGCTAAATTGAGCCAAAAGTTCATAATCTGAAGCACAAAACTGATCACAAATTGATAGTCTCACCTGGGTCTTGAGAAACAATGGCCACAAGAAGTGAAACACTGGTGGAATAAGCTGTTTGAGTTTAGAATTAACCTCTTTGTTGAGCTAGAGTAGAGGAAGCTTTACCATACAGTTAATCTGGGCTGTTCCTATCATAGTGGGCGCAATTAGAGCACAAATGCCATTTACTGATAACAACTTTTCACATCTTAATTAATTTAAGACAAAAAACATAGCACAATAGGCTTTTGCTGCACCATTTTCCTGATTTTAAAGCAAAATTAAAAATCAATTTTTTCAACCATGCCTTGAATGTACTTTTACCATAACGTTTTAAAATAATATTAGATAAATCTGAATAGAAGAGTGACATTAGGTAGCCATTTGTGAGAGTGGGAATGGGGCAGAACATAAGAAATTTTGACGATCACTTACAATGAGTTGAGATTGAGACTTATTCTTTTGTGCACTATGTGGAAATCATTTCACTGAAGTTTTGATTTCGCTTCTGATTAAAGGATTTGAATATTATTTCACCTGACCAGACTAAAAGTCCAATGATATAACGCAACATCTGAAATTTTTCCCCCACAAATTTATGTAGCTTTTGTAGTATTATCAATCACTGAATGTGTTTAAATTAGTTCTTCATGAAATAATGTTCACAGGCTCAATTTTTCCAGCCTGTGATGGTGGGATTGGAAGTGGGGGAGCCAGGAAATTGGGGAGAACTGTGTTGAGATAGGTCCCCAACACATTTCTGTTGCTGGGGACCTTTCCCAGGGGCAGGCTGGGAATTGAATTGGCTGCTCCGCGGAGACAGCCGGGCAATTATGCATGTTAAAGCCCAAAGGAAGGGTGATTTTCTGGCCTCACTGGCATTTTGTCATGGGCAGATTGGCCCCTCCTGCCATGTATGAAGGCTGCCAGCTCAATGGAGGTGGGGGCTGGTGGTCTTCAGAGCTAGAGGCTCCATGCCCCACTGACAGGGCCATGAGAATGAAAGGCCATAATCGCAGCTGAGCCCAGTCCAACAGAAGGGTTTCCCCTCCACCCGAATGGGCCAGCTGGCTTTGATTTTGTTTCTTTCTGCACCTCCACATTGAGATGCCCTCACAGACTCCAACCAGCCTCAGCAGTGCCCACTTCTCGAAGTGGGGCTGCCAAAGCTCCAGAGCTGCTGGCCTTCTAATTGGTGCACAGAGGTGGCCAATTAAGAAGCCGGTTCCCAAAAGATTGCTGTGCCAGTCTTGCTGCCATTTGGCCCTGAAGTCAGAGTCCTGAAGCCCACAACAAAATCCAGGCCCATTTCACAGAGACACGCAAATCACAGAGTGTTGTGCTTATCACACATTAACAAGTTGTTTACTTACATTTAAAACTTACTTTTGGAGCTGTTATTTTATTATTTTAATTTTTTTGCTTCATCTAACATAAGCTCAATTATGTCACAATGCTATCGCACTTCCCTGTTTAGAATACCAGATTTTTTTTTAATTGAATGTAAGTTCCTTCCAGAGTGAAATGTTGCATCACCGTATGTCTTCTCCAATCATTTCCATCCTTGGAACAATTCATCCATCAAACCAGGAGAAATGTAACTTTGCCAGGCCCCCATGAATATTTTATCCTGTGCGCTGTGGCTCTGACTATCAGCATTTCCTCTGCTGCTGTAGGGAATTCACATAATCACAGATTGCATCATATTGAAATTTCATTTGATTAAGTACCAAGGTTCAGTATGATTATAAATTCATGGGATCATGCATCGTTAGCAGTTTTCTCTTGGTTCTTTATGCATGCATGAATGTGCGTGCCATAGATGTGAGTGAATTATGAAGCTTCTCTTATAAGTTAACTTAGGAACATAGGAATCAGAGGACGTAGGAGCAGGAGTAGGCCATTCGGCCCTTCGAGCCTGCTTCGCCATCCAATATGATCATGGCTGATCTGGCTCAACTCTACTTTGCTATCAGCCACCATAACCCTCGACTCCCTTGCCTATCAAAAATCTGTCTGACTCTGCTTTAAGTAAGTTCAATGATCCAGTCTCCACTGCTTTCTGGGGAAGAGCATTCCACATACTAACAAACCTTTGAGAGAAAAAAATTCCCCTCATTTCCATCTTAAAGGGTAGACCTCTTATTTTTAAACTGTGTTCCCTGGTTTTAGTCACTCCTACAAGTGGAAACAGCCTCCCCAGTATCTACCCCATCAAGTCCCCTCAAGGTCATATATGTTTCAATAAGATCACCTCCCATTCTTCTAAACGTCAATGGGTATAGGCCCAACCTGATCAATCTTTCATCATAGGTTAAGCCATTCATCCCAGGAATGAGTTGAGTAAACCTTAAATAAAAGTTAATTAAAGTTAAAAAAAAAAGTTAAATTAATAAAAGAAAGAACTTGCATTTATATAGTGCCTTTCATGACCTCCATACATCTCAAAGTGCTTTACAGCCAATAAAATGCCTTTGAACTCCAGTCCTTGCTGTAAAGTAATAAACTACCAGTGTAATAATCTATCTCTTAATGTCAGCTTTGGCTCAGTGGTTGTACTTTCATCTCTGAGCCACAGTCAGAAACCTGAGCATATAATCTATGTATGCATTTAAGTGCTATATTGATGGAGTCAGAAGTGCCACCTTTTGGATCAGGTGTTAAACCATAGCCTGAACTATTCTTTCACTTAGACAATAAAGAGCCCATGGCCGTGTGGAAGAAGAGCTGAGGAGTTCTTATGATATCCTGGCCAATATTGACCTCTCATCATCAAAACAGATTATCTAGTCATCATGACACTGCTGTTTGTGGGATCTTGCTGTGTGCAAATTGAATGCCGTGTTTCCCCTTGTTATAATAGTGAGAATACTTCAAGAAAGTACTTCATTGGTGCTGAAGCACTTTGGTTAAGGCACTGTACAGATACTTGTTCTTTATTTCTGGTTGTGCGTTTGGGTCAGAGCAGGAAAAACATGGTCAAAACCATTTTAAATCGTAGCTTTTAATGTAATTAATTTTGAATACATTAATATATAATTTGAGGTTTTACAGAATGACAAGTCTGCATTATCTGCGATGCCATTGTGATCTGTCTATTTCAGGAGGTATATATGTATATATATATATATACACATATATATATGGAGGGAAAGTTGTGTGGTGGGCGTATTTGTGTGAGGTCTTAACAAGCCTGACGCAAAGCACACAGATTTTTGTGTAAAACAGAAATGATGTGTGTATATGTTTTAATTCTGTTTAAGTAGCAAAAACAAAAACTGAAAATGACAGAGGTGCATAAAAAAATACATTGAAATTTCATGGAGGTGGATTTTCTGGGGGTAGGGGGGTAGGGGGAGTGGGGGGAGGGGGGGAATCCTGTCCCTTATTTTACAGGACTGTCGTATTTCTGACTCCATTGTCTCCTTTCCCAAGCTGCATGGTGCTGGGCCGGTGTCTGTACCATAGATCGGACCTTTAAATTACAGCAAGCAGCGCACGCTCACTCCTTGTCCATGTGCTTTGACAGCTCTGGAACCAACCACACCATCCCACCTCCCCCCACAACTCCCCACCCTCCTTCCCCGCTACCTTCTTTCACACAGCCCTGGCGACCCCCACCCCCCAACCCCCAACTGCCCCACTCTGCACCCCACCACACCCCGTTACCCACTCGTAGAGTCCCCTGTGGCAGGGCCATCCCTTAATTTTCTCTGCAAAAGTTGGTCACCTTACCTACCCCCCCCCCCCACCCCCAACCCCCAACCACAAAGTTCATGGTCAGCCCACCCACCCAAAGTCCGGCTGCCTGCAGCGATATTATGCTGGGACAGAGTTAACTGAGCCAGAGTGGGGCTTCTGCCCTTGTCTGGGGGGAAGTTCTGCCCCAGAGAACTGATTTTACAATTAAGTACAATCTGATTGGCTGGCAGCTCTATAGCTCCAGCAGTGCCAAGATGGAGTAGTGGACACTGCTGGGACTACAGGCAATCCGTGAAGAAGATTTATGGTAAATCCAGGGAGATTTGGCAGACCCCAATGGTGGGAGGGGGGAGGGATGGTGGTGAGGGGGATGGGATGGCCATGTTTTAAAAGCTGGGGAGAAGGCTTAAAGGGCTTAAAGCGGGGGTGGGCTACGATCTTGGGGTTGGTGGCTGCCTACAATGGGCACGGGCTCCCCCCCTTACAAAGGTGGCACCCCCTTCCTATCTGACAGCAGCCTGTGCAGTGAAAGCTGCCAGGCTGCCTGCCTTGCTGCTGCTTTCCCCTGCTGCACATATTATAGCAGCAGAGATGGAATGAGGCCCTTAAGTGGCCATTAATTACCACTTAAGGGCCTTAGTCGGCCCAAGGGTGGGCCGGCTGCCTAAAGCCTTACCCATCCACCATAATATGGGAGGCAGGACAGGGCTGGGTGGGAAGGTGGTGGACAGACCACCTGTTCTATTTCACAAAGCCCCCCCAACCTTCAAATATGCCAGTGGGGGAGGAGGGTGCGGAGTTCAGTTCACGGAATTGCTTATTTTAATTTAAGTAAAGTGCTTAGTTGAAGATTAACAGATAAATTATCATTTCACATAACAAATTAACACAGTGAGCATAACGGGGAAGGATACACTATATATTGAAAAACATTCAAAGTTAGTTTATTTACTTCTTTTGAAAAGAAAATCTCTTGAGAGGAATTGGGTAGCACAGCAAGTTAGCATAACTGTTCTTTCACCTGGTTTTGAATCCAGCCCAAATTAATGGAATGAAAGACTCTTCTCTGTAAAAGATATAAGAGGCCTCAGTGAAATGAGTGTGAACAGTCCCAATCCATTTCTTAGCCCAAAATCCTAAACACAAAACTAACCGCAAATTGGCAATCTCACTTAGGCCATAAGGACAGCTGGTGTCGGAAATGGAAAGTATGTGCTTGTATAGCAAGGGGAGTGGCTCTGAGGTTAGGATTTAGTACCTTATTGGAATGGAGTACAAGGAGATCTGCCATGCACCTAATCTCTGCCACATCTTTTGCGATTGCCTGGTAGTGATCAATTTTACCTTTGTGGATACTTCTGCTGTACATTTTCCCTTATTGCAAAAGCCAAACAATCGAGTAAACCCAGAAACACGTACAGAAATCAACATAATAAATATTCATGCATTTTCTATCGGTAAAGTAGTTCAGTAAATTTTGTCCTTAGTTGTTTTGGTGGTGCAACAGGAGCAAAGTGATAATGTGCCCAAATATTTTTTTATCTCATTCCCACGGTTTCATTTCTTGGCTCGTGTTAATTTGTGAATTTGCTGTTCAAGACTGAAGTGTGATCCTGAACAGTGAAAAAAAAAGTTTGACAACTGGCAGTATTTTCCATGGAGCATTAATGTTACATTGGGATCCAATCAGGAGAGTAAAGAAGTCAGCATTTGTACAAATCCCACATTATCTGCTTGTATTTTATTCAAAATGAACTCTGGTTTCCCAAAGGAAATTATTAATGTCAGCTACATTGAAATATGTTTCACTGTGAGAATGAAAGCAGAAACTAAAAGCTTCTATCTTGGGTTCCTAATAAGTAAATTTCCAATTGTGCAGTGTATATTATTCCAATTGCCCATTCCCCGTTCTTACATGTATACTGCAAATGGTCAATAATTTTGAACAATTTTACAACATACTCAAACTTTTTCTAATTGGAATTACTTTCATATTGCTTTAGAGCCTTCAGAAGTTACATTAAAAATACATATTCATACAATTAATCAGGGAGATGTGTCATCCGTTGAAATGGTCCATTTCTACTATAGACTCAACAGTTAATCTTCCATGACTATGTTGTGATCAGAAATCTCAGGAGTGATTTTACATCTGCCAACTCCAACTAGGGCAAGGGAGGGGGGAGCAAACAATCCATGTTGAAGACATCTGAGTCAGTCGGACAAAGAGCCATAGAGGTCAGGTAACCTCTGACCTTCCACTGCTTATGACAATTGAATTTAACCCACTAATTTCTTACCTCTTTCCATATGCCCAAAACAAGTGAGTAAGAAGTTATTTCAATTTTATTTCATAATATATTCCCTTCAAAGTCTTCAGATTCATAGGCCAGGATTTTACGGCCCTGTCACGATGTGTCTTCACCCAGCAGATGCGGTGAGCCATTTAAATCTCCATATAGCAAGGAGGCCACCCGGCCCATCCTGACAGTGCATGCCCTTTCAAAGAGATATTGGATTAGTCCCACTCACCTGCTTTTTCCCACAGCCCTACAAGTTTCTCCCCTTCAATTATTTATCCAATTCTCTTTTACAAGTTACCACTGAATCTGCTTCCAACATCCTTTGATAATGAGGGGCAATATTGCAAACGGGGTCTAACTTTCTTGCTTCTATGCATCTAGTTATAAAGGCAAGGGTCTTATATGCTTTTTTAACAGTCTTCTCAGCTTGTCCTGTCACTCTCAAAGATTTGTGTACACTCATCTCTGGGTCTCCTTGCTCTTGCATCACCTTTAAACTTTTACCAATTAATTCATATTGGCCTGGATCATCCGCAAAGCAGCAGCATCCCTCGGAGAGCTCCACTGTAGCATAGGGAGAAGACAGGACATGCCCTTTTTTATGGCCCTAGCTGCTGTATGGTGAGTTTAAACATCCAGTGTGAATGTCAGCGAATGGGTCAGTGGATGAATGAGTGAATGGATAGGGTGCTAGGCTAGTTGTTGGGTGAGGTAAGTGGGTGTGTATGTAGGGTGGTTAAGGTAAGTGGGTAGATTGGCAGGTGGGTGAGTTGGTTAGGTGGATAGGATGGCAGGTGTGTAGGTTGGCAGGTCTGTGAGGTGGTAACTAGTTAGGGTGGTAGGTGGGTAGGATTGTCAGTGATTGAGGTGGTAGATGTGTAGGGTGACAGGTGTGTTGGGTGGCTGTGGGTGAGGTGGCAGATGGAAGAGATGATAGGTGAATAAGATGGTAGGTGGGTAGGGTGGCAGGTGGCTGAGATGGCAGGTAGGTGAGGTGGTAGATGCGTAGGGTGGTAAGTTGGTGAGATGGCAGTTGGGTCAGGTGGGTAGTCAGGTCCAGACAGGAGAGGTAGTCAGGTCAGGGTCTAGTCAGGTTGGGTCTGGGATGGGTAGTCAGGTGGTGGTGGTGGGGAGTCAGTTGGTCGGAGCAGTCAGGTTGGGCTGGGTACTGTGTTATTCATGGGGGAGGGGGATAGTTGGGGGGGCCAGGGAGGTTAGTCAGGGATGTTGGGGGTAATTGGGGGTCAGGTGTAGTTGGTGAGTCAGGGAATTAGTTGAGGATAGAGGGTGTTAGTTGGCGGGTGTGGTCAGTGTGAGTGATTGGAGTTTCAGTTCTGTAGTTACTCAGGAGTTAGACTAGGATTTTTCTGTCTAACATTTCCTGGGTAACTATTCAGTTACGTCCCACAGAATTGTACAAAGCCTCTGACTGTAACTCAGAGTCGGAGACATTTGCGGAGTGCCCCAAGGAGTAGGGGAATTTCCCATCAAAAGTCCAAACTTCCCGAGCAGTTCCCACAGAGGTCAGCGTGTCGGAAGTTCTGTACATCATGGGTCATATGTCTGGTGTCCAACGACCCGCAGACCAGAAGATCTGGGTCAATGTCTTTCCTCATTCTTCCTTCCAAAATACATTGCTTCACATTTTTCTTTTTTATATTTCATCTGTTAAGTGTTTGGCCATTTCACCAGTCTGTCTATCAGACTGCCTGAAGACTTACTAACCATCTCATCGTTCAGAGTTTTGTGTTTACATCTGTAAACATTGTGAAATTGTGTTACATAATCCCAATAATCAGAAGCACTGACTCACATTCCAATAATCAGTTCAAAAAATTTTGATAAATATCTTCAAAAAGAATACCAAGGAATCATGAATTTGAATAGCTGTCTGTTGATTCAGTCGGAGCTGCCAATCTAATGCCTATTTGAATAACTCACACAGAATGCTTTTATTTGAATTCAGTGGCTTGGCTCCTCCCCAAACACTTGTTTTGCAGACAAACTGACAAACGATTGAAACAAAATATAACAAGATGTGCTGGAAAATTCTTCTGTGGTTGAAGCTGTGTTTTCCTTTTATCCCTTTTGTACCATGGCAGAATTGCTTTTTAAGACCAAACAGTCCCACTAGCTTCTAAAAACACATTTACATGGCCCAAGAAAAACAGGTTCTTGATAGGGCCACAGATTTCAAGTACAAATCATTGAAAACCCCATTGGGTTTTAATACCTGAACAACATTGTGCTTATAAACAAAAGGGAGAATTTAGGGGCTTGAGACAATTATGATATGCCATCTGGATATATTCCCTAATGATTCATTGTATTTCTTGGGTTTCTCCTCTCTTATACACCCAGCACAATGTTTGACATGAGCTATCATTCTGAAGACTGGGAGATCATTGATCTATGTTTGGTTGCCGGGTTGATGGCATTTGTCGTGATTTCTCACTCAACGGAATGGGCAGCGTGAAGGCTGCCACCTTCTATTCCATCATGATGAAGCGACCCTCCATGAAGCTCAGTGAATCGAGGAAAAAAAATGCCTCCCTATCCATCAGGACCTCACCAATGTCCCTCACCTGCGCTTGAAGTCACGTAAGCCCTTTTGGACCCGTGCACACAACCTCAGGCAGTGCGATTTCAACCCTGAAGAAGCCTGGGGGAAAATGAATGATCCTCACAAAAAGTCATGAATGAACACCTTGTGAAAGACATGATACAGAAGGTCCCTGATTTCAACCTCCCATGAAGTTTATGGGCATCCCTAAACTGCAACTGTACAAATCATGGCAGATGTGGATACCTGATGCACAAATGGAAAATTAAAAACTCTCTTGTGTGTGACTGTGGTCACCCAGAACAGACCATGGAACACAGCGACTCAATGCCCGACTCATAAATACAAAGATGGTATTATAGTGATACACACCACCACTCCTGATGCAATATCCTGGCTTGACCACCTTGATGTAAGATTATAGTTGTTGCTTTATACACAGTCATACAAAAGAAGAAGAAGTACAATGCTTTTGCTTAATAGCACATGCAAGTGGTTCACTACAGTCAGTTTTGACCAGTGACCACTTTCCTCGTCCCCTTCATAGCTACGGAGCTAACAGGTAACCTTTTCTGACATTTCTGTGGACATACGTCCAACTTTTAATATTTTAATCCACTGAACAAATCTCTGTTAAAAACTCAGACTTGTTCAAGGACCCAAAATAAAAAGCTCCATTCAATCCAATCAAATGTTGGTTCAGCATCCTGAAGGACCACCAGTGCTGAGCAATAAACCTTCACATTTTAAGATCAAGTACCTTATGGATGTTATTAAAGGCATCTTGGTCTTATATAAAATGCGCTTGGCTCCAGTGTACATATTTTGAAATGATTTTCTGTCATTCTGATGCCAACGTCTTGGCTAAAATCTTGCAACCTACCCAGAATTGGCTTGAGATTCATGTAGGCTACAAGAGCTTTTTTATGCATTTAATTTTTTAAAGTCAGTATTGATGCAAGGTTTGACTACATGGCGGTAGGGTGAATTTCAATTCGAAAGGAATAATTTAAAGCATCTACTGAAAAATGGGAAGGATCAATAGTGAAAAATTCTGCAGAGAACCCATTCAAGCAGAAAATCTGCTATCAAGCAAATATTAAATAACATTTCCCAATTCTAAGAGTGCATCATTCTCTAACTTAATATTTTCCAACAAAACAGGAAAGAGTTACAGTAATGCTAATAAACTCCTGTATCTTTTGAGTTAATAGCTTCCCCTCAGAAAGGCACAATTATTGACTATCAATGACAAGCAAACCCATAATTGTTAGATCTCTAACGCATCCAACTATGTTCAATTCATTCCAGTTGTAGAGCTTTCCTGATCCAAGCACAGCATAAAAACACATAGGGTGGAAATTTATGGCAGCGGGATTTTAGGGTCCTGCCAAAGTCAATGGATTTTTGAACGGCTTGCCCACCACGACGGGGCCATAAAATTCCACCCCTAATCCTTTTTCAAGCATGAAGTATTTCCCCACATTCCCACCACCCCAGCTATCAGGTCTCGAATCTGTTTCATGCACTTATATTTATGTACTTATCAAGGTTTGACTATGAAATGATTTTAGCAAACTGCTGAATCACACCAAAACCAGCAGAAAACTTTAGTAAATTCAGCAGCCTTTTTAGTTAACTACCTTATGCATCCTCCAATATGTTGCATCCCAGATTTAAAAAAAAATAAAAATTAATGACATTAACAAATGGGGCTCTTGTCACACAGCAGGTAGATAAGTGGGAAAATAATTTTTTGTCCTTCATATAGTAAAGTTACATCAATCAATTGTGAGCCTAAGGCACTGTAGTTAAATAAGTAACAATATATTCCTCATAGGCTTTTGGGTCAGAAATGTGTGGAGTCACTTCAGATACTTGAGCACATAATCTAGGCTGACACTTCCATGCAGTACGGAGGCAGTGCTGCACTGTTGGAGGTGCCACCTTTCAAAATGAGATGTTAAACTGAAGTCCCAACAACTCTCACAGGTGAACATCAAAGATCCCATGGTGTTGTCTTGAAGAAGAGCAGGCAAATACATCCCGGGTGTCATGACTAGTATTTATCCTTCAATCATCATCACTAAAAACATGTTATCTTATTTATTTCATTTCTGTTGGTGGGACCTTGCTTGTGAGAACCCTGGCTGCATTTGTTTAAACAGCAACGGTGACTACACTTCGCAGTGAAGAACTTAAATACATTCTGAGGCTGTGAATGACCCGATATAAATGTATGTTTTTTTAAATTATTTCTCCTTCGTTACACAACATGCCTTTACTCATGCAGCAGGGCAGTTCCAATGCTTATTTATTCAAACTCCCCCCACCCAACTGCCAAATTAAAACATTGCATGTCAAAGGGAGGCATATATGCAAAATAGTTTTTTTGCTTCCTTTCACCGAAATTCATATAGATTCGATTGAATAAAATTTCTGCTTCCTTTTCACCTGACCAATAATCAAATTCAATTCAATATGAAAGTGAATTTTCATCAAAGTCCAAGAGGCCTGTGATGCTGTGGTATGATTATTGTGGATGATGCAGTGAAGGTATTGGAGCTAAGTTATGGTCGTTCATGAAATTTTATGTGAAAACTTTTATTTTTAGAAACGTATTATGGGCTGCATTGAGAACTAACATGCCAGCTGTATTTGAACATTTCTTTTGACGGAATGTGACTGGGAGAAAAGTCTTGCACAATTTGATTGGTGGCTAACGAGAGCATAACAAAAATAGAAAGAAAAGTAAGCAAGTTGAAGGAATGCAGAGGCGCAAATGCTATAACTAATGAGCAAAAAGAAAACTGGCCATTACTTCATTGGTTTAGATTCCAGAATGGTCTCATTGGTGGTGTGGAAGTTCATGAATGTAACACTACTATTCAAGAAATGAGGGAGAGAGAAATGGGAATTACAGGCCAGTTAGCCTGACATCAGACATCAAGAAAATGCTGGAATCTATTATTAAGAAAGTCTTTACAATGCACTTAAAAAATCATAATACGATTAGACAAAGTCAATATTATTTTACAAAAAGGAAGTTGTGTTTGACAAATTTATGGAAGTTTTTTGAGGATGTAACTAGTAGGTTACAGACAGGAAACAAAGAGTAGGAATAAACGAGTATTTTTCTGAATGGCAGGCAGAGACTACTGGGGTACTGCAGGGATCAGTGCTGGGACCCCAGTTATTCACAATATATATTCATGATTTATATGAGGGAATTAAATGTAATATCTCCAGATTTACAGATGACACACAGCTGGGTGGGAGGGTGAGCTGTGAGGAGGATGCAGAGATGCTTCAGTGTGATTTGGACAAGCTGAGTGAGTGAGCAAATGCTTGGCAGATGCAGTATAATGTGGATAAATGTGAGATTATCCATTTTGGTAACAAAAACAGGAAAGCAGATTATTTTCTGAATGGCTATAAATTGAGAGAGGGGAATGTGCAATGAGAACTGGGTGTCCTTGTACACCAGTAGCTGAAGGTAAGTATGCAGGTGCAACAGGCGGTAAAGAAGGCAAATGATATATTAGCCTTCATAGCCAGAGGATTCGAGTACAAGAGTAGGGATGTCTTGCTGCAATTGTACAGGGCCTAGGTGAGACCACACCTGGAATATTGTCGGCAGTTTTGGTCTCCTTATCTGAGGAAGGATGTACTTGCTATAGAGGGAGTGCAGCAAAGGTTTACCCAACTGATTCCTGGGATGGCGGGACAGACATATGAGGAGAGATTGAGTCGATTAAGATTATATTCGCTGGAGTTCAGAAGAATGAGGGGGGAATCTCATAGAAACCTATAAAATTCTAACAGGACTAAACAGGGTAGATGCAGGAAGGATGTTCCCGATGGTGGGGGAGTCCAGAACCAGGGGTCACTGTCTGAAGATAAGGGGTAGACCATTTAGGACTGAGATGAGAGAAATTTCTTCACCCAGAGAGTGGTGAACCTGTGCAATTCATTACCACTGAAAGTAGTTGAGACCAAAACATTGTATGTTTTCAAGAAGGTATTAGATATAGCCCTTGGGACGAAAGGGATCAAAGGGTATGGGGAGAAAGCGGGAGCAGGCTATTGAGTTGGATGATCAGCCATGATCATAATGAACGGAGGAGCAGGCTCGAAGGGCTGAATGGCCTACTCCTGCTCCTAGTTTCTATGTTTCTAAAAGGGAACTATGCAGTGGATGCCGCATATTTGGATTTCCAAAAGCTATTTGATAAAGTGGCACACAAATGGCTAATATGCAAGATAAGGGCTCATGGAGGTGGGGGTAATATATTAGCATGGATAGAGGATTGGTTAACGGACAGTTAACAGAGATTAGGGTTAAGTGGGACATTTACAAGTAATCAATACCCAGTGGAAGACCACGTGAATCAACACTGCAACCTCAGCCTTTTATTATTTATTAATGTCCTAAATGAAGAGACCAGTAATAATGTATCTAAGTTTGCCAATGATGCAAAGTTAGGTGGGAATTTAAGCTGTGAAGAGGAGACAAAAAGGCTGCAAAGAGATAAAGATAGATTAGGTGAATGGGAAACAAGGTGGGGGATGTAGTATAATAATGTGGGGAAGTATGAAGTAACTAATTTTGAAAGTAAGAATAGAAAAGCAGAATATTTTCAAAAAGGCATGAAATGTCTAAATGTTGATGTACAGAGAGACTTGGAGGTACTTGTACTAGAAACACAGGAAGTTATCTTGCAGGTGCAGCAAGCAATTAGGGAAGCAAATGGTACATTGGCCTTTGTTGCAAGGGGATTGGGGTATAAGAATAAAGAATATTGCTACAATTGTACAGGGCTTTGGCGAGACCACACTTGGAATACTGCCAGCAGTTTAGGTCTCCTTATTTAGGGAAGGACATGGTTGCCTTGGAGACAGTGTGGTTAAGGTTCACTAGATTGGTTCCTGAGATGAGAAAGTTGCCACATGATGGGAAGATGAGTAAATTGGGCCTATACTCTTTGGAGTTTGGAAGAATGGGAGATGATCTCATTGAAACATCCAAGAATCTGAAGGGGCTTGACAGGGTAAACAGCAAAAGGAGCTTTCCACTGGCTGGGGAACCTAGAACATTGGGCATAGGCTCAGGATAAGGTGTTGATCATTAAGGGCTGAGATGAGGAGAAACTTCTTCACTCAAAAGTTGCGCATCTTTGGAATTCTATACCCAGTGGTTTATTGATGTTCCATTTTTGAGTATATTAAAGGATGTAGTAGGCAAATTTATGGTCTCTCAGGGAATCAGAGATATGTGGAGCAGGTAGGAAGTTGGAATTGAGAGAGAAGATCAGCCATGATCAAATTGAAGAGTAGAGCAGCTTGATGGGCCATAAAGTCTTCTCCTCCTCCTGTTTTTTTTTTATGTTCTTGTGTTATTATATAAAGACTTGGAGTTACTTAATCAAAAATATGGACAATTTCACATAGCGAAACATATTCCCTCACCAACAAAATCGATGTACCATCTGCTGCCTATAATTACAGCATAGGGAAGCATTAACATGAATGTGAAACTAATTTATTAAATAAACAATGCATTCACAAGCCATCAAATTTATTTGCATTTGTTCCTTCAGTTAAGCAATTAGATAATCCTTACTAAATCTCATCATTATAAACAATTTGACATTGACTTATATCAAACTTTTTTGTGTGTCATTTGAAAGTCTGCCACGGATAGAGAATGAATGTTCAACATCAACTGTGGTGATCAGCAGCCAAGTATAACACACAGCTAGTTGAAACAATTTAGATGCCCTCAGATTCATTTGGGGTCTCGCTTCCAAATTTAATTTGAACATGGAACAGAAGTTTTCCATTTGGAGCTGAAACATATTGGAACCAAAAAGGGTTTAGGCCCATTACCTTCCTAGTTACATAATAGCTTTTGAAGGCAGGCTCTTGGAAATGGGACGGGGCTATCATTAAGTTATGAAATGATCCTAAATTAGTGAAGGGATGAATAGATGGTTGCTACTGAGATAAAAACGGATTAGATTGGCTGCCGTGTCACACTGGGGAATATTTTAGAAGATTAACTTTATGGAACAGGCAAGGCTGGGCAACATTTCATTCGCTACAGCCTTGGCTTAGAACTCTACATTTTGGTGGCCATGAGGTTATCACTGTGGATGTATCTGGGTCACCACACCCATTATGATGTAAAAATTCTCACAAATCATTTTGACAAAGAATACTGGAGGTGAATTTCCTCAGCTTTTCCAGCGCATTAGCTGTGCTGGAACAGAGTAGCGCTGGTTTAATGAGGAAGTTTTGTTGGAAGTCAATTCTATTGCTTGCAAGCCTTTAAAACCCTTCTCCCTGAATTTCCTCATTCTTTTTGAACCATTCTGCAATTTGCCTGTTCAGTCCCCTGATATCATTTGCATATGAGTACATGCCAGTCAAAGGCATTTTATACTTCTTTAATCTCGTTTTACCCAGCTATTACAATTAGAGTAATGAAGACTATGAAGTGCAGTAGTTGCTATCAGCTGATCAAAATGAAAGCGAGGAGTTTGTTGAAACATCTGAAAATGCGGTTAACGTTTTAAACAGTTTGAAGACATTTTCTCGACCTGTGTTTTTTTAAAATTTGTTGCTCAGGCTCTTTTGAGACAGCCTCAGAGAACCTGTATAACATAAGCCAAGCAGTAGTACAGGCATGTATATGCTGGGCCACTATTGTCCTTTACAGCACAGCAGCCCATTTCTTTGCCATGCGTTGGTATCTCAGCAAGATGGCAGAGAGAAAGGGCTGTACAGTTCCATGGGTTTGTTGACTTCCCCAAGGTCCAGGGTCACATCAAGCACACACGTCACATTGAAGACATTCAGAGATCAGACTCCCTCACTGGTGTAAGCATGAAAAGATTCCACCCCATGAGAGTGCAGATGGTTTGTGACACCGCACATGACTTCCACATGTTAACTGCCAATTTACAGGACATTGTCATGGGGCTTGATCCTCCTTCAATTTGGTCTTCCCACACCACGTCAAGAAAGAAAAATGTATCCAAAAGTGGCTACTGGATGATAAGACCTATCCTTTGTTACCTATTGAAACTATCCTAAACAGAAATAGAAGAGTAGTACAGTGAGACATACTGCAGTAGTGATCGAGAGGACCATCAGGGTGCTGAAAGTGTACATTCGCTATCTGGATAGGACGGGTAAGGATCTGAAGTATTGGCCAGGTAAGCTCTCCAGAATTACAACTGCCTGCTCTGCACAACTTTGCCATCAAGGAAGAGCTTCAGTTTAACATGGCCAAAGGGATACTAGCTGCAAAGAATCTTGAACTTCAAACAGCAAAAACACCAGGACAGCATTTACTCAGAGGGGTCCTTGCTGAGAGCTGCAGAGGGCATCAGAGGTCAGAAACTCACAGAAATCTTTTCCTTGTGACTTAGTAAAGCCTGGATACCACAGCCTGACTACCTTCAAAGTTATCCTGTGCCTCTGACCTTGGATTTGCAACACCAGTAATTCCAGGTTTGCAGATTTCTAAAACATTTGCACAACTCATCAGGGCAGCCAGAAAAAGTTACATCAAGTAGGATCCTATCAATGGGATGCATAACCTCCTTAAAATGACATTCTTGTATGGGTATAAAAATAAAGCATGCTTTTTATTGCAGTGTGAGAACTTGGTCCTTGGCTTTTCCCCACATCGTACAAATTGCAGCGGGTAACAATTAAACTTTGCATGTAAATAATACCATATTCAATTGCTTTGGTTAATTGCTTCCATCTTTCTTTCAACCTTTAAATGTGTTTCCAACTATTATCTTTGCAAGAATTAACTTCATTAGACATGGTATGAGTAGGTAAGTAAAATCACTCTTTAATGTTTCTTTTCAAATTAGTGTGCCATTGTTTTTCTCATTTAGTAATCTCACTCAATGCTGAACTTTTGCATTGTGAGCACCCCAGGATCAACCAGTTTAATCATTTCTCCATTCGTACTGATCAACAACAGCTTGAAGTAAAGCCCTGAAATCATCTATCTTACTTCTGTGGTACAAATTAATTACATTCTTTGGTTTTGGAATACTGATCTTGCGTGACTCATCAACTGTATCCACACAAACAAGAATCTGCTTCTCATATGTCTGGAGAGTGGCCTGTGCTATTCACTATCTGGTGACATTTACTCTATTTACAAATTATTTGTTTCTAAATACAGCAAAGCTTATGAAAATTCTGATTAAGGCACTGCAAGGACAGATATTCAGCAGGGCTGAAATTCCACCTGCCAGTGTGGTGTGCCTGTTGGCTTTAGTTTAAGCAGGATAAGCACACACGCCGGGCTGGATCTTACCAGTCCTCTGGGCATGGGCTGTGAGGTGGGGCTGAGTGGTGGGGGTGGGGGAAGGGGGGGTGCCCATTGCCTTCCTGCTGAAGTGGCATTCTACCAGGTGGAGGGCATCGCTTCCACCTGGAGGCCAATTGAGCCATTTGTGGCTAAATAAGGGCCTCTTCCCGCTGCTGCTGGCATACTAGTGGTGGGTGGGTTCTCCACCGTTTAGGGAAACTGCCTGGAGAACCCTGGCAGGCTCCCTCTGGACTTGAGCCGGGGGTGGGGGGGGGGTGTCATATTTGAGTTCTCTGTGGCCTGTAGGGGCCCCACAGTGACAATAGTGCCCCCGGGGTAGAGCCCTCCCTTACCCTCACCAACACCCCCTGTACCCTGGCCGTGGACTGCCTTAATGACCTCACTGAACACCGACATCACTTACTTGTTAGGAGGGGCACACCCTTTCATGGTGCATCTTCTCAGCTGGTGCAGTTCCATTAGCGGCCACCATTCCCATGACATGACTGAGACGAAAGAGCTGCAAGGCCCTCCGATTGGCCGGCAGTTCTTGGGGTCCGGGCTCCTGTCTTTTAAAAGGGCTCCGTGCTGAGTCCGATGGAAATGTGAAACGACAAAATGAATTGTGAATTGACATGAGCAAAGGATGGTTGAAAGTGGAGTTGCTTCCCATTCATGTCCAGTCATTGATGGGGTGCCCAAGGTTAGGACTTGGGTCCAGATTTTGTTTATTCTTTTATTAATAATTTGGAACAGGGCATAGGTAATACAGTTATTAAATCCAAGACTGATAGATAATAGTGCAGTAGGAGTTAGGGCCTCAGACAGAAGAATGAACTGCAACTGGATTAGCATGGATTGGAGAAGTGGCCTACGATTGACAAGTTTCTGGACATGTGCACCTAAAGGCATAGAATTTAAATGTAGAACAAAAATAAAAATATCTGGAAAAACTCAGCAGGTCTGACAGCATCTGTAGAGAGGAACACAGTTAACATTTCCAGTCCACATAACTCTTCAACAGAGCTAAGGAAAATAGAAAAGAGGTGAAATACAAGCTGGTTTAAGGGGGGGGTGGGACAAGTACAGCTGGATAGAGGGCCAGTGATAGCTGGAGATAGCCAAAAGATGTCATAGACAAAAGAACAAACAGGCAATGGCCCTCTATCCAGCTCTACCTGTCCCACCACCCCCCCCCCTTAAACCAGCTTATATTTCACCTCTTTTCTATTTTCCCTTAGTTCTGTTGAAGAGTCATACGGACTCGAAACGCTAACTGTGCTCCTCTCCGCAGATGCTGTCAGACCTGCTGAGTTTTTCCAGGTATTTTTAGTTTGGATTTCCAGTATCTGCAGTTTTTTGCTTGAATTTAAATGTAGGATGCAGCATGGGTGGGTGTAACTTAGGGAAAGAGACTTGGGGTGTTCATTAGCCACTCCCAGCACTGTGAGAAAGCTGCAGCCAAAATGAACAGGGTCCTGAGATGTATTGCCAGGACTATTCATGATGAAACCAGGGCCACAATAATAGGGTTATAACGTACTGTGTATAATTTGGGTCTCCCTGCCTCAAGAAGGATCTTGTGACTCTAGAGAAGCTACAGAAAAAGCCAGCTGGAATGGTATAAGTGTACTGAAGTATGAAAATAGTCTTCAGGCCTTTGTTTGGATTCACTGGACACGTATAGATGTAGAGGGTATCTGATTTAGATATTTCAAGTTATTAAGAGCATTGATAGAGGTTTTCAAAATCATGAAGGTTTTGATAAGAGTAAATAAGCAGAAACTATTTCCAGTGGCAGAAAGTTTAGAAACCAGAGCAGACAAATTTAAGTTGATTTTTTGATAAAATTGTTAAAAAAATACTGAAAATTGAAAAAAATTGTTCTGTTCCAAAGAATAATCATATTCGACTTGCAACCTTAACTCTGTTTCTCTCTCCTCGGATGCTGCCAGACCTGCTGAGTTTCTCCAGCACTTTCTGTTTTATTTTGGATTTCCAGCTTCCGCAGTATTTTGCTTTTACTTTGGGTAAAGCAGATGTTTGACTAGGAAGGACAGTTCAAGTCATGAGATCATGGCCCGAATTTTGTTGAAAGGTGGTGTGACTGTCAGCATTTGTCATCATTACTTCACTGAAACTGACAGTTACTTCTGGAGAATAATGTACAAAAGTTGCTTTCAATGATTTTACACTTCTCTAGAGGTGTGCTTTTGCACGATTGATATCCTTCTGAACTGACACAAACTTCCATTCTTAAGCTGTTAAGCCCATGACTTCCATTCCCTGTTATATGGGGCAGCAAGGTGGGGGTACCCCAAAGATGCACCAGGCCACCCCCCCCCCCCCCCAACACACACACACATGGAGGTCCCCATGTAAAGATTGCACAGCAACTGCCTGGGAAGTTCAAAGTTCCGTGGGGAATTGTCCTGTACCGGGAATGGATATTCCTATTTAAATCGTAGCCTTCAGATGGTTCTGAATCTCTTAAAACCACTTCTAACTCTTGGGTAACTATAGTACTGAACCCCCACCCCACCCCCCCTGCGATCCTCCATGGGATACCCCTCCCCAACACACGACTATCTTCCCGAAGCGCCCCTAATTATCTTCCTGACCCCCACGGGACCCCCCCATCCGCCCAAATACACACCCCACCTACCCCCTCCGGGTGTCCTTCCCCCTCCACCGACCACCCAGCACCTCACTGACCACCCTGACCCAACCCCCCCAACTGACTACCCCCGACTGACCACACCCCGCTGGCCACCTGATCTCCCCCACTGACCACCTACCCCTCCACAATCCTACCCACTTACCTTACACACTTAACTTCTCCAAGTGGCTAGGACCTTTAAACTTACCTTCTTTATGGCAGCTAAAGCTGTAAAAAAAAATAGTGGTGTGTCTTCCTTTCTCCTGAATCTCCTGCACTTGACTGAAGGCCTGGGGAACCCGCTGCACTGCACCTTCCTCACCTGGCCTAAGTTGTTAGGTCAGACGAGAGAAAGGCACGACTGCATTTCAGTGTAAGGAACTAGGGGCAGAGTGGTAATCTGACTGAGATTGCCACTCCACGGTAGTTATGGCTCACTGTTAGTCTCTTGTTAAGTTTTCTTGCTCCCATGAGTTAGAAATAATCACACTGTAGACTCCAAATGCTGCAACTTCAAGTGTTTCTTTCAGCTCCCCATGCTGCAGCTATACAGAATAGACTGATACATTGTTACTCAGCACATGACTGCTGCGCAGCAGTGAAACCTGGCACTTCGGGTATATTCCCATAAAAATAAGTTCCTAGTCCTTTGAAAAATAGAACAGCGTAACAGCCTCACTGCAAAAGCCCATGAAAAGTTACACCTTGATGAATATGGTGTAACTGAGTTTTTAACAGTGCACTAACTTCACCATCACTGCTGAACTCTCTCACCGGCCCTGAGAAGCTAACATGTTTATGGAATGTCAAATTTCTCCATACATTGAAAAAACAACTTTTTCACAAAACGAGTGGTTCAGGTCTGGAACACACTGCCTGGAAATGTGGTGGAGGCAGGTTCAATCGAGGCATTCAAGAGGGCATTAGATGATTATTTGAATAGGAACAATGTGCATGGTTAAAGGGAAAAGGCAGGGCAATGGCACTAGGTAATGATTGTCATTTCGGGAGCCGGCGCAGACACGTTGGGCTGAATGGCCTCCTCCTGTGCCATTAAAATTCTGTGAATTCCACATATTTTGAAAATAATATATTTTTTTAAAGTTTCTTTATCTTTATTTTAGCGTCTACCTTAATCCAATCATAATAATTTCCTTCACTATCTGAAAAGTTAAATTAAAAGTGCAGGATATTAAAATATTTGCAACTCCCTGGTTTGCTGTGTGTGAAATCTTGCTTACTGACATAACTGCCACTGCATGCCAAGAGATCCCCTTAACTTGTGCCAGATTTAAACTGGCATCAGGAGAGGGGTACACAGCCCTACAGAGATCACGCTTGGTGGGTAGCTTCCTTTGGGATCAGCACCAAGCGTACTGGCTGCTTCACTCGCCAGTCCCAAAGACCTCCACAGGTACCCCAAACAGAGCTGGCAATCACCCTGTGCCTACATTCAATACTGTCTCAGTTGCCAGCATTGGTGGTGTGGCCAGCTATTTTATTTTGGAGACAGCTTTTCTTAGTTTGAAAGTGCTGGAAAAACCCAGCAGGTCTGGCAGCATCTGTGGAGAGAGAAACAGAGTTGACGCTTCGAGTTCTTCCAACATTTCCAACATCCGCAGCGTTTTGCTTTCATTTTGCTAGCTGGTGGCGTGCGGCGACAGTCCCACCGATCCGTGAAACAATGTGCTCTGGCTGTACAGGGGGCGAGTGAGTGACCCGCGGTTGTTTGTCACGACTGCACCATTTCATAAAGCCCAGAAGCAACAGAGTGATTGACGGGTTGCGCGTATGAATGAATGCATATACCAGCACTGTGAAGCGATTCGCAGTTTCGGCTTCTCTTGCCTTGGATGAAGTGCGGCAGCTAGCAGCTGCTGCTTTTGCCTGCAGACACTGCGCTGCGCCACAGCAGCAGCCGAGACACGTGTCAGCCGCGGGGAGCTGGGAATTGTTACATTAACTCTCATTGCGCGAATTCGATCCCTCCTTAGCTACTTTGTACATTCGCGTTACTTATTGGGAAACAGCCCTGGGCGGAAACAATCCCAGTTTAAAGGCACAGACACCTCATTATTCTCATTGGCAGATGCCTTCCTGTAGTAGTTTATAAAAACATGGAGCCTGCAATCAAGTTAATGCCTGGTATGGTTTTGTGTTACAGCAAAGTTTTTAAAGCGTATGCATATTGTCATCAAATTATACTGTTTTGTTTTCTGTTTGAAATTATATTGTGATGTACTTTTGCAACTGACGTAACCCCCTCCAGACCCCGCGATTCCTCCCAGATCTCTGCAGTTCCTTGCCTCTTGCACATCCCTAAGCAGGAATTTACTGCCCTCCTGCATGGCGAGTTTAGTGGCAGAGTGGGCATTTTAGGGTAGGAGGGTGCTGGGTGGGGATTCCACTATCTTCCCCCCGATTGGTCCTTGGTGGGAAAGCCCATGGCAAGCTTTCCTGCCCTGCTGCTAATTGAGGCCAGTTAATGCCCAGCTAAGAGCCCCATCCTGCCACCATGGGTGTTAACGCAGTATCAGGTGGGGGCACGGGGTTCGCCATGCAAGGAGCACAACAAGCAAACCTGTGTGGGGTTGCTTTTGCAGGCTCCCGGGGTAGGTGGGATGTGCCTTATTCAAAAGCACTTAGTGCCTGCAAGGGACCCAGACCCGGCACCAGTAGGGGGGTGGGGGGGAGAGGTTGGGGGGGTGGGGTGGGAGGACTGAGGAGAGATTTGGCGCTGAGAGTCACCCCTGTGTCATAGCTGCTGAACCTCGGGACCTCCTTTCCCACCACAGGTGACCTGGGATGCATACGAGGCTTCAGGTGGTTGTCATACCAACAGCGGATGCTACCGCCCTGGTGACACGGCTGTTCAGCAGAACTTGCAACTTCTGATTGCCTGGCAGCTTCTTGGCGAGACTTCTGCCCCCAGGGTCCTTGATTCTGACAAAGGCCTACCACTGTCCTCTTAAGTGCCTGAGTGGCACTTAATTCTGGGGCCTTCCCTAATGGAGGTGACATGGGGCTCCCCATCACCTCGATTAAATCCAGCCCCTGCTTTTGACTGCTCTATCATTGGTGGCTCTGCTTTCAGCAGTTTTGGTTTCAAGCTCTGGAATCCCCTCCCTAAACCTCTCCATCTCTTGCTTCCATTGAGCTGCTTCTTAAAACCTAACTTTTCCCTATCCTAGTATTCCCGGTGTAAAATGTTGTCCGGAATCCTAAGAAGCGATGTGGGATATTTTACTTCATTTGAAGGTGTAAAATGCTGGGTTGAATTTCAGCCTTGGGCACAGTTGGGAAAATGGTGCAAATTGCACTTGGCATTTTGCTGATTGAGTTACAGTTCCGGACTCCCCTAAAGTGAATTTGCAAAATCATATGACCAGTGAAATTGCGCAGCGTAATAAAATGTAGTTGGATCTTTTCATATTTAAAAATGCCCATTCATTTAAGAGTGGTAACCTGTTGCAGTTTCATTAATACAGCTGAAAATGGTCATCACAAAATGTGTTAATCATTTTTAATAAGGGTGCCTAGGCCTTTTGTGAGTAACCTGATTTTCGTCACTGAAAATGACCTGAAAAAACAAACACTGCAGAACCATTTACTAGTTGCATGACTACACACTAATCAGTTTATTGTAGTATAAAAAATATTTTTACTATTTTAACAACTCCTAAAACATACCTAGTGTCTGTATAAGATCAACTTGGCAACAAGTTGACAGATGGAGTCTGATTTGGGGAAATGTGAGTTTCCTCACTTTGGTAGTAAGAATAGAAAAGCAGGATATTGAAACTTGTAAATATTGATGTTCAGAGATACTTGGATGTACTCATACAAGGAGCATAGCAAGTTAGCATGCAGGTGCAGCAAGCAATTAGGAAGGGAAATAGCATGTTGGCCTTTATTGCAAAGAGTTTGGAGTACAAGAGTAAGGAAATCTTGCTAGAATTGTATAGTGCTTAAGTGAGAGCACATCTGGAGTACCGTGCTCAGTTTTGGCCTCCATATTTAAGGAAGGATGTATTTGACTTGGAAGCAGCCCTGCAGAGGTTCACTAGATTGGTTCCTGGGAAGAGATGGTTTCAGGAAATAGATAGTTGTTCTATGATAAGAGGCTGAGTAAATTGAGCCTACGCTCTCTGTTGTAGAATGCGAAGAATGAGATGTGATTTCATTGAAGTATGGAAGATTCTGAAAGGGCTTGACAGGTTAGACACTGCGAGGTTGTTTCCCCTGGCTGCAGAATCTAGAATACGGGGGCACAGCCTCAAGCAAAGGGGTGGATCATTTGGATCATTTAGGATTGAGATGAGGAGAAATCTCTTCACTCAGAACTCAGGTTTTAAATTTTTGGAATTCACTACCCCGCAGGGCTGTCGATGCTTCGTCATTGAGGATACTTGAGGCTGAAGTAGACAGAGTTTTGGTCTCCCAGGCCATCAAAGGATTTGGGGAGTAGACAGGAAAGTGAAGCTAAGGTAGAAGGTCAACCATGATTGTATTGAATGGTGGAACAGGCTCATGAGGCCATATGATCTACTCCTGCTAATATTTCTTATGTTCTTATGCACTGGTGCATTCAGTGGAAACTTGCTCCCCTCATTATTTTGATCTGGGGCTTATCCTGTTTTATGGGTGGGGGTGCTTCAGGCAAAATGATTTTTAAATCAGGAATAAAGATCATGAAGACTCAATTTATGCTTGATATAACTGAGGTTTAAAATTCCCTCATGTTTTATACTGTTTTGGCCAATTTCATCCAGATTACATTGATAAAACTAATGCAATCTAGTGGAAAATCTACCCTGCCTTATGTAAAGTCTTGCACTATAGGCTATGCTTTGGCAATTTTGTTTTTAAAATATTAATGGGAAGGTGCCAATTAAATTATTCTGCTGGAACCAATTCTCTCAAAGGCAATAATATCTTTCTTACAATTTACTTAATAAGTTCAATTCTGTTTGTAACTACACCAAATTTCCTTCAAATAGTTTCCACTTTTCTTCCGATGATTGTGTTCCAATTAAACATTTTTAATTCACTTTGCATTCTTTTGAACTTTGCTATTATAAGCTCCATTATCTTGGTGTCATTGTTTTTTTTTTAAACATAGTTCCTCCTGATTACTACATTGTTACTAATACAATCACTATTGGATGTGTCAGAGCTGAAGTCCAGATGCAGATCAGTTACTGACCATATGGAGACAAATCTTTGTAAATCACTGGTTAGGTCTCAATTGGAGTATTAGACTGTGCTGCTGGACACCATACTTCAGGAAGGGTGTCAAGGCCTTGGAGAGGGTGTAACAAATGTTTACTATTATGGTACCAGGGATGAGGGGCCTTCAGTTATGTACAGAGAAGCTTGAATCGTTCATAGAACTGAGAGGGTTAAGGAGAAATTTGACGGAGGTGTTCAAAATTATGAGAGATAGTGATACGGTAAACAAGGAAGAATAGTTTTCACTAACAGTAAACAGAGAGCACAGGTGTAAGATGATTGGCAAAAGAACCTGATAGAAATGGGAAAAATTTTTTTTTGCAGTGACATGCTGTGCTCTGGAATTCACTGCCTGAAAAGACGGTGGAAACATATTCAATAATAACTCGTAAAAAGGAATTGGATAAATAATTGAAAAGGAAAAAAAATGCAAGGTTATTGCTGTAAAGAGCAAAGAGATTGGGACCAATTGGATAGCTCTTTCAAAGTGTTGACAGAGGTGAAATGCGCTAAATGGCATCTTTCTGTGCTGTATGATTTGTTGGCTGTTTGACAAATATGGTCAGAAAACAGTGTTGGACTATGAGTTTCTCTATAGTTTTTCCTCTACTGGATTCCTGCTCAACATCTGGGTAATGTTTTTGAAACCTTATACTTTCACTCATCAAGCCTAAGTCTGAAAAGGACAGTCCGCAGCTGCCAGTAACCCTGGTGCAAACTCAATGCAACTTGTAAACCCTGCTGATGTATAGCTCAAAACAATGTTTTTTTGCATCTGTACTCTACCCGTTTAAAGAGCACATGTGGGAGATGAGTGACATATACAAACTAAGTCCACCAATCGTTACTTTTATACCTTATGGTTTATCCAGATTTTTTTTTGTATAAGCCACTGATGTCTAATGCACGTCTATGCCTTTTACCTAAGGGTGAAAATGACGAGAGAAATGTGCAATTTATAGGTGTAATCTGAATTGAATTTAAATCATTCTCTTGTGTGTTTGTTCTCTACATCTTTGGCAATAATGGACCTCATGTGGTATTGCCCATAGATTTACAGTACATGGTTGATAGTCTCGTTTTTACTCTTCCTCACAAAGCTGAAGCACCAAAATATCTTTGATAGACCTCAAAATTACAACTAACTTGTGTTTCTTAACAAAAGCCAGTGTTTAATTTTTTTATTCTTGTTGTAAAGTTTCTGATGCCAAAGTATTTGTTCGTGCCAAAGAAGTTGGTAGCAGTAACTCCTACCAGGCGTCACCAGGTAACTGGTAGGAGGTGTCTATTGATGTGCACTATTCCCTGTGCCACTGAAGGAACGCATCCCCCACCCCACCCCCACACGTCCTCCAGAAAACCTGGTGGTGAATTCAGCTGGTGGAGAATATCAACCTGAGAAGTGTACTACTGCATAAACTGATTATACTGGTAGAAATCACTGCACACGCTGTCTGTTTTAAGAGATATCCAAATGTAATGAAGAGAGGTGGATATTCTCAAAACATAAGCTGTAACAAATTTTGTTTGGAGAAAATTGGAAATACATGCCAGTAACAATGAAAAGCTCATATCAGAGCGGAACAATGGGCAGAATTTTTGAGAACAATGCACATTTGGGGATTTTTTGATCATTTGAAAAGAACAAAGTAATATACCTAACAATGGACTCTGTTTCAGAATCAATTTTTGTTTAAACTTTTAAGATTGCCATACTTTTTTGAGACACGCGAAGCACTTAGAATTCTTAAAGTCAAATGTGTCTTCCACCTCATTTGTTCTGCATTGTTTCCCTGCTGTACAATAGCTCTGTTAAGCAATATTTACAATATTTATGTTCAGCAATTAGGTGCTGAATGTTCATGACCACTCGAAGCATTGGCTAAACTGAACATTTTTTTAAATGGAGGGATTATGGCTGCATGTTGCAGTTAGCATTCATGTTTCATATTATTGTATTATTTAATAAAAACTACTTTGACCAATTGATGCAATATATATTGCCTAAACAAATTTGAGGAGAGGCGAATGAAAGCAGATAATTACTGAATTGTGTTGATTCGAAAGATTTAGACAATCCAAAAAAATCTTCACTAGACATGTTGGTAAAACAGAAGATTATTACACTCAGTCTTGCAAATGAAGCCAATGATATTACTGAAGATCATGAACACAAAGATACTGCTTTTGAAAGATATACCATAATGATGAAATCAGATTATTATAAGCTATTTTAGTCCTGATTTCAACAACGACTGATCACCAAGAACAAAATATCCTGCCTTCAAATGTAAATTTCTTGCATATGTATTAATATAAAAAGCCTGAGTTAAGCATGTTGATTAATAATATCTGGTTGACCTGACATTACCCATTGTGTTTCTTTTTTCTTGACAATGCAAGTAATGATGAGATGTCACGCCTTGTGTTTCTGGTATTTCAGCATAACGCAACCTGTTCATAAAGAATACAGTGGACATGCATTCAATCAAGGGGTTTGGATGATGTTATGGTGTGTGAGAATGAAGCTCCTAGAAATTTAAATTGCAGTGGTGTGAGAGCATCCAAAAAATTCTGTAATTCGTTTGCAATCTTTGATTCCCTTCACTGGACCGATGGATTCATCTAAAATATGTGACGATAAAGGGTCGGACTTGGAAATATACTGGATGAAATGATGCAAGGGGAGAGCGCAATGGTCAGAAAAGTGTAAAAATAAATGATTGTCATATCTACAGTGTAGAGAACTAACATAATCAGCGGGTGTGAGTAAGAAGAGTGTTTTAGTTCGGATTTGAATTGAAATTGTATAGATTGAAAGATTATGACAAGCAGAAAATGATTAAAAAGCCACCTTAATCAGCGCCTAGTTTTTTTTTGTCACCAAATGGAGAATGACTGTTTCAAAAGCAAATGCAAATAATCAAGATTCAGTCTACAAGTATAGAGCAGATTATGGAGCAGTTATTTAAATTGTAACATTTACATAACTGCTCCATAATTTGCTCTACAGTTTGCATTTACATTCTGGCTCCTGACTGGGTGACAGCACACAAATTCTTCATGTGTAGTGATTCTGGACTGTTTTGTTCCTAACAGAGATGAAGATCAAGCAGTTATAATTCTGGAATGCTATTTCAGACTTCAGACTCTTTTAACATCTTTTTTCCTAGGTGTCTCTAAGTGGGACGTTCGCCAGAAAGTTTGGGATTATATGGAAGAAAACAATTTGGCAAACTTCCCAAGACCAGTTCATTGCAGAATTCCAAATTTCAAGGTAAAACCGCTTTGAAACCTTGCCAACTTTATACTTAATAACCCTAATATTTGCCTCTTAAATTTCAAGTTCTCATGTCAAACTCATTTTAGGCAAATGATTAGCAAACCTCTTTTGTTGCATTCACTGCTTTTAGCAGACTGAACCCATATCTCTGTTGTTGCTTCCTAAGGCAATGTGCAGTTGATTTAATAGACGATCATAAGATTTTGACAAGTGCACAATATCTATCTTGTTTGTAGCCACTTTAGTGGAGTTTTTAGATTGGTACAAGGATGTCTGTTGTTAACACAATCTGTTGCACCTGAAAGAACGGTTAGCTTAGTAGGTTTTCATTAACAATCTTTACTTTTACATTTTAAGTGAGGATTCCATATTTACCATTCAGGTAATTTGTGCCTTGCTTGAAGCTTTCCTGCCCTATAATGATGATTTTACACTATTCTCCCTGCAAAATCATGGTAATATTTTTTAATGTAATTTTAATGCTAGACTTTCTTAATGCCTCAATGTCAGACACTTTAAAGGTTTAAATAGATAAGGGGGCGGTATTGGATAGGCTACCTGTACTTAAAAGCTGACACGGCACCAGGACCAACGAGATGCACCCGAGGATGCTGAAGAAAGTGAGAGTGGAAATGGCGGAGTCACTGACCATAATTTTACATCTTCCTTAGACTCAAGGTTGGTGCCAGAGGGCTAGAGAGTTGCAAATGTTACATTCTTGTTCAAAAAAGGATGTATTGATATGCCTAGCAACTACAGGCCAGTCAGTTTAACCTCGATGGTGGAGAAACTTCTCGAAACGATGGGCAGAGTTTAATGCCCTCTCCCATGGGGAGTTTAGGGGTAGGGGTGTACTTAATCAGGCGGGACTGTTTCCCACCTCTATCCCAATTAAATTTCTGGTGGGAAGGCCCATGTACGACCTACCTGCCCCATCACCAATTGAGCCCCTTAAGTGGGCCTAAAGAGCCTCATTTCGCCTGCACCAGTATTAAACTAGTGTGGATGGGAGGCTCGTCATGCAGGGGCATGACAAGCACATGTGCAGGGTTGCTTGCAGGCACCTAGGCGAGAGTCCCTCATTCACAGACACTCGGTGCCTTTTCAAGGGACCCTGCATCAGGATGGGGGGGGGGGGTGGGCGCCCATTGAGAGCCACACCCTTGCCTTTGCTGCCAGATCCCCCCCATCCCCAAGCCCAACTCTGTGACTCTCCCCCTCCACCTGTCATCATTCACCTATGGCCTGGGATCCAGAGGCATTACTAGGCCTCAGGTGGGTGTCATACCGCAGGTGGCACTGCCTCCCTGATGGCACTGCCGTTCAATAGAGCTAGCCTCTGATTAGCTTGAAGCTCTCAGTGGGCGGGATTTCCACCCCCAGGGTCCAAGATCACAAGGAAGGGCCTTCATCGTTCGGTGAAGTGCTTGAGTGGCACCTAATGCTGCAAGCTGCCCTAAAAGAGGTGATGTGATGTTCTTGCCAGCTCTCTAGCCCTCAGATGGTACCCCTGTCTCCTCCATTAAATACCGCCTGATTATTCCTCACAAAATTAACACGCACTTAGGCAAATGCATGTTAATTAAAGCCAGAATGGATTTGTTAAGGACAAATCATAGTTAACTAATTTGCTTGAGTTTTTTGATGAGGGAAAAAGAGGGTTGATGAGCTTAATGCTGTTGATGTGATGTACATAGACCTCCAAAAGGCACTTGATAAAGTGCCACACAACAGACTTGTGAGCAAACTTAGTGCTCGTGAAATAAAAGGGACAGCAGCAACATGGGTATGAAATTGGCTGTGTGACAGGAAAGAAAGTGTAGAGGTGAACGGTTGTTTTTTGGACTGTAGGAAGGTTTGCAGTGGAGTTCCCCAGGGATTGGTCTTAGGACCATTGCACTTCCTGACATATAATAATGACCTAGACCTTGATATACTGGACACAATTCCAAATTTGCGGATGATCAGAAACTTGGAAGTATTGTAAACCATGAGGAGGATAGTGTAGAACTTCACTAAGTCATAGGCAGTTTGGTGGAATGGGTAGACAAGTGGCAGAGGAACTATGAAGTGATTCGTTTTGATAGGAAGAGTGCAGAGGGACAATACAAAATAAAGGGTACAATTCTAAAGGCAGGGGAGAGGGTGCAGGACGAGAGAGGCCCTAGGTGTTCATGTGCATATATCATTGAAGGTAGCAGGACAGGTTGAGAGAGTAGTTAATAAAGCATATAACATCCTGAGCTTTATCAATAGGGGCATGGAGCACAAAAGCAAGGAAGTTGTGTTAAACCAGTATAAAATGCTAGTTTGGCCTCAGCTGAGTATTGTGACCAGTTTTGGGCAGCACATTTTAGGTTAAGAAAAGATGTGCGAGAATGGTTCCAGGGATGAGGAACTTCAGTTCCGTAGGAAGATTGGAGAAGTTGGAACTGTTCTCCTTGGAAAAGAGAAATTTGAGAGGAGATTTGATAGAGGTATTCAAAATCATGAGGGATCTGGACAGAGTGGATAGGTAGAAACTGTTCCCATTGGTGGAAGGGTCAATAACCAGAGGGCACTGATTTAAGGTAATTGGCAAAAGAAGCAATGGAGACATGAGGAGAAACTTTTCCACACAGCGAGTGGTTAGGATCTGCAATGCACCGCCTGAGAGTTTGGTGGAGGCAGATTTAGTTGAGGCTTTCAAAAGGGAATCGGATCATTATCTGAAGAAAAAATTTGTAAGGCTATGGGAAAAAGGCAGGCAAGCGGAACTGAGTGAATTGGTCCTTGAGGGCCTGCACAGACACGATGGGCCAAATGGCCTCCTTCTGTGTTGTAACCATTCTATGATTCTATGTACAGGATACAAAATCTGCAGTATTTAGACCATCATTATCTTTGAATTTGTTTTTAACATGAGGTAACCATGTTATTTATAAGAATAGAGTGGGTCCTATGTAAAAATCTAGAAATTAAAAGCTGGCATCAGTAAATACAAAAGTGTTGATGAGCTATTGGATTATCGTAAAAGGCTAGCTGATTCAGTAACGTAAGGAGGGAAACCTGCTGTCATTATTCTGTCTGGCCTGGCTGTCACTTCAGTCACACACTAGTGTGCTTGACTCTTAACTGCTCTCCGAAATGGCTGAGCAAGCCACTCGGTTGTGTCAAGGTCCTACAAAGAATAACAAGACTTCAGCAGTTCCAGAAGGCATCCGAGCTCTGCCTTCTCGGGGAAAGCAGGAATGGTCAATGAATGCCAACCTTCCCAGCAATGCCCACATGCTGAGAATTAATTAAGAAAACAATTTGTCCATGCTGTAGCTGTCGGAGCTGGACAAAAAAAACCCTTCCAAAAATGGGGCATGAGACGGGGAATAAAATGCTGACACTTCCTCCTGGCCAGAAGTTTAAAGCCAGCGCTGTCTTTATGCATTTCATTAACAAGACAGCATTCTGTCCTATGTGAAATTCTTGAGAGGAGATTGGTGGCTCTGTCATGTTGTCAAGCACATTTTATAATGTGGTAGCTTAAAGCCTGGGAATTTTAATTGCCACACTGACATCAAGTATGTTAAAGAAATTAAGCTTTAGTTTACCCGTCCCTGAACTTCAAATGATCCAAAATAGAAACTTCTATTTCCTCAGTCTCCTCCTCTAGTGGTTTCCGTTAATGTAGGTGAGCCCTAATGCAGCAAGCACCATTACAGACTCAGTGGTGCGCAGGCAAGAGAAGCGTGATTGTGAATCTACTCAGACAAAATTGCTGTGTCAAATTCAGCGAGAAGTTTGCTTTGCATTATTTCCCCAACCAGGCCAAGACAAAGTTTACACAAATGAATTTAAACTGCAGCTCAGCTGACAGTAATAATCTCTCTGATAGGTGTGCAAAAAAATTAATTGGACTCTGCAATATTTTCTCCGCCTTCTAATCATATTAGGAATGTGCTTTAGGGCATTTAGAGCTACTGAAGATCAGTAGAAAATAAATAATTAATACAACTGATTTATCAAGGTGTAGATAATCACAATAAACTCTTACTTTATTCAGTTACATGGATGCATTTACAGAATTTGAATTGAGTGATTACAATATTTAAGATTGGAACATGTTAGACCATGAGGTATTTGCAATTTTAAAAATATACACTCTTGACATTTTGCATAAATATCCAACAAAAACATAACTGCTTGCATCACTGCTTTCGTAATAAGGTTAGAGGTTATCATTAAAGGTTGCTGTTTTTATTTAAACACCGTTTTCTGTACTATTCTGTGGGTGAAAACAAAATAAAAAGGTGAGCCAGCACAACCTAACCAAGCACAATCAAATCTTAGGAGTAAACATTTAAATATACCCTTCGCAGCTGCTTACAGAATCTGAGTGGATACTGAAAGAGCTACTGATCCTTTTGGCCTTTGCAGACTGTATTATGCCCATACAGAGTCAGGTTCCACACATGTTGGCAGCCTCTTATTCTAACCATGCTGTTATCTTTGTTTTCATTTCATCAATTTTATACTTGCGAGGGTGTCAGTGCTTATGACTAGAACTTTTTGCTCCTAGTTTGATCATTTAGCACTGGCTCATTAGTGTGGTACAAAAAGAAGAGAAAAAGAGAACAAAGAGAGGCCCTTGCATAAAATGACTGAGCAATGTAATCACTAAGTAACTCCGTCGACTGTTTACTTTTTTACATGAGAGTGTTGTGCATTCCAGCACATCGCATCGAAGATTTGTGAGAAGATTTAGAAGATCAGTTTTATTATTTTTTTTGTGAAAATGCTTGCCCTGGTGATTTTATTGTAGGAGAATAAAACCCTTGGTACTTCAGTTACTGAGCTTTGGTGTTAGCATCAAAGACAACAGCAAGGCCCAGAAAACTGCTTCTACTTAGCCCTAAATGTGTACTTCAAGGCTAACACTTGGACTGCATCAGTGTGATTTCTCAGACCAGCTATCCAGTAGTCCTTTTGATTAGAATGACTGCTTAGTGCTGAATTAAGAGCACATTTCTTGTGTTGCAAACCCATTGAGACTGTGTCGACATGTTCCAAGTGGGATCTTAACAGTCAACAAATAGAGGAGACATTCAGCTCATCCATCTGTGCTGGATTTAAAGTCTTAGGCATGAAGATCTTGAGCCTAAAGTGCCCTTCAACCCGGCCTTCCCTCACATTTATCTTCTCCAATGGATTACATTTCAGCAATGCTCCTTTTTCAGTTTTCTAGAGGTCCCTCTATGCAGTTTCAAGATCGCGCAAAATGCTTTTTCAGCTAATTTTGTCCTGAAAGTATTGTTGACTGCATGTAGAAAAATTAAGTGTGTGGGTGCTCCAGTTTTATTGCTCTATTCTCAATGTTCAAAATACCGCAGTGAAATATAACCCCTTGTGTAATCTAGATTTTTTTTTAGGATGTGCTGGGAAAGGAGATTTATGTGGGTAAAAAGGTTAATGCACTGTAAGGGAGGGCGAAGAGTTTAAAATGTGGGGGAAATAAAGATATAATAAACCATGTATGTTTCCGGTGCTTGTTTTTAATTGTAATTCGTCACATCTTCTGGAAACAGGGGGCTGCCCAGGCTGCAGAAAATTTGCCAAATCTGCAAGAGTTCAAAAACGCAAGGATTATCAAAGTAAATCCCGACAAGCCACAGGAAAATGTCCGTTTGCTCACGCTGGAAGTAAGTCTTTGCTTCTTATTGTGATTGCAGGGTGCGTATGAAGTCTGTAGTAAAATCAAAAACCTAGATAGTTTCATCAGGACGAGAGAGGTGAAGGTGGATCCTGACAAACCACTAGAAGGAGTCCGCTTAGCTACGCTCCAGGTAACAAGTCATTTAAGCACTTAAACATTGCAATGCTAATTTAAATCTCCTGAGTTCAGAAGCCCTTTTGGTTCGGGGAGCCAGACGATTATTGAGAAAAGTTTTAAATTTACAATTGCCACCACATCTATATTTTCCACATGAATATCCATGGATGCCAACCTGCTTCAATAAACTGATGATACCAATAGCTGTTGTAGTAACTCTTTATCGTTGACCTCCACTCCTTGTACTGCTGCTGCAATGAGGAGAATTTGCAAACTTTTTGGGCCTGAATGTTTCAATCACCTGGGCATGTGCGCTGGGTGGGAAACTGAGCCCCCGACCACGATTTCACACTGGCTGGCCAATTAATGGCCAGCCAACGTGAAACACGCGCTGAAGTGCTCAGCGCTGCCAGGGTGGGGGTGGGAAGAGGGCGGGCGACGATGTTACCGCTGCAAGAGGTAACTGCCTCAGGGAGCTGCAGACCTGCAAATAATGAAGTGAAGCTGTAAAAGGCTGCAAAAAAACATCCATGCATCACAATCAAGCACCTGAAAGTGTACCTCATAAAAATGCTGTCCCCAGACCTTTATTTTTATTTTATCTCCAAACGGAAATTTCATCCCGCCCTTGGATGAGGTTTGATGAAAACTGTAAAGGCTGCCTGGCCGATTCGCCCGTCCGCCAACCGTGATGTTGGATGGGCAATGAAAAATCGCAGACAATTGCGCCATTAATGGGCTTCCTTGCCCGCTTAATTGTTGGCAGACACTCACCCGATGCCACCTAGCATGAATTTTACACCCGATCGTGTCGGGTGCATGCCCGCCTGTGGGATGTAATGTTCTGCCCTCTATTTCTTCGACAGTATAAGTTGATATTGGAAAAGCAAGATGCAGGACATCATGGGCACAAGCTGACAGTCATTTGAATAGTCATGATGATTGTCCGACAGACACTGAATTATGTGCTGGTGTTGGTGATTTTTAATGATACCGTCATATCTTTCAAAAGCAACCATGTGACCTCCTCAGGTGCCTTGGGGTTTTAATAAAACTTGTGTTGTATCTGCAGAAATTCACAAAATAGTGCTTTGCCTTGCATAATACCTTACTTGTAAAAATAAAACATTGTGAGATACGAACCAAGAAGGTTTTAGGCTCAGTCCACAGTCTATGTTGTGTTCGTTGTTTCTCGGAAAAGGCAGTGGGAGGGCATTATAATTGTCTGAAATTTTTCTTGGGAAGTACAGCCAATGTTTCTATTCCTGATCACTGTCCATTGATCCTTGTTGGAAATGACCATATATAAATGTCACATAAGATGGGATCAGGCATGGGCATGGTGTCCCCCATAATCCAACAGTTGGCCAACATTCAGAACAGTTACAAATGAGGACTAACCTCCCGGGCAATTTACTGGCGAGTGGAACTAAAGTCAGCAGCTTCAGGAGAGAAAAGGGGGAAAGGATTTTTTTGTTGGAAGTTAAATGGCACTGAAGGTTTTTCTCATCAGTCCAGAAGTAGCATCATGAAAATAAGTTTAATGGTAAAATTCCATTGTAAATCACTGATCTTTTTTTTAAAAAAGATTTACTTTCATTGATGATAAAGTCACCTTGCAAATTTCAGAGTTTTTTGCTAACACTTCATGCAATGCTATGCAGTTAGCAAAGGGGAGATAGACCATCAATTAGAAAAAAACAATGATAAGCCCTCAGAGCTGGATTTCCATTCTGGGGTCAGAAGCCGAACATTGGGACCATTTCCAAGTCCTGACCCTGCATAGTGTGTTTCTGTCACCCATACCTCAATTATTAAAGTGTCAGCCAGTTAAAGGACAGGGAGCTGGCTGGCCATCCATTTAAGGACAGTGGGTGGACTTGAGAGTCTGGAAGGCCAATAGGAGGTCATCCAGCAATGACATATCAGCAGCCCCATCAGCTGAGATGGAAGCTACAGATTCGCGTTGGAGTGAGAGATGGTGCCTCAATATGGAGATTCTCTCTGAAGAAAAGGTCAAATTAAAAAAAAAAATCGTAATGGCTGCTTTGTGGTGATCGTGAAGGCCTCTGGGTTGGCCAGAGACCACAGATGTGGCCCAGTGGGGAAGGGAATCCCTTGCCTTGAGGTGGCCTTGATGCACTGGCGTGATGTGAAAAACCCACATATTGACTGGAAACCCCAGTCAGCACAGGAAAGGGGCCTTAATAGGTCTTTTAATTGCCCTCAATTGGATTCCCGCCACTTGTGAGCGGGTAGTCATTCTGACCCTGAGCCAGCCTGTCTAAAACTGACTCAGGGTCGGGATCATGGCGCCAAACCAGCGCCACAGTCAGTGGCGTGAGTTTGCAGGCCTGGCAATCTCTGATCCCAATCCCAAAATTGACTGAAAATCCCATCCACATAGTCCAATCTAAAGGCATAATGACTTGATTTGGCTCAAGCTGTAGCACACTTGGCTCTGAAGATTGTGGGTTCAAGTCCTGCGTGAAGATTTGAGCACATTAACTTCTTCCCGTGCACTAGCAGGCTGCCAGAGAGTAGGTTCGCTGGTCATTCTCTGCAGCTGTACACCTGTCCATCTGTGTGTCTTTGAGAAGACGTTGCCTAGAGCAATGAGGTCCAAAATGGCTGGTTAAGTGTCAAACCAGTGTTCCAGACTGACTGATGTCATGCTCTGCCTCCTCGTCAAACTTCCTATGTGTATACAGAACACCCAGCTATCATCTTGAAAAACATGGGCTGGGATTTTCCGGCCCCGTCATGGCAGGACCCACCGTGGGAGATTCGGTGAGGACCGGACGATCCCGGCTGGGGGTGGTGATGGAAAACCCCACCCTCTGTTTTTTCATTTCTGCCGGCTACCGGAACTGCTGCGGAGCCAAATTTTGTGGCCACTACGTTTTAAAATTAATTGTGTATCACACTTCTGAAACCTTTTCATGATGTGCTATCGATTGCAAGTTTCTATCTTACCTTTGGAGCAAACTGGCTTTCTATCAAGTGAATAACATTTTATTTCCATGTTCAGGCATTTTAATAATACATTAGGTGGACCATTACCTCTGTAAATACGATAAAAACATATATGATGTGAAAAGGTAGCGGCTGGTTACTTTGTACCTTTTAAGTTGAAGAAGGATGCATTAAAACATCTTCAACTTGGGAGGTCATACGCAGTAATTTATTGCAGTCAACAATTTGACTGCTGCCAGACTGGATACTTGATTATTTGACCCATAATAAAAATGGGCTCAGGCAAGGGAAGTATTTCAACATGAACTTAAGGAGAACCCAAGCTAGCTGTTTGCAGCCCTGTCTTACTCCTCCACACTGTTTGCAGAGTATTTTTACTTTGTCCTTGGGCACGCATCCAGGCTGTCCTAATGCCAAGATATCACTGGTGTCCACATATAGGTATTGTGCAGAGAATCACCTCTCAGTCCACCAGCATGGTTGTTATAGGATGGCTGACCATTGGTTGTCTGGGTACTAATCACGTATATGGTACATGCCATGAATTAACAGACTTGGACAATTGTTTGGGGAAGGAGTCCCATTGGTAGTAAACTGATAGCGCTTGGTTAGTCAGGTTACAAGGAATGCTGCAATGTGCTTTTAATATGTCCAAACTTCATACCTTAGATGTCCTTACAGACGGGATGTCGAACATGTTCAGTTGTTAAATCTAATGGGAGTAACCCACAAGGACCGAAGGAACAAAGTGTAAGCAGTTCAGATTCACAGTTTATTGTGCCTAAACCTAATAGGGAGGCTATTAATCGCTTAGATAAATAGAATGTTACTGACTCAGAATGTAATTAAAGGTATTTTAGATTTTAAAGCTGTAATGTTACTGTTATGGTGAATTACAAGATTAAATAGTAAAATCACAGCTATCTGTGTTATTTGTAAGAAATTGACATTACTCTGTAGAACACAGCACACTCTGCATGCAGAATGTTCAGCAATACTCTTTCTGTGCATTGCATTTGGTAAAGTGCGCAGAATGTACATGGTCTTGAACAAATAAGTCTGTATTGAAAATATTAATGAATTATCACCAGGAGTGATGTGGTATCTCCATCGGTTATAACGCAGTTCATTGATGTCACAAATCAATACAACGCTGATGTTAATTGCCAGTTTACTGCGGGTCGGTTTGACACCGTTGATGTCGTATTCATGTGTGCACTTTAAAAGGAAGAACAGTTGTGCAGGTGAGCCAAAAATACACTGTGTTTTGATAGTCCTGTTATATCAATCACAAAGATATATTGCTTTGTAAAGAGTGACAGGTAAAAAAAGCAGATAAGACGTTTTTCTCCAAATCAGGTGGAAGTGCTTGGATGCAAACTGTGAAGCCTATGATGATCTGTAGCTGTCCATAGGTGTTCCGTTTCCACATCTGCTCTGCAGTGCCGTGGTGCCTGCCTACTCATTTCAGTCATTGACTGGCAGCCACTGACTTTCTTCATAGCCAAACTGTGTTGAATACAGAAAGACTTGGGGCTAAATTTTACGTCCCACGGGCGGGCCCGACCCGATCAGGCGTAAAATTGGACGAGCGTTCCAACGCCATTGCGCACTCACGCGATATTTCGCTCGGCCGGCGCGCGCGGAACTCTGAAGCGCGTCCACCTGCAACTAAGAGAGGGCAATTAAGCCCATTAACGGCACGATTGTCTCCGATGTTCCGTGGCCCGTCCAACCTTAACGTTTGGCGGACGGGTGAATCGGCTGGGCGGCCTCTGCATTTTTCGTCAAACCTCATCCAAGGGTGGGATGGAATCTCCGTTATGAAATAAAATAGAAATAAATATCTGTGGACAGCATTTTCGTGAGCTATTTTTTCAGGTGCTTGATTCTATGCATGGACTTCTTTTGTTGCAGCTTTTACACCTTTTGTTTGATTATTTGCAGGTCTGAGGCTCCCTGGGGTAGCTGTCTGCCTTCAGGGAGCTCTCTCGCAGCGCTCACCCATGCCCGCAGTGATGTCATTGCCCGCCCTCTTCCCCCCCCCACCCCACACCCCAGCAGCGCTGAGCTATTCAGCGCATGTTTCACACCGGGTGGCTATTAATTGGCCAGCCAGTGCAAAATCACGGTCAAGGGCCTATCGCGGCCGACGGTCCATTTCCTGGCTGCTCCTGGACCCTCTGATTGCACGCCTGCCAAAGGTCTTGTATTCAGGACTTGTATTTATTTAGCGCCTTTCATAATTTCAGGGCATTCCAAAGCACTTTACAGTCAACGATATGCTTTTAAAGTGAAGTCACTGTTGTAGTGTAAGAAGTGCAACACCCAATTTGTGCACAGCAAGGTCCCACAAACAGTAATGTGCTATGTACCAGATTTTAGCGACGTTGATTGAGCGATAAATACTTACCGGGGAGAACTCCCCTGCTCTATGTAGAAATAGCGCAAAGGGATTGTTTCCGTCCACCTGATAGAGAAAATGGCATATTGGTTTCACATCTCGTCCAAAAAACAGTGCCTCCAATTGTACAGCACCCCCTCAGTACTGCACTGGAGTGTTAGTCTAGATTTTTGTACTTAAATCCCAGGACTGAGACTTGACCCCACTACCTTCTGATTCAGAGGAGAGAGTGCTACCAGCTGAGTCATGGCTGACACTACAAACGGCTGAATCACTCTTGCCCTCCATTGTCCTTTCCTAAGGGCACTCTTGTTTCATTCTTTTCCAGCCCGTTCTTTGATTGTTCTCATCTGCTCCTTCCTCATGCTGCTCACCATTTGCTTTCATTTGTCAAAGCTAGCCAGGGTGAAATTTTATTTTCAATGGCAGGCGAGAGGTTAAGACAGGAAAGGGTAGAATAGTAGAGGAATTTTATACCTCCTCCTCTCCTCTACACCCCTCCAAAGTAGCATCAGGGGCGTGTGACATGATAAATGCCTGCCAATTTAACAATGAATTGTGGGGAGAATTTTCTCCCCGTTGGGCGGGTTGGTTGGGAGCGGGCGTGGAGCTGATTGCCGCCCAGCTGTGCGCCGCTATTTTACGTGGGTGTGCCCTGCAAGCGCTCAGCGCTACCTTGTCCGGGGGGGTGGGGGGGTGGTAGACAGTGGGGGCGAAAGAGCGCGGAAATCTCCCTGAGGCATGGAGCTGCCTCAGGGAGATTAGCTTAACCTTTAAACTTGGAAAAAATAAAATTATTCATACATGTCCCCTCACGTGACAGTGTAACATGAGCTGGGACGCGTTTATGAATTTTCATAAATATTTCCAATTAATTAATTAATGACACCTTCATGGTACCTCATCCCGCCCAGGGGACGAGGTTTCATGAAAAATGCGAAGGCCGCCTTCAGGTTGGACGGGCAGCTTTCTCAATAGGGTTAATTAGTTTATTAATGGCCTTAAGAGGCCTTTGACAGTTCGGCGGGTGCGCAGCCGACTCCGGTGTGCGCCCGCCGAACGGAAGGTCCAAATGACACATGGTGACTTCGGGGCGCACGCCCGACATCACCGCGGGTCATTTTACACATCGGCCACCGGCCCCCACCCCTGCACACCTGACAGAAAATTCTGGCTTATGTGAAATAAGCCACTAATGGCATGGCAGGAAATGGCACTGCTCTTTGTGCTTTATAAGCCCACTTGATTGTTTTAGATATATATACATCCTTAAACGTGTTGCCACTCTTGTGGCACTTTGGTTTAAAGAATTGAACTGGACATTCTGTAGTCTAATTGTTTTTATTTATTTCTTGTTTCCCTTTATCCCTGTATCATAGGCCTGAGGGGTTTTGGGATGGAACCCTGAAAATTGGGAACAGTTGGGGCGCACTACCCTGCAATGTGTGGCAAACAGTCATCCTCCAGTGATTCCCCGTCAATTGCCAGTTAGTGGCTGGGGTCAAACATCTTGTCTGATTGAGCTTGGCGGGTCGGGTTCTCAAACCTGAAGGGCCTTTAGGAGGCTTTCCAGTTTGGAAGGAACTTAAGCCTTCTGTTGCAGATAAGAGGAATGGAGGGTGCCACTCAAGGCACTCTGTCAGGAAGAAATAGCCAAAGCTGCCTGGCTACCATCATGGAGGGTAAAATCCTCCACAGGGAGGACTGTCCACAGCTGTGGCATGACGGGCAGGGAGGGCTTCAAAGCCTGCCGAGAGCACTGGTTCCCTGATCGGCTGCCAGGGAGCCATCTTGAGCCAGCTGGTCTAGCTCCTGAGGCCTCGCAGGACCCGCAGGGCAACTGGAAAATTCCAGTCGGCCTCTGACGGTTCGCCTTCATATGCCGTTTACTCATCTTAATTGGCTATGCTCTGCTTGAGGTTAGGTAGCCCGCAAGGCTCCAATTCCGCTTCCGGGAAAATGGCCCAGCGGCGGGATGGTGCCAGTAAACTGGGGCACTGGCCAGTGGTGCGAATTTTTCACGCCCACCCCCATCCTCACCCCCATAAGGGGGTGAAACTTCTGCCGAAGATTAAAGTGTGGAGTTATCAAAAAGCCTTATCCAGTAAATCCCAAATGGCATAGTTTATTACAAAGCATTTATTAGAAGTAAAGTAATTTGAAATCCCTCTGATAAAATAAAATAAAAATCTGTGTGTAATGTATTTTAAAGTCTTTGCAAGATTCCATCAATATTTTAACCACTAATTACTTAAATGAAATTACCTGGAAAAACTCAGCAGGTCTGGCAGCATCGGCGGAGAAGAAAAGAGTTGACGTTTCGAGTCCTCATGACCCTTCGACAGTTTTGTCGAAGGGTCATGAGGACTCGAAATGTCAACTCTTTTCTTCTCCGCCGATGCTGCCAGACCTGCTGAGTTTTTCCAGGAAATTCTGTTTTTGTTTTGGATTTCCAGCATCCACAGTTTTTTTGTTTTTAATTACTTAAATGACTCTGTCAATGGCCTCAATTGGCCACTGACAGGTTGGAGGTTGGTGGGTGCACAGCTGATTTTGCTGAGCCCCCGCCTACCCGAAAATTTAAATGGGGCGGGGTGACGTTGGGAGTTCCGCCCGTTGTCATTTTACAGGTCGGTGAGCAGGTCCCCCCCCCCCCCCCCCCCCCACCCTGCTGGGAAAATCCTGGCCTAAGTTACAGGGTGGGTGAGGGTATCTTAATCCTATAAGTCTTTTTTAAACCCTTTTAAATTTTTTGTACACACATGTTTTTGCCCTATTGAGATTTGTACCTCTGTTGACTTTTCTTCTCCTGATACACACCAACACACTTGCTGCTGATCACATGCACATACACGCACACATATACACCCACACACACACACCCACACACACACTCTCACTTACACAGTAGTACACATATTCGTGCCTATAAACCTAGGCACAAATACACAAGCATGGATACACATTCTTGGAGTACATTTTCCACTGGCACCGTCCAATACAGCCCATTGGATTTTCTGTCGGGTAAAATGGTGGGCACGTGAACCTTACTCTCACTCACCAAAGCAAAATGGTGGACTGAGAAGCTGATCAAAGGCTTCTCACAATCCATCTCCCCGATTTATCTTGTTTTCTCTCCCTGAGGAGCCCATCAGTTTTGCTGGCCATCTTCCCACTGAAGAGATCTCCAAAGGAGAAGCTTTGAGTACAAGTGTGCTTTTCACTGTTTTGAGGTACAGTATAATTGATAACAGCTGCCTTGCGCACTGTATTATTTAAACCCATTAGAGCTGTATAACTGCACAACATTGGCATCTAAATAAGTAGCTACATTAAATTAAGCAATTTTGAAGTATTAAAATGGATTATTCTTTGAGTTTAATCTGCATTCATGACTACTTTGTTTCTGCCCTGCTTTATTTCATAAACTGATCAGTAGCTGTCTTCCATTTTAATACAATGATAGGTAACTTTGCCTCATAAAAAAGCAAAGAAGGCAGCTGCATTCTGTTCTATCCTGCGCTACTCTTGACTCTTCTGATCACTGTTCAATGACCCCTGCTAGAAAGTTAAGCTGAATCTTGGGTGAGGACAAGCGTGTGCTGCCCTGCTGGTCGAATAGCTCACTGTCATGACACTGTCTGAGCCTGCACATTAAAACTTGCAGAATAGTTGGACGTCCCACGGATGCTATCATTGCCACTTTTCAACTTTGCAGTGGGAGAACTGTGGTAAGGTGCTGTAACCTTTGTGGGTAGTGTGCTAAGATACAGTGGTGTGACAAGATGTGCGTGTCAAAATATAACTCTTTTACTACTTTAGGCCAGAAAAATATTGTTGGTTCCAACTCCTCGGCTGAGAACTGGACTGTTCAACAAAATTGTCCCACCTCCCGGGGCCTCAAAGGAAGTACTACGAGTGTGTTCTACCGCTCAGGTGGGTACATCAGTAACAGACACACTCCTTTTCATGTTTTAAGCACCTCTTTGCTAGGCTCAGAACAGGGCGAGTTATTTGGTGTGCCATAGTATTCCACAGCAAATCCCACAAATCTCGACATTCCACAGCACACATCTGTGTTGGTGCATAAGCATGTCTTGCTGCTTGTTGTATGTGTTGTAATTTTACAGAAAAAGTTCCAGGGAAGATGAAAAACCTCGTTTGCCTTAATTACAAAACGTGGTGGCAGCAAGTGGCCTATTTAGTTTCGAGATCAAGGAATCTGTTGATAAGGTTTGAAAACAAGTTGTTCAGATGCTGTTTGAAGTCCGTACCAGTTATTCATTTTAGTTCATAGCTCAGCCACCACAAAAACCTACGTGTTGGAAAATTCCGAAACTGATATGTTCGCTTTGCCAAGAAAACGCACCATACCTAGCACTCATCCACAGGATTCTAAACTGACTATAGTAACAACTTTATCCATTTTTGTCAGAATATCTAAGGACGAAATCAACTTTTATGAACTTTGGGTAAACATGGCCAGACTGTTCCAAAAGTGTAGTCTTCCTGAAAACTCTGGGCGGTCCTTTCAGTTTTTGAACGTTTTTATTTTTGTTAGATGTCTTCATTCGATAACTGTTTGCTATGTTATGATGACCCAATTCAAAAGACTTTTCATGGCCAGTAAAGCATGCAGTAGTTGCCTATTGACTAGAGGGAATATTTCCGCTTGTTGCCAACAGCTGAGGACTCTGCTGGTGATAGATCACCACCTAGTGTTTCTTTCTGGTAATAACAATTGCTACTGTTTGGAAATGGCAATCAATCTGGGCCTGCAAATATTAACAACTAGTTAAAGATTGGTAGCTCAAGTGATCTGGAACAGGGCACAAACTGGAGCAACAGTTACATTGATTCAAGATCTGGTAGAGAATAAATGAGAGGACACAAAAAAACGATTGCCTTTAACAGAGGAAGAAGTTAAGGGGTAATGATAGATCTTTCATTAACAGGGTCACCAGCCACTTAAAATTGCCGCTGTGACAGGATATGAACTGTTAATGAATTAACTGAGAAATGGACATGGAAAAAACGTGCAGAGAATCCACAGCAAATGATTAGATTCTGAAACGTGGTCACATGTCTTGGTATAATGATACCGGTGACTGTATGACAAGGGTTCCATTGGAAAGGGTGAACCCCTTGTGCTGGCACAGCCTGCTAACTGAAACTGTGATCTTTTTGTTTAAAGCTGCCTGACATGAAGTTAATATTTAAATTCCTTTTTGTTTCCCTGATTGAGAGGACTGTTAAATTGAGAAACTTGAAAACAGGGTTAACTCTGTTTACAAGTTTACACAAAGCTTTTGCAAATATCAGAAGGGTTACCGAAATAGTCTTCATTCATTTGAAGTAAACGTTCAACCTTCAGTGCATTTTTACTTGGTTACACATTTACATGCAAATAGGTGCACTATAAGTATTTAGGACAACACTGAGGTGGCATTTGAAACCAAGCTATCCATACACTCTGCTGTGAATTTCTATACATACTAGAATGTTATTGACGACACTTTCTATTTCCACCCTCCAACCTGGCCTCAAAGGGAAAAAATTGACAACACTAATAACAGTATGGAACCATCGTTATACATGTTCTTGTACAAGCTCTCGTCAACACTTCGCAGGAAAGAAAGACTTGCATTATATGAAGGAAGAATGAAATTATATGTAGAAAGTATTTGAACAGCATCTTTCACACCTTAGGATATCCCAAGGCTCCTTACAACCAATGAAGCACTTTTTTTTTGAAGTGTAGTCACTGTTGTAATGCAGAGAACGTGGCAGCCACGAACAGCAATGTGACAATGATCAGATCATCATTTTTAGTGAATTGGTTGAGGGATAGATATTGGCCAGGATGTTGAGTGCAACTCAAGTACTCTTATTTAAATACAGACATGGGATGGATCTCACCACACAGGGCAGATAGGGGCTCGGTTTAATGTCTCATCCCAATGATGACATCTCCAATAAATGTGGGAGGCCATAGAAAAAAACATGTAACTTTGGCTAGGATGATTTATATGTAAGCACCTCCACTCAGTTTCTTCCCCCCTCCTCTTTTCTTGGTAACTTCTTACTCTTTTCCGAATTTTTGTTCACTTTGCTGGGGTACAACGTCATGGGCACTGGGTGCCTTTCGGGTCATCTCCCCACGCTTAGCCACAATTCACAATTGAGATCCCGCAGTAAATATCGGCAACTACATCAAGCCTAATTCTGTCTGTTAAACTTATATAGGACCTCGGTTAGACAGTACTTTGAGTGCTGTGTACAGTTCTGGCCTTCATATTACAAAAAGGATTTAGAGACAGTGGGAAGGTGCAAAAAAGATTTATAAGGATGATATCAGATCTGATAGATTATAAGCCATCAGGAAAGACTGAATTCACTGGGGCTTTTCCCTCTTGAAAAGAGAAATCTGAGGGGTGACCTGATAGAGGTCGTTTAAAGTTATGAAGAGGTTAGATAGGGTAGATGTAGGGAAAAATTGTTCAAATTATAGGGGGGAAGTCAGAACTTGGGGCACCCTGTGCAGAGGTTTGGATCTGTTTTTTTTTTAAAAACCTCTGGCCACATCTGTGGGAAAACCACTCCGCATGAAGGCTGGCGGCTACAGCCCACCAATCAAAGCTGCTCCAGTGGTGAAGTGGGTTTAGTGTAGGAGGCCTCGACACACCCCCCCCCCCCCCCGGCTGTCCTTCCTCCCCCAACCAGCTGGCAGCAAGCCACCTCAAGGCACCTGCCAGTCTTGGCCCTCCGTGGTGACCCATCCGCCCGCTGGGAAGATCCCAGTGGAGTGCCCAATCAGCCAACAGTTGGGCAGCTAATTATGCAGATTGGCCACCCGCGGCTGCCAGACAAGCGATGACCCATCTTCGGGAAGATCACCCAGAGATGGGAACGCTGTGGCCTGCTGAGCCCGACTCATCTTGCTCTGAAATTCCTCCCTATCCCATCTTGAAGTCCCTGTGGGACCAGGAAGACTCCACCCATGTTCCTGACTGATTGCCCCCATGTTAACCCCGGACTGCTGAGGCCACTTTGCAGTAACTCTCTTGTCAGACCTCAGACCAGAATTCAAGCACAGGATCTTCCTGCCCTGCGTGACTTAAACAATGAGAACAATCGATTTATTCCACCTTTGAGCCTTTTCAGATGTTGCAAATATTTCAGACATTCCTGATCATATCTCCACTAACTTCCAGCAGGAGGAATGTAAGGCACAGAAAGCTCTTGCTTTGGCATGATATTGTATGCATGAATAACTGAGTTATCGCTGTTTTCAAACAGAGATGAAAGTGCTGAGAAAATGTCCTGCTCTGTATCCATTGTATCTAACCGGTGAAATATTCCTGTTTCAAAAAGAGAATCTTGATTGGTGATCCATTAATAGAGCAAGCTGCTTTCAAATATTACAGGTGGACTTTCAATAAAATCCTTGTTCATCCCAGTGGAACTTGCAGGAAAGTTAGAATGGGAGTCGGTCATTTAACTCCTTGAGCCTGTTCTGCCATTCCATCAGATCATGGCTCGTCTGTATCGTAACTCCTTCTACCCACCTTGATTCTGTAAGCCTTAATACCCTTAACCTAACAAAAATCTATCAACCTCAGATTTGAAATGAGCAATTTGCTCTCAGCCTCAATAGCTTTCTGGGGGAGATCGTTCCAGATTTCCATTACCCTTGTGTGTGAAGAAATGCTTCTTAACATCACCACTGAATGGGCCTGGCTCTAATTTTAAGTTCATGATAGCCCCTTGTTCTGGACTCCCCCATCAGAGGAAATAATTTCTATCTGCCCTATTCATTCCTTTAATCCTCTTAACCACCTCAATTAAATCACCTCTTAATATTCTGTAACTCAGGGGAGTAGAAGACTAGCCTAATCATAGGCTACAAAAGCCGAATATTGTGGACATTGAAAGCCTAAAACAAATGCAGGAAATATCCAGCATCTGTGGAGAGAGGGAGGCAAAGTTAGCATTTCATCAAAATCATAATTTAAGTCTTTTAGCTCAGGTAACATTCTGTTGAATCCACACTGCTCCCCCTCCAGGGCCCAATAGACTGTATCTTTCCTGAGGTGAACTAAACACAGTACTCAAAACAAGGTCTAACAACAGCTTTAAGTAACCGTAACGTTGGTTTCAGGATCAATATTGAATCAGACTCTATTTCAGTATTTATTGGACACCTTTCCTGTGGTAACCGCAAGCCATGCCTTATCTTATAAGATCTTAAAAAAATGTTATGCCAGTTTGAACCAGTATTCATGAATGAATTTCTCCTGTTAAATGCTGACTTTTCTTCCAACGGCAATTTTATGTTGACTGTGTAAGTTGGCAGTAAGTTTGCAGTACTCCAGCAGCCAAGAAGCCGAGTTCTATATCTTCATCAGTGTCCAAGATGCGATTTTTCCTGTGTCTGAAAGCTATCATGTTAAGTCCATTGGAGAGATAATATAGACCAAAGGCAACTGGTTAATGCATTAAGAGGAAAACAAGGCTGGAAGTCACAGGTATTTCCTCTAGCAAAGCTGTTTTGAGTACCCCCAAGTACAAGTACAGCTGAAATAAAGAGATTTTCATGGACTTTATTGCATAAGGGAAAGAAGCCAAAAATGTAGTTCAACAGTTCTGCTGCTTCGATAAGAGAGATGGTTTCAGTGGTGCTGAGCCCAGCATTGCTGAGGAGACCAGACTCCCAGTCCAAACATAAAAAGAGAAGAGCTGTAAATAAATGTTGTTTCTCAGAAACTGGATGAAGTTATATGAGTTAATAAAAGAACTTTTAATCATGGCTGAAGAAAAGACAAACAGGGCAAATAATGTAACTACTTAGAATGTGAAAAAAGAGATATAAGGTAATAGAAAGTCAGTTATTTAATTTTGACAGTAAACACATAAGAAATTAATAAGCCTTAATCAGGGGATTAGAAAAACTGACTCCAACACAGCAACCCAGCTCCCAACATTGTTCAAGGTCCCTGAAGCCTCACCCCTCACCCCCTGCCTACCCCACTATGCCACCTCAGATCACTTATGCCACCCCCATTGCCATTCACCCAGTATGCACTTTGTACGATCCCCAGGAGCCATGCAATAGCAATGGGGATTATTTTTAAAATCATTGGAAAAGAATTAAAGCTCTAACAATCTCATAAAAGCCTGACTACAAGCACACTGGGCGGAATTGTCCCAGATTTGCACTAAGTGCGGTAGCGGGTGGGTAAAACAATGTTTTACCTGCGGGCTGTGATATGGGTTTTTACGTCATATTGTCCCAAACCTGCCACGTTATTTATGCACTCTCGAGAAATACAGCGTATCCATGGCGGGGGTGGGGACTCATTCACCCGCCAGCCATCACCTCGCCGCTTCATCACACCGGGCGCCATATTTAAAGCACCCATCTCAGTGCTTCCAGACCATGACTGCTGCACGGGAGACAGGATGGCCCCGAAAGGCAAAAAGACTGTAGCTCCCTGCTTCAGCGACATTTCTCTGGAACGCCTTTTGATCGCAGTGGAGTCCCGCAGGGATGTCCTCTACCCACCGCTCTGGCCGAAGGATGGGCAGCAGTGTCACCAACCCGATTTGGGAGGCGGTGGCAGAGGTGGTCACCACCAACGCCCTTCAAATGAGGACAGCCATCCAGGGCTTCAAGAGGATGAATGATCTCCTTTGTTCTGCCAGGTTAAGTCACTCTTCTCGTCACTCTCAACTCACTCACACGCACAAACCCATCACACGTCCACAGGGCCCTCAATCACTGCCAGTTCAAGGGACGTTACCATTCACTTTCTCACACATATCTTCATTGTTCTCTTCCCATCCATGGCACCACTCACCACCCACACATGCCAAACATACTTATCATCTGGCCTGGCAGGCGTCCTGCTTACATTCTCTCCATCTCTATTCATGCAGGACAACAAGAGGGAGAGGTCGCAGACTGGTGTAGGAATACCTGAGATCAGGGTCCTCATGAACTTTTAAAACAGACCCATGCAGCTGGTCAGCGATGATCTGAACTGGTCCTGTGCTGACGGTGAGGCCGGCGCTGCTCTACCAAGTGAGGATCCAGCAGTGAAACATCCATCAGACAACCATACTGTGAGTGATGTGTCCTCTTTCACAGGCCACTGTCATGCACTAATTATCTCTTTTTGCTTCTGCAGGCACATCTGGGAAACAGCCAAGAGAGCCTATGACCCAAGGCCTCCAGTCAAGCCCCGAAGACAGTCAGAGGAGGAATCTGTCCCGTCACAGCACTCACCCACACCCTCCACCAGCGCAGAGACACACACTTCGGTGGGACCTAGCTTTAGAATAGCCTCAGGGTCACAATCTTGTGAGCACATCGCACTATCTGATCCACAGCAGGTGGCGGCTGGGACTTCCCAAGTATCCGGCACTCAGAGAACTGTTGGAGGCCAGAAATTTGCTGAGTCTGAGTTGGATGATGAGCCTCTGGACTCAGTCATGTCACAGTTGCTGGAACTGCAAAGGCAAACTTGGGAACATCAGGAAGGATGTCCGCTGCACTCCTCAGATTGCAAGACATGATGGAGGACTCAGCCCGCTTTCAGACTGAGGTGATAGTGCCGGCATGCCAACGCACCGAGGTCTACACTGGTAGGATGGCGGATGCCATGCAGACCTTGGTCCAGGATCTTGCACCTGCACTGCTGCATGGGCTCAACTCCATCACAGATGTCATAGTTGGCCTCCAACAGTCTGTGCGTGAGAGGGGTGCAGGGCAGCTCAATCTCACTCCAGCTACCCCTTCTCAAAGAGTCAGCCTGGCACCCTCGGGCACTCATAAGGAGGAGGATCAGTAGGAGCACACTCTGGGGCCATCCACCCAGGTGGCACTGAGAGTGTCCAGCCAATCCGAATCCCCTCTTCCCGTGCCCTCAGCAGCTCCAGTTCCACAGGCCGAGGAGGATGCCACTGCCACACAGCAGGACCCCAAAAGCTGGCCGGGGCCCACCAAGTCTGGGCCCTCCAGAGGACGCCCGCCAAGGTCATCACAGACAGGGCATTACAGTCAGCAGGCTGCCTCCACCTCCAATGTGGATGTCCGGGCAGCACCAAGACATAACAGCAGGGTTAGGAAAGTTGAGAAGAATTAGTTGCACAGACTGGGCACAGGTGTTAGTCACTTGTACATACTGTTCACTGATGTCAGTAAACTCCCAAGAATGTCTCCCTGCCTATGGCTCCTTGTTCTGATGAGCAGTGTTCTTTTCACTCAGATGTGAAACCTTTCTGTACAAGATGAAGGCAGGGATCTCAGTCCAGGGCCTCTTCTCTGTGCTCTGTGCAGCCTTCAGACCATGTGATGGTCCAGTCTCACACTCCCTGGAAACATTACTGATGCCTGCACCTTAATGGTGCTTGTCATTGTTACCAGAATGTAGTGGGCAGGTGTCGCAGGGTTCTCTCATTTCTCTGTGTTAAGGTGGGGCTGGCCCCTATCTCTTCAGCATATGCGACTGCTGATGCTGTGCTCCTGAAGGGCTCAGGTGCTGAAGGCGGACAAAGGATCAGATCCTTCTAAAGTTTCATGGCTGTGTCTGTATGATATGACCTTAATCACAGAGCGTAAACGAGCTGCCCTCGGCCAGACAGGAGTCAGACATTCTCAGAGGCTATGTGAAGATTTATAGAGTGTGTCCACTGTATGTCATCCTCATCCTCCTGCAATCGATTGACTAATAGGGCCTCCACTGCATCTCCATGACAGGAGCATTCTCACAGAAGGTATCCACGCTACCATAAGCCAGACTGGAGTTAAATGTTCACAGACACAATGTAAGGGTCTATAGGGTCACCTCACTGCAGTTCGCCATCATCCTGCACAAAGTTAGCAGCTGTGAGAGCCTCCAGAGCGCACCTGCCTCATCTAGCCAGTGTGAGGGCCTCATCACCATTATCATCACCTCCAAGGACCTCCTCACCCTCATCCCTGTTGGCGTCCTCCTCATTGGAGGAGACCTCCAGTTCCTCCAACTCCTCCTCAGCCAGCTCCTCACTCCATTGCAGCCCCAGGTTGTAAAGGGCGCAGCAGATGATGATGATGCATGTCACCCCCTGCAGACTGTATTGCAGGGCTTCACCAGGCCGTTGCAGGCATAGAACCTCATCTTCAGTGTCCCGATGGTCTGCTCCACTAAGTTGCGAGCTGCAGCATGAGCCTCGTTATGCCGTCACTCTGCTGCAGTCTTAGGCCGCTACATGGCTATCATCAGCCATGGCCTTTGCGGGTAGCCCTTGTCCCCAAGGAACCAACTGTGCTGCTTCTGTGGACCCTGGAAGACATCAGGGATCTGTGACCAACTGAGGATGTAGGAATTGTGCACATTTCCTGGAAACCATGCGCACACGTCCAGAATGCGTTTCTGGCGTCACATACCAGCTGCACATTCAGTGAGTGGAATCCCTTGCGGTTGATGTAGTTTACTGTGTATTGCAATGGAGACCTGAGCACCACATGAGTGCACTTGATCGCACCCTGAACCTGTGGGAAACCCGAGATCTGGGCAAATCCAATTGCTCTTGCATCCTGGCTGTCCTGGTCCTGGGAGAAATGCATAAAGTTGTGTGCCCTCGCAAAGATGGCATCTGTGACCTCATGGAAACATTTGTGGGTGGTGGATTGTGAGATCCCACAGAGGTCACTTGTGGACCCTGAAAGGAGCCACTGGCACGGAAATTGAGCGCCGTGGTCACTTTCAGGGCCACTGGCAGTGGATGCCCTCCATGTCCCTGTAGTGCCAAGTCCTGCAGTAAGTGGCAGATGTGACTGGCCAGTTCCCTGGACATGCACAGTTTTCGGCAACACTGGTTCTCAGTCATCTGCAGGAATGGCGGGTGGCGTCTATAGACCCTGGATGTCGCTAGGCGCCAACCTGCAACAGCTCACTATGGCCCTTGGGCAGCATGTGCGGGATCCTCAGACGCCACTTCTTCCTGAGGTTGCTGCTCCTGCCTCTGTGCAGCCAGGAGTCTGAGTCGCTCTCTCCTCTGTTATCTTCACTTTCTGTAAGCCATCAGGCATAAAGTTAGTTCACCAGGCTCCATGATCCCGATGTAGTCCTCCTTCAGGAAGAACGAGAGAGATACGTGGTTAGCATGGGTGTCCTAAGAACCTGTCCTGCTTAAGTGTGAAGGCCCTGTAATGATTCCCGGAATCATTTCGGCCACCACTTGGATGGCCAGAGATTAGCGCACTGCATGGCCATCTGGTTAGCTTGAACCACGGGGGAGACTGTTCCAAACCAGGATGCAGACATTGCAAGGAGCTGTGAGTCCAGCAGTGACTGCTCCAAGGCCAGCTCTAGCGAAGAGATTGTACAATGTGTGCATTTGTGCAACTGTTCTGCAGTCCACTAAAATGCTCATGACTTTGCAGCCTGTGCCGGTCGGGGGAGGGGTACGGGAGGGTGTGAAAAGTTTTGGAGCGCTTGCTGACACAGAGATGCCTTTGCATTGCTTGAGTGGGCAGATAAGCTAGAACAAAAACAGAATTACCTGGAAAAACTCAGCAGGTCTGGCAGCATCGGCGGAGAAGAAAAGAGTTGATGTTTCGAGTCCTCATGACCCTTCGACAGAACTAGAAGCCTAGCTCTAATCATATCAATGTGGCTGCACCTGAACTGTCTGAGTTGCAGAGGAATGGTCACATTATACAGGTTTCCTTAATGCGTGGCCGCTTCCCTCACTCATCCTACCCTCCCTCCCGAATGTTTGTGCACTGTATTCAATGGCAGGGCTGCCCTCACCACCCTCACAAGTTGCCTCTACGGCAGGGCTGTCCTTGACCCCCTGCCCCCTCCCCACTAGTTGCCTGTACGACAGGGCTGCCCTTAATCCCAACCCCCTAGTGCTCCTCAAGCTTGAAGTCCAACAGGCGACCCTGGCGAATGCTACATAACGTTACTGTGCACTCACCTCTGATTGGGAACTGCCAAGTGCACGACGCTTATGTGCTGTTGTGAAACACATCGGCATGTTTTCCTGCCGACGTGAATGGACGATCCAGTGTGGGGGACAATTCCAGTGGGCAGGCCTGATAATGATATGTTGATGTTACAATAGGGTTCCTGATGTCTGATGGGAAACGCGGTGCGCCATCCGTGGGCTGAGCGGACGATCGCAAACTGATTTCACGCCGTTGTGAAACCGATCACGTCATATTGTTCTCTCATGTCACCAATCACGCCTGAAGCTGGCAGGCACAGAAAATTCCACCCACTATAGTTGATATTGGAAGAAATACTCGAGGACAAAAAATGTAATCCTTTCAGTATCTATTATGTTAGTAAACAAACAAGGAATTACATCAAAGGCATATTTTGTTATTACAGCCCCTTAAATGTTTCATTTGTTCTTGGATCAGTAGACCACCTGTTGAGCTGAAGCCATGATAAGCTTTTGAAACCTAGCCATGCATGCATAATAGCCACAGAGCTGTCATAACAAAAGCTTCCAGCTACATTGTCTGAAACTGACAGAACTAAATTTGTGTCCTATTTCCATTTCAAAGCAGAGTGCCTGTAAGTCAATTGATGGGAGCAAGTACAGAGATTTTTTTCAACTTTCAAAGGCAGGGTTATTTTTAACAGCCAGAGCTGCCAGTTGATTTAAATCATAGCACAAAACATGACAGCAGAGGCTTACAGGAAAAAGTACTGTAGTGCATGACAACACTTACACAATTATGGTCAATGTAAGAGTCAACTCACTTTTGCAGCACAGATCCCCACAGATGAATCACTGCACTAAAACGCACCTACATTGCAATATGGCATCTAATAGTGACATTTGAAGATGTCAAAACATTGTACACTTACCTTTCAGAATATTCCCGACTCCTCAGCAGGCTTACCCCAGTGTGCACAAACTCTCCAAGGAGGCTTGTTTTTTAGGGCTTCCAAAACCACACCAGCGTACAAAAATAACATCCGGGAGGAAATACAATTTTTCCGTGGGCCGCACAATGGGGACCCAGAACTTGGGAGATGTACGTATGCATTTTGCCTTCCTGCCTGCCAAAAGGCCACAAGAAAACGTTGTGGGGTTGGGTGGGTAGAGGAAAATTGGTTTACCAGCAGAAAAAAAAACATAAGGGGCTGAATGTTTGCTGCCAAGGCAGATAGCTTCAGTCAGGAGGTTTCCCGACTTAGCAGACCACCCTCAGCTTAAAAGGCCCCATTACATCCAATTTTCACTCTGGGAAGACTGGCAGGATAGAGTTGGGTTGGTGAGTGCCAAGGCTGTTTGGTTTGAAGGTTTGCCTTTGTTCTATGGGACTTTGCATCAGTTGTTTTAGAAGCTGTTAGGCCCTCTAGCCCTCATCCCAAGCCTCCCCACTTAGTCCCCATGACCCCTCCATGCCAGCACATGTCCCCAACACCTCCCATGACCCCTCATACTCTCCTTGTCCCTTACATGCCTTGATTCCCTCTCTATGCCACCTCACACCCCAGGGCACCTCCATAGACGCTCACCCAGTATCCACTATGGGGAGACCTCAGGAGCTATGTGGAGATGAAAAGAAATAAAGGTCTAACAATATAATAGAGCTGTTGGGCACACACACTTCATACAGAAAAACATCTTTCATTCATGAAAGCCATTCAAAGATTTTAAATCCCCTCAAAGTGTTCAATCAGTTAACCACACCAATGACACCCAATCCTTTAATAGCCTCTTTAAACTGGAAAAAAAGGTGTTAACCCACTCATACACTGAGACAAGTGCTTTTGCAGTCTTGAAACTCAGCCAATCATTCATAAAGACCTAAGCTAGAATAGCAACACTCGGGGAATGTCAACAAAGAAGTTTATTTGAACTCCAGGAACAGATTTATTTTTGTAATCTGTACCAGATGTCCTGTCAGTCAAAGCAGTTCCAACAGCCCTTTTTTTTTAACTCTGACAGCTTCAACTTGTGCTTTTTTATTCTAAAGGACTAGGGATTTAAATAACTTCAGGTTATGACATTTAAACAGACCTATTCATCTTTCAAGAGCATTTGCGTCTACTCTGTGAATTCATGACTCCCGCATTATGGGTTAAACTTTTAGAACAGTAAAAATAGGGTTTTTTTGAACTCGGCACTAAATTCAAATAGCCCTGCTGAGTTCGGATTTCCCCTAGCAGTTGAAATGATATCATCCGGAAATAGGAGCGGAACCTCTGCATCCTGGTCCCTCTGCCATTTTTACAGGTCTCCAAAGTCGACCCGAAAATCCAGTCCTAAATTCAGCATTTCACGATCCGATTCACACCTCTATTGGGATAAGAAAATCTGGCTCCTGTAGTTTGGAGTAGTGTTCTAGGATAGCTTTTGCTATACCCTTAACAATTATATATATATATATATATATCAGACACCCCCAGGCTGAATTGCCTAACACCTAACTCATATCTCTAGAGATTAACTTTACAGCTCTTCTCTGTATTGGCTCCATTGCTTGAATGCATCGTTTGACAATCAGAACTCGATGCAGCATTCAAATGTCACCTCTACAGTTTTGGTCTCTTTGCTTAAGGAGGGATATACTGCATTGGAATCAGTTCAGAGAAGGTTTGCTCAGCTGATTCCTGGGATGAAGAGGTTTTCTTATGAGGAAAGGTTAAGCAGCTTGGGCCTATACTCATTGGCGTTTAGAAGAATGAGAGATGATCTTCTTGAAACAAACAAGACTCTGAGGGGGCTTGAAATGTAGATGCTGAGAGGACGTTTTCTCTCTTGGTAGAATCTAGAACAAGGGTGCACAATATAAAAATAAGGGGCCTCCCATTTAAGATGGAGATGAGGAGGAATTTTTTCTGTTAGAGTGTTGTTAGTCTTCGGAATCCTCTTCCCCAGAGAGCAGTGAAGGCTGGGTCGCTGAATATATTCAAGGCCGAGTTAAACAATTTTTTGATTGACAAAAGAGTTACGGGGGATAAGGAGGAAAGTAGAGTTGAGGCCACAATCAGATCAGCCATTATCTTATTGAATGACAGGGCAGACTCAACTGGCCCAGTGGCCCGCTTCTGCTCCTATTTCTTAGGTTGTGATCTGACAAAGACATTTGTTCTACAGCATTGTTCAACAGCTTTGCTAAATTAATCACCAGAATTCTATTGATAATACCAACCACTATTTAATGATTAGCAGTCTATAATATTATGTTGGAGGCAATATCTGTTTGGTGATTTTTCACCATTTTAGTTTCTTCCCCCCCACCCCCCAAACCCCACCCCCCCCCCCCCCCCCCCCCCCCCCAAAAAAAGGGCAAAATTAATGCCTTTAAAAAACAAAGTTGATTCAGCTCATGGATCTTATTACATGTCAATGTGGACATAGTGAAAGTGACATTCTGCTTTGGCAGGCGGCATACAATGGGCAGTATTGGGTTAACCATTATACAACCCACACTATTTTCCTTTCAATTGAAATGAAACAGTAAATTGAATGGGGTGTATGACAGTTGATATGTTACATCCATTTTGCCCCCTTGCAAAGTTGAACTTCACCCCCTGTGGCCAAAGATTCCTGCCCGTCCGCTATCTGACCCTATTTACCAAGCTGTAGTTGTACATGGTCACCATTGTTTCTGTCACTGTGTGCAGTAAAAAGGTAGGGCAGGCATGGTTGAGAGTATATTTCCCTAACCATTTCAAAATAGATTTGAAAAGAAAAATAATTTTGTGAATAGTATTCTTTGGAGATAAGATGATAAAGTTCTTGTTAAATTTTAAATGAAAATGAAACACTTGCCTTTTAAGGAGTGCCTTTTAAGACCTCAGGATGTCCCAAAAGCACTTAACGTCCAATGAAGTATTGTCACTGTTGGTTATTAATGTCCCAGGATATTTCACCGAAAACATTTCTTTCCATTCAAATTTGGATGCTTGGCTGGCAAGAACATCTCTGTTCCATGTGTGATGTAAAACTTTATCTTTTCCACCCCAGGGAGTGAAGGATTTCAGTGTGCCTGTGGGACTTGATGCAAAGGTTCACGTGGACCTGGTTGTGGTGGGTTCTGTGGCTGTATCAGACAAAGGTAATATTTAGAATGTAAATTCCAAAAAAATAGCTACTTCCTATTATAATATCAAAAATTAAATGAAAATCTGCTGCTGTTAAAGATTTTTTTAGTATCCACAACAATGACAATTTGCATTTGGATTGCACCAGTAACTTGGCAGTAATCCCAAGGTGATTCACAGGAGCCTTATTTGACTCCAAGCAAGATAAGGAGATATTAGAATGGGCTTGGTCAAGGAGGTATGTTTCAAGGAGCATCTTGATGGGGGGATAGAGAGGTGGAGAGGTTTAGGGAGGGATTTCCAGAGTCTAGGGTCGAGTCAGCTGACGTTGTGGCTGTTAATGGTGGAGCGATGAAAATTGAGGATTGGCAAGAGGCCAGAATTAGAAGAGTTCAGAGATCTCAGGATTGTTGGACTAGTAAAGGATACAAAGATCAGGAAGCCATGGAAGAGAGCAGGGATGAGCATTTTAAAATTGAGGCATTGCTGGACTGGGAGACGTTGTAGGTCAGCAAGCATAGAAATGATGGGGGAACAGGACTGGGCACAGGCAGCAGAATTTTGGCTGAGCTCAAGATTCTGGAACAAATAGTTAAAACCTGATTCCTTCACATGGTGCCCAGTTTCTAAGTTATATGTTTCCTGAATGACACTTTCCGCATATTTTTCTAAGGAGTCCTCCTGAACAAGTAAACTCTTTTGGAAGATTGGTTGAGGCCTAAGATTCAGGTTTGTAATCTGTGGCCAGGATTTTCCAGCCCCTTCGTGGTGGGACCAGCCGTTGGAGATTCAGTGGTCCAGCCAAAAGCCCATTGACATTCGGTGGGACCGAAAGATCCTGACAGGGGGTGGGGCTGGAAAATCCCACCCTGAGTGTTCATATTGCTACCTATTCAATTCTTTAATCGGCCAGTCAAAACCATGCTCGCATACTTTGTTTGAGTGTTAGTGAAACAACTTTGGTTTTCTACAGATCGGCTAGAAAATTCGAAACATTTATCAACTCAAATTACTCAAGTATTCAGCACTGGAGGAATAACATTTAATTGTTTTTAACTTTTCATGTGACAAAACGCCATTCTGAAATCTGCACTAAACATGATGAGATACAAAACATTTTACATAGACTAAACAGGTGACATAATTTTAACTGCATCCAATAACTGCATTTAAATGAAAGTTTAAAATGTTGTAATATTTTTTATTCCAAATAGCAAAAAACAATACGTAGGACATTTCATTATTATTATAGTGATTGATTTTAAATAGCATGTTGTAATTTTGAAAGTATTATTACTGTGAGTGCCTAACCACACCTAAAGGCTACCTTGGAATGCTGTGCTCATATCCCCAGCTAACGGGTTAGGACTTCACCAGGTACTTGTGTTCACTGCCAAAGGTCACTTCCATAAGAAAAACCTCACTCCCTACTAAATGGGGAATTACATTATACACAAAGCAACTGGTGCTTAAGCGAAAATGCATAATGTAGGAAGCAAGATTTAAAATGTTGAACCATATCTTAAATTGATGTTAAAGCTATGAGTTTTCAAGCTGCAGTCTAACCTTTTAAGAGAACCCGCTATTTATTTCAAGAATGCACACCGATTACACTCTTTAGCATGGAAGAGACACATGATAGCATTCTTTTTTCCTCCCCCTCAGAAAACAGTGCGTCTTCTCATTTTGCAGGAGCATCAGAGAAAATTTGTAGTAATATTATGAACTAGACAATGAAAAAGAAATGAAAAACAGCCACCATATTTTGTCTTAAAACTAATAGTGTATATTTTTTATATGCAAATGATATTTTATTGGCGGGACACTCCACAAATGTATTTTACTTTTTGGACTATTGTCACGGCTCTCTGGGGATGGTGCGCTGTAACATCGAGCCCCAATGCTCCCCAAGCCACAACAAATGTGATAAAAGTTTGACCAACCCACCTAACTGTTTAATTTAGGTTAACAGATTACAAGCACCAGCTTTGTAAACTTAATAAGTAAATAACTGTTTATTGAACAAATTGTCTTTAACCAGTGGCAAAAGAAAGAAATATGAATTGCTAATTTCTAACTCTATAACCTAAACTCTACACCACCTCAAATCCCTATACACGCACATAGAAGACACATAAGACACAGAAAAAAAAAAGAATTTTAAAGAGTGGGATAAAACATTTCAATAGCACCAATTCCGGAGTACAGGATTCGATGGGTTGATTTTGATGGATGCCTTCCTAATTCCTTTCAGTTCTTCGTTGATGACATGAGGTGGTCTTCCAGAACTTTCAGTCCGTAGTTCACTGGTTGAGCACTTGCCTTTCAATGTCTCTAACAGTGATTTTCCCCTTTGCCTCTTGACTGGGGTTTTCAGAAAGAGAGCAGGTTATAGATATATGAGGAGAAAAAGCCAGCTAGCTATTATTGTGGAATTACTGGAATCTAACATGTACAAGAGGTTTTAGGTCTTTTTTCCTTTTAGGCTAGGAGCTGTTCTGTTGTACTGCTCTCATATAAATCCTGCCCATTTGGTCAGGACCCAATTAAAACATTGTCGTCAGGCAGCTCCCTTGGTCCAGGACTCCTTTCCGCCACCATCCTGTCTTTCATGGCACACTCTGTTCCAGTACTGCAGCATTGTATATATCTCTCAACTTGTTCTAGTAGGCATGTCTTTCAAACTTCAGCTATTGTAGTTTTAAATCCACAGTCCAATAGAAATAGAGAAAAATAAAAGGATCTGTTCTTTACACTATTAACAAAACATTAGAAATGTTCTTTTCACAATTGGCCATTTTAAAAAATTTTGCCTGTAATACAGTTCTTCGTGTATAAATTGTATTTTCATCAAGGCTGGAGAATTGGAAAAGGCGAGGGCTTTGCTGATCTGGAGTACGCAATGATGGTATCGATGGGAGCCGTTGATGAGAACACAGTTGTTGTCACTACAGTGCATGATTGTCAGGTTCGTTGAACAATAGGACATGGAAACATGAAGAGAAAAATTGAGCAAGTGTGTTCATTTTAAAACAAAAAGCAACATTGAATACCTTTTTCTCCAAGAATGGTTCATAACTAATATCCTGTTATAAAAATGAGCCTTGACGTTAATATAATGGACACTGCCACAGTCTGTAACCTAAGCCTTGGGGTCACAGATATCTAGACATTTGAAAATCATAGGAAAAGTCTATCAAGACTGCTTCACACCCATGATACCTGAAGCATCATGGCTAGACACTTTTTAACCCAATCCCCAGCTCTGCCCTCCTGTCATGTAATCCCCTGGGAGATACAAGAAGCCAGACAATAAAACCAGGGCTAAAAAGCGTTAAAAATCTGAAAAGTTCCTGTCTGACTCCCCTCAGGCAAACAAAACCAATCCAGGAGATCATAGTGACCAAGTGTGCATTAACTGTTAATCCACTTACATTATATATGAAGCATAATTTAATGGAGGCATACAGTTTTATGACAGCTTTAGATAAGGTAGATGAAGAAAAGCTGTTCCCATTAGCTGATAGTACAAGGAGTAGGGACACTGATTTAAGGTTCTAGGCTAGAGAGACAGGGGAATGTGAAGAATAACCTCACATTGGAACTCGCTGCCTTTGAGGCAGAGATGATCAATGATTTCAGCAGGAAATTGGATGGGCACTTGAGGGAATTAAACATGAAGACCTACAGGTATAGAGTGGAGGAATGGGATTGGCTGTTTGGCTGACTCGATGATGTGATCCCTGCCTGAGCTTCCTCTTTAAGGTGTTGGGAGAGTCAGCATCCACCGCTCCAGCAGGCAAAGCATTCCAGAGCCTCATTTCTCTCAGAGAAAAGCGCCTATTCCTGATTTTGCAAAGTTTAAATACATAGATCTTGGTCCTCCCCCGATCTATCAACTGGCATGCAATCCAGTTTGGACTACAACAAGAATCAATCTTTGCAAGTGGGCAATGCTGAAAACCGTGTTGTGACTGAGGCCGTTAATGGAATGTTTTCTTTTCAACTAGAAAAAATAAATAAGAGCTAGAGGAGAGGAAAAAGGAAACCGCAAATGGTGAAATTCGAAATCAAAACTGAAAATATTGCAAGTGGACAGCAGGATATTTTGTTCTATTGAAGTGTTCTATTATAGAACATTAACCTGCCTGTTTAGGATGTTGATCAACCTGCTGTGAATTTCTAACATTTTCAGTTTATATTTTGAAGAATTAAGGTATTTGGCTGGAGCCAATGTGTAATTGAGTAGCACTGACGATGTGTTTCTCATTGAAGTCCTGACAGTATTGGTGCCCAGAGATTGCTGAGAGTAATCTCTCACTCCAACATTTTGTCCAAAATGTGAGTTGTACTTTTCTATTCATGAGATTCAGAAAGGGTGGGGGGGGGGGGGTGGTGGTGTGGGTGGTTGGGGGGGTGGGGGCAGGGTGGTGGAAGACAAGCGTACATTGAAAGGTCAGAGTGATTTTATTGTATCGCAGAACGGAACAGATGATGGACTTGAGACGATAGAAACTGGGATTGTTCTCCTTAGAGCAGAGAGGATAAAAGGGACAATTTTATAGAGGTGTTCAAAATTATGAAACATTTGGATTGGGTGCATGAGAAGAATCTGTTTTAAGTGATAGGAGGGTGAGCATACAGGTTTGATAATGATTGGTAAAAGAACCAGAGAGGAGATGAATCGCCGCCTCTTGCACTGTAAAGGAGATATTAATTTACTTAAGCTATGATCTAAATACACTACTTGAAATGGTGATGGAAGCAGATTAATTATTAACTTTCAAAATGGAATTTTATACGTATTAGTAAAAGAAACGTTGCAGCGCTATGAGCATGGGAAATGAGTGGGACTAATTTAAAACTCTTTCAAAGAGCCAGAACAGGAATGATGAGCTGAATGGCATCTTTCAGTGCTGTGTGATTCTATCCACAGTGGTATCAACTTAAAGGGCAGAATTTTATGCCTTGCCTGACCCAATAGGGCATGAAGTCGTGCAAGGTGACATCGGGCAAGCGTCCAGACGTCATCCCGTAGGCACACATGGGTGTCGGAACTGCATCCTCCATCAATTAAAAGGCCACTTAAGGCCATTAAAAAGGCAATTGATCCTGATTTTACATTGCCCATGTGATTTTGCACTCATCGTACGGGCTGAGCAGGCAGGTGGGCAGCCCACTCTTTGCAAAACCTCATCCAAGGGCGGGATAAAAAGGGTCAGCAGCATTGCCATTGTGAGGAGTGAGAAGTTTAGGAGATAGTTTGCTGCTGGTTGCTTATCTGAACTTCACAGCTTCATCTCTGTTCTGAGCTTCACTCTTAGCATTTCCAGGCTTCATTTCAGGACTCATTGGTGTCTCCAAGGCGTCCAGAGAATTTTGATCGTGTGGACCCTTGCAGGTATCAGACAGTCTTCAGTAACCCTGGTAATGGGCATTGTGGTCTCAACTGGAAGCACCTCCTCTGAGAAGGAAGAGAGGGGGAGAAGGGAAAGGAGGCCATGTGTCCCAGTGCAGCTTACAGGGGAGCGACCTGCGGGAGGAGAGGCACAGGCACAAGGGGTGCAGGACCAGCAGGTAGTCCAATGCATAAGGGGTCGCAGAAGACACCACTATCCTGATGCCAGGGTTTACAGGCAGCGATGCAGCTACCTCAATATGTCCAAGGTGCAATGCCGAAGGAGGCTCCACCTCTCCAGGGAGAGCATGGCCTCCATTTGTCATATGCTTGGGCCGGAGATCACCTCCGACTATGTGGGTGGACGCCCCATGCCAGTGGCTCTGAAGGTCACAGTGGCCCTCAACATTTATGCATCTGGCTCTTTCCAGGGGTCAAGAGGGGGATCTTTGTCCCATTCAGCTGTTCACAGTTGTGTCAAGCTGGTGACAGAAGCTCTGAACAGGTGGGTAATAAAATTTATTCATTTCCAAACGGACGAGGCCAGCCAGGCTGAGCGAGCCAGAGGGTCTGCAGCGAATGCTGGGTTCCCCCGCATCCAGAGTTCAATCGACTGCACACATGTGGCCTTCAAGGCGCCAGCGGGTCAGCTGGGTGCCTTCATCAACAGGAAAGGATTTCACTCGATGAACATCCAGATAATTTGTGACCACAAGATGCAGATTCTGCAAGCCTGTACAAGGTACCCTGGCAGCTCCCATGACCCTAATACCATGAGACACTTCCAGGTGCCAAGGCTGTTCAGTGCTAGATGGATGGCTGCTGGGTGACAAGGGCTATCCGTTGAAAAGGTGGCTTATGACGCCTCTCCGCCATCCAAGAACAGAGGCAGAGCAGTGTTATAATAGGAGTCATGCCTCCACAAGGGCATTGATAGAGAGGACAATAGGTTTTCTGAAGAAAGGCTTCCAATGCTTGGACTGTTCATGAAGAGCATTACAATACCCCCCAAGATTGGCTGTCACCGATAGTGGTTGCATGCTGCACTCTCCACAATCTGGCACTGGCAAGGGGGGACCCATTGGAGGAAGAGGATCTTGAAGCAGCTCCACAGGCCACAGATGGTGAGCCCAGTAGTGAGTCAGAAGAGGAGCACAGCGAGGAGAATGCAAAGGGCATGGAGGCAGACCTCTGTAATCTCCAGGGAGGCAGGGACACCAGGAATGCCTTGATCCAATTGTCTTTCAGTTAGGCTGCCAAAGATCTGCTTCCAACTCATGTCGAGGCTGCCACCTACATCCCGGATGTCTGAAATGCCCTTTCATTTGAACCCAAAGTCCACTCAGTGCCTGTGCAATAAAGTTTAGAGCCTCTCATGTCCAGCATCATATACTGGCATACCCTACACCAAAAAAAAGTGAAGCACACTCAGGGCATTATGACACAAGCAAAATTTATATAACTTTGACACTCGAAACAAATGAACATAGCTATATCTGGTGGTAATGCCCACACCAGTAGACATATAAACAAACATGACAGAACAGAAGATCACCCGTGAACAGTCCCTCTTGTGCTCATGTTGCCTTAAACTTACGTTTACGAGTGATACATCTTGGTGCCTCCCCACCACGCCGACAGTGGCATTGGAGGCAGCTGCTGACTCTATTGTCTTGTTGGTCTTGATGACTTTGGCAGTCGTCCTCTGGCCAGTGGAGCCTGTGCTGGCCCCGCCTGGGAGGGAGCGGCCAGTGCCTTGGCTGGCATCTCCCCGGTCATCGCAGCCTCATCAGATGCCACAGTCACTGGCAGAGGGACGGAGGAGCTGCTGCCATTATCCAGAGCATCCTGAGAGGAACCCGCAGGGACAACAAGCTGGTCATGCGCCAACATGAGGTCGCTCTGAACCTCCCTGCTCACCATTGATGGATGAGCACCTAGCTGGGATACTGGGTGCCTCATTCATCTCCCACACTGGCACTGACAACCTGAGGTCATTGCCTGTGTGAGGCAGGTCCGAACGCAACCCCAGGAACTCCTGATTCTGTCCCTGGAGCTGCCTCTCCATGAGAGTCACCACTCTCTCAATGGGGGAGCCAGTGAGCTCAGCCAAGAGGGTCAACGCAGTGCTCATGCTCCGCATGGACTCCTCCATGAAGAAGACTATGGTACGCAGACCCTCATGGATCTCTGCCAGATCCTCCCACACATCCCACTGGCCATTCAGCATCTGCTGCCTAATGGATGGCTCCAGAGGCCCATCCTCTGTCTTCGACTCAGCATCGTCCTGGTCTCCAGCAGTCCTCTGACTGCCAGCACCTTGGGCACTCTCTGCCTCTGCCTGCTCCTTAAGTGAGTGTGAAGTACTCTCACTGCTGCGCACCGACATTCCTGCCACTGATCTAGCGCTCACTGAGCTGCTGTATCTGAGCTGGTGCCTCGTTCAGAGAGCGGATGTGACACAGTTGCACCTGAAGGCCAGTGGTCCTCTGATGTCAAAGGTGGCTCTTCAGGGTCCTGCGAATGAGTGCCTGCTGGTGAATCTAAGGGAGAACAAGGGCATGCCATTAGTTTAAGTCCTCACACTGTCACTGTGCATGCCAGGCACCCTGGTGAGACAATGGAGATCTGCATCATGGTGCCATCATCTTTCAGTGATCAATGGGGACTCCAGGTTTGAGGCTCCCATCAATGAAGAGACTACACAAGAATATTTGCACCTTCCCAAACTCTCACCTCTGTGCACTGCACCCTTACCTTTGTCAGACACACAGCCTCTCCACGACCGGCTGAATGAGGCAGGTGGCAGCTCTCCAGTTCCCAAGTTTCCAGTTCAAACCTCGTCAATATTAGGAGGTTTGGGGGGCCTCCGTCTGTCCTTGACCTCTTGATGTTTTCATGGCCGCTGTTCCCCGAATGGACAGAAGAGCATTGATTAATTCACTCTCTACCTGCAGCGCCATTGCAGCCTGGCCAACCCCAGCTGAGGAACACCTTGCAGGGCACATCTGAATTATGGCCCTGGAACCTCAAAGCACTCAGGCCAAGCAGCCAGGGATCACCCTCTTAGCCAGCTCTGAAGTCATTGGCAGTTAATAGCACGAGAGGACAGCCAGACCTTAACACTTCTCCACACTGACATGGTACTCATCCTTGCTGAATGCAACAGGCCATTAAACCTTTTGCGGCACTGCATCCACGTGGCTGCTGACCTCAGCTGCGACCTCCTCCCAAGCTTTCTAGTCTGGTGCTGTGGCCTCTTCCTGCTGTTACTCACTGTAAGAGGTGGGAAGAATTAATCCAGGCTGGTCTTTTGGTTCAAGCTGGTTTATTTTCAAGACAGCCCCTCAGTGCTACTGACCTTCCAAGTCACTCCCACACAGGTGTTCCAGCTGTATCTTTTTATTCTGTTTAAATGGGATGAATCAATGCCCTGTTTAACTAGCAATTGTCTTTGCCATGCAGTGTGATTATTTATACATTGACACTGCCACCCCTGGGAACAAAGGCTTGACACCCACCTCCTCCAGGAGGACCAAGAGACACTTGTCCGAAAAACGGTGTGGGGCCGATTGCCCACCCGACCTGCCCTCCTGTCTGACGTCTCCAGCCACTGTTGAGGCCATTGCTCCAGTCTCCAGACCGCAGAAAGATTCTCCCCTGGCAGCCTTCAGGGAGCTGCCTCCCGGATCGCCACTGGACCCGGTGCCCGACAGGCCCCTGTACCACCCGGCCCTTCCTAACCATTGAGAAGATGCCATTTCACTCTGGGTGGGCCTTAATTGGCCAGTCAGCGTGAAGTCAAGGTCATGGGCTGATCGTGGTCAGGGGCCTGTTTCCCACCGTCAATCGCATGTGCCCACCAAGGGAAAAATTCAGGCCTAGGACTTTTAAGAAAATGCACCTGCTATTTTTATATTCCGCTTAACTTTTTCTTTTCACTGACTCGCAAACATTACAACACCAGTGGTTCTCAAAACTGGGGTGGGGAGTGGGGTCCACAAAATCAAAGTTGGAGATGGAAACAGAGTTTTGTGGCTATATGTGCAACGCAGAGTGGGCTGACTGTTTCATCTTGGCGGCGTGCTGAGGTGTAGTGTACATGGAGGAGCACCGAGAGTGGCATGAAAGCAAATATCCGTTTTCTTAAAAGATGTTGGACAGGATTTTGCAGCGCTGCTGGGATTGTCCTGCCCCACTGGAAGTCAGCGGACTTTTGGCTGGCCCACCACATCCCCCTCGGTGGGTCCCGCTATGGCAGGGCTGGAGAACCCCGGCCATTATTTAAAACTCCTTACGTGCAGCACTTTCTTATTCTAAGTGTTATGTAGAAAAACTTAGATGAGGTTTCCTGGTTGCTAAACCATTTGAAAAGTGATTCTTCAACCAAAGAGGTTTGAGAATCACTGCAGGGCCCCATAGTACTGGGCAGGGTTGTCATTATATGCAGATGGTTACAATTTATAAGAGAGTAGATGAAAAAGCAATCACATTTTATTCAAATGACAATCATGTTAACATTACTTGGCCTCATTGTAAAGCCAACATTTAGGCAATCATTTTAATGGTAGCATTATTTTGACTTGGCGTAAAAGCCCTACTTCAGTACTTGAGCTCATGAACTAGATTGGCTCTGGTGCACCACTGAGGGATTGTTAGATCATTAGATGTGTTTTTCTTTAACTATTGAGATATTTAACTAAGGTCTTATCAGTTAAGCTGAACCTTAAAGATCCTAGGGCACTTTTTGAAAATATTTGGGAGTTCTTTCAGTGTCCTGGCCAATGTTGCCCCTCAACTAACACCACCCAGTGCATTTAATTAAAGAACAGAAAATGCTGGAACTACTCAGCAGGTCAGACAACATCATTGGAGAGAGAGAGAGAGAGAGAGATGCTGAATTGATGTTTCAGATCGATGATCAAGACTGGAAGAGGTTAGAGATGTAACAGCTTTTAAATAAGTCCAGAGGCAGGAAAAGGTGGTGGGTGTAACAGGAAAGAGCAAAAGGGAAGGTCTGTCATAGTACCAAATGCAGGAATGAATAACTGACAAAGAGATGATGGTGCAAACAAAAGGGAGATGGAATTTAACCCTGAAAAGTGTGAGGTGATACACTTTGGAAGGAGTAATTTGACAAGGAAGTATTCAATGAACTGCATGGCACAAGGAAGTTCCGAGGAACAAAGGGACCTTGGCGTCTATGTCTATAGATCTCTGAAGGCAGAGGGGCATGTTAGTGTCGTGGTGAAAAAGGCACATGGGACACTTGCCTTTATCAGTCAAGGCATAGATTACAAAAGTAGGGAGGTCATGTTGGAGTTGTATAGAACCTTAGTGAGGCCACTTCTGGAGTACTGTGTGCCATTCTGGTCGCCACATTATAGGAAGGATGTGATTGCATTGGGGGGTGGGGTGCAGAGGAGATTCACCAGGATGTTGCCTGGGATGAAACATTTAAGTTATGAAGAGAGGTTGGATAGACTTGGGTTGTTTTCGTTGGAGCAGAGAAGACTGAGGGGCGTCCTGATCGAGGTGTGCAAGATTATGAAGGGCATGGACAGGGTGGATAGGGAGCAGCTGTTCCCCTTAGTTGAAGGGTCAGTCACAAGGGGACATAAGTTCAAGGTGAGGGGCAGAAGGTTTAGGGGGGATGTGAGGAAAAACATTTTTACACAGAGGGTGGTGACCATCTGGAATGCACTGCTTGGGAGGGTGGTGGAGGCGGGTTGCCTCACATCCTTTAAAAAGTACCTGGATGAGCACTTGGCACGTCATAACATTCAAGGCTCTGGGCCAAGTGCTGGTAAATGGGATTTGTTAGGTAGGTCAGGTGTTTCTCATATGTCGGTGCCGATGCACTCTGTGATTCTGTGATAATGGGACAAGAAAAGGAACAAAAGTTTGTTTTAAAGGAGGTTTAAATGACCACAGCAGAAGCATTACCAACAGCCGTTATCCGAAAAAGTGGGAAAAGCAGTTAAATGTTATTTTGCTTATAATCCTCCATGTAACAAAAGAAGGCCATCCTGCCTATTCCTTCCGCAAGTCGTGTACAATCTACCCCAGCAGTGCCAAGCTGCAACCCCTGGATTACATACAAGTCCCCATTTTAAACCCTGGCAATCTGGCCCTCAAAACCCAGACTGCCCAATTCCGATTGATGCTTCAATTTCTTATTCACTGGTTTATCCTATTTCAAGTGCCTGTGCTACAGTATATTTAATAGGCATTATTTAACAGTAATACTATTTAACAAGACATCAAAAGGCAGTCATTGAATATTTTCAAGGGAACATTGCCTCTTCCACTGACTTCCTTGCTCTCGACTGGAAACCAATGTAGATTAATTTATCTGTTAGCTTCAATTATAAGGCCACAGTCTGTATGACAAAGGAACGTTGATCCATTTGTGGCATTTGCACATGTTTCCTATCATCTTCTGGATGATCATGATCTAACATCAATTGCTTATTCACACAATCATCCTAATGAAAGTAGTGTATAGTCATTTCTTGGTCCAGGTCTGCTTTGGCAGCTCCACTCACCAATTATGACAACCCATGCTAGTGTTGGAACAATATTGCCATTTGATGTTAATTGGAAATGCTGAATTACTGAAACATCTCTGATTTGAATTGAACCCCATGCTTTCTTAACCTATAAATGGCATCGACAACAACAACTTATGTTTATATAGCACCTTTAAGGCAATAAAATGTCCCAAGAAACTTCACACTGTGTTATAAAGCAAAATATGACACCAAGCCATATAAGGAGATATTAGGGCAGATACCCAAAAGCTTGGTCAAAGAGATAGGTTTGAAGGAACATCTTAAAGGAGGAATGAAATTGAGAGAGGTGGAGTGGTTTAAGAAGGGTATTTTAGAGCTATGTGCCTTGTAAAAGGTCTTAAGTAGTGGAGCAATTAAAAACAGGATGCTCAATAAGCCTGAATTAGAGGAGCACAGAGGCTTGTTGGGGGCTGGAGGAGATTACAGAGATAGGGAGGTTGAAGGCAAGAGTGAAACTTTAAAATCAAGGCATTGCTTAACCAGGAGACAGGGTGGGCTAGTGAGTACTGGAGAGGTCGGTGTACCTGACTTGGTTTGAGTAAGGACATGGGCAGCAGAGTTTCAGATCTTAAGTTTACGGAGAGTTGGTAGAAGGGAGGTTTGGAGTGCACTGGAATAGTCAAGCCTAGAAGCAAAAAAGGCATAAGTGAGGGTCTAAGTGTCCTTTGCAGGGTGACAACAATCACATAGAAGAAAGCTTAATATTTTAGTCTCAAACACTTTTCAACACTAAATGGCTCCAGTCATCCATTTTTTTATTATTTGCAAAGTGGATCATGGATAAGTTCTTTTTAGAACCATTTCTGAAGCAGAACTTATCAATGTTCCGATAGCAGGTGTTTTCCTACAATTTTTTTCTTTTTTTTCCATCTATTTGCAATGTGTTTGACAGCCAGGAGCCTTACTAGAACAAACCAGTTTCACCAAAACTGAAGTAATCACAAGGATTAGAATCACTGATTATCAAGAGCAATTCCTCTTTCAGTTCACTGTGACCATTACTGCTCCTGCATTTTCACCACTCACAGTGATAGCAAGTCTTCTCAAAATAAAAGGCCAATCAGCCATTGATGTTTCATACCCACTGGGGAGCAAATACCAGGGCTTTGCTGGCCACATTGGTTCTTGTGCTGAGTTAGGAAACATTGATTCATGAATGTCGTTATCTTAGTTTACAGTTATTTACTAGGTTTTCCCCAGCACTGAATGCATTTCATCTCAATGTCAAAATTGTCGATTAGGTTTGTATTGGCCCACATATGAGAGGTTCTGCTAGCTTGCTCCTCCATCCATAAATGTTATCATTAATCCCATTGCTAATCTACCCCATTACTTTAAGTAGATTGAAAATTGCATGAGCTTTCTTAGGCATATAGATTCCTCATGCTCGATTTACGTCCAGATCACTGAATATCCACAGGTGCAGGAGCAGAAAATTCTACTCCTTTATTTCCTAAAATTTCACCTTTGGAATTGCTGTTTGTGGTTGCTTAGTTACCAGCACCGTATAGTGGCTCCAGGACAGGTGAAACATTAATAAGCAACAAATACAGTTGACAGGATACTAACAACCTCACAAAACCTGCACAATACACTATATCCCGCTGTTCTTCAAAGCTATTTCGCTTGTTTTTCTAAACAGCAACAGTTGGTGCTGTTTGCATGTTTCTTACCCAGGCAGAGATCCAAGCTCTTCTTGCTCAGAAAGGAATAGGAGTTTTGAACAGCTGCTCCTACTTGGCAGAACCTACCCAGTTGAACGCAGATTGCACCTTCTTCTTGAGCAAGTCGGCCCATTCAGGAGAAATCGGGCCAGGTTCAGGAGAAGAAAGATATGGCCAAAGCCCAAGAGGCCCTGGACAGATCACAAGAAGAAGAGCAGAACAGGAGGTGAAAATGTGCTGCATAGTACAAGTAGATGGTGCCCAAAAGAATCATTTTTGAACTGTCACAGTTCAGATGAGGGAAAAGACTTTAAGAGTTGTCATTGGAAGGGCTGTCTGGTTCATTTTCTCTAGGTCCTTAAGCGTTTATAAGTATATAAAAGTAGCTGTGAAAGGTGTGCACTTGGGAACATCCCCGCGGCTTGGGGTGAAATAAAACCTGGTTGGAAGTGAAGGCTGAAGTGTTACATCCCACTGCTGAGCATCGGAAGATGGTGCAAAAACTATGGCTCCAATCAGGCAGCCAATCATGACCAGGTAAACATTTAAAGGTGGCTTAAAGTTTTAGATAAATTGGAAAAAAAATAAACACCTGGATATACATTTACTCGAGGATAAGGCAGCATTGCAGCCTGATCCTTGAATTTTTCCTCTTATTCATTCATTCATTGCCAAAGGTGCTATTTGGTATCACACTCAGTACAATTCACTGACTCAGTGAAAATGCCAGAGGGTGTCATCTTCGTAGTGAAGAGTGAGTGCCAGCAGTAGCAACTAATGTCAGATTGGCAGGGTGTAGTCAGTGAGATAATATGTTTAGTACCTAGTAAAACCTGCTGACTATTTGACATTGTGAATTCTCGAGCAAAGACAATGAAGACAGTTACAAGAGTTTTAATCATTTTTTATATTTTTTAATAATGTTTTTCCAGTTGCTTGACATCCCAGAAGAGCTAATGGACGACCACGATCTAACTGTAGATTACATCCTTACACCTACTCAAGTGATCAAAACAGACTGCAAACGCTCCAAACCTCAAGGAATTATATGGTCAAAGGTTTACAATCCTATTTTTTTCTGAGTTGCTTAAAAGGAAAATTCTTTACTTTTGTCGAAATATTTTTTTCTCTCATCTCCCACTTTTAGGCCTACCTCAGACACATTCCATTCTCCATATACATGCCCCTGTTCCAATCTAACCACTCTGTGATCGAGAGAACAGAAACTCTCATGTTCATTCCCCCTCTTCCCATTCATATTTCCCGGTCCCTGTCCAATGGGAAAGTGCCTGGCCCCCACCCTGTATCCCATGTATGCACAGCCAAGATTGGGAAATCATAGGGGAAACCATTGCATGTGAATATGTGAATTGCACCATTGCAATCTGCATTGTACACTTAGTTTTAATTCTATGTGGTGCAACGAAAGCCTCCTTATGATGTCAGTAAGCAATCTAAATTGGGTGCAGAATTTTGGGTTTTTGGTCAGGGACCCTGAAGTTGGGGGGTTAAATGGGGGTCCCGATCTAGTGGAGAACAGTCACCCGGCAGTGATATTTCCCTGAACTGGCCAATTGGCAGCCAGAAGATGTGTTTACCGTCCAAGTATGGGTGGCGCCTAGGTTCTCAAAGCTTGAGGGCCAATAGGAGGCCCACCAGTATGGGAGGAGTTGCGGCCTGCCATTCCATCATGAGGTGCCCTCTCAGCCACTTCTAAAATTTTGAATTCAAAAATGGCCACAGCTCCGGGGTTACCGTGGTAGAGCGGGGACCCCTCTATGGGGTGACTCCAGGAGCTGTAACCATGCAGATGGGGAGGGTCTCCAAGTCTACCTGAAGTGCTGGCTCCCTGGCCTACTGCCAGGATATCGCCTCCAGGCAAATGCCCTGTTCCCCCCGGCTGTGGGAGACCCACAGGATGACTGGAAAATTCCAGATGACCTCTGACAATTGCCTTTAGTAGCCATTTATTTCCCTTAATTGGCTACCCACTGCTTACTTGCAGGTAGCTCTTCTGACCCCAGTCCCAGAACCGATGGCACCAGCAAACCTGAACACCAGCCGGCAGCACAAATTTACATGCCCACTGATCCCCACCCCCTCCCCCCACCTCACCTCCAAATATTTGTCCGTAGGTGAACTAAAGTAAATAATTTGGGGCATTCTCACACAACCTCCTAATTGATAAGTGTCCATGGCATAAAGCTGCCCATTAATTGGCACTGTGTTGAGCTGGCTAGTGTCAGAAATGGAAGTATCTTACTGGCACTTTTTCTGAGGTTGGAATGTGTACATGTCACAGCATAATAGTACAATATTATCCATGAACATGGAGTGTCTGATGCTGGCCCCGAGTTATGAGAAAACCATACATGTTTCTCGCCAAGCTTAGAAAGTTAACAATTGTCATGAGCACTACCAAGCCAATTGACTTGCCTTATCTGGACAAATAGTTTTAAGCAGTTGCATTGACGGTTCCTCTTGTGAAACTTTAAAAAGGAAAAAACACAAGCGGCATAAGGGGCAATTTTCAATTGTTTTGTGAACCCTTCCCCCATTCACTTTATCCACTTGGGAAACAGGCGGCCAGCGCTGAAAAGCAGCTACGAAGGGTGGGAAAAGAGGTTAACTTCACCGTGGACTCCCCTGGCCCTTTTGGTACAATTTTCAGTTGAACTCGTAAATGGGAGCACCGCACGCTCTTGGCGGAAAGCGTGGAAAGGCTACAACTCAGAGCCTTACAACATTGTGGAACCTGGTTGACAAGTTTCAGGTACAAATGGGTCTTGCTCATTTTTACCAGGCAGTGAGCAACCTAATAAGTGGTCCCAAAAGAGACTGCTGGAGACGGTTCCAGGAGCAGTCTGCAGCTTTCCTTTGCGTGCTGCGCGGGGAAGGCATTTTGTTGGGTCGGGAGGGGCAGGAGTGCCTTTTTTGTTTTGTCGTCCCACAAAAGTACTAGAGGCTGTTGCTGGCTGACTCCCTCTTCTTTTACTGCTGTGCTTCTCTATCGAGCAGCTGGACCTCTCTTCCCCACCTCAGTGTGATGAGGTTCTGGCTAGCACTCATTGAACTAGGTCAGACAGCTTGTCCAAATTATGCTGATGAGGGCCAACCCTGACCTCCTGGCTCTGTCTTTTGGCCACACCACTCACTTCTTGCCGGGTTTGAGCACTGATTAAAAATCACTCCCATTGTGTCTCAAACAACTGCCACCTCACTCGCACTTAGACTCTCCTTCAACTCTGTGTTTTCCCTTTCCTGTTGCCCAGGTGGATTCAGAGATGATGGAAAAAATTCCAATCCTTAAAAGCCTTCAGTTCAGGGAAAGAAAAGCGGGAAAGGACGTTACATTGAGGGACGAAAGGCTTATGGAGAAAAAGGAACTGCAGAGGCTGTTGGTCGTAAGAAAGCCATCAGGGAAAGGCGGAAACACAGCCAAGATTAAAACTAATCCAATTGAAGTGACCAGAAATAGTGAAGCCAGTGAAGAGCAAATGGAATCCGGCTGTAAAATGCAGCTTAATGCTCCAAGCAGAGTTACTGCTGTTTATATGGGTAACATACCTCATAGTCTGAGAGTCAGTGAGTTGAAGATTATCTTGAGAGATCACAATGCACTTCCATTGCGTCTGAATTGGCAGGGTGCCCAGCACAGGGCTTTTCTTGATTATAAGGATGAGGTAACTGCAGAAGAAGCTGTAACTTCCCTAGCTGGGCTAAGTATAAGTGGGAGTATGATTAGAGTTGAACTTGCCAGGAGCCAGAGAGGCAACAGATCAAGAAGTCAAACCACTGAAGAAACGAGCAAACAACTGCTAGTCTAATCACTTACCAAAAATATCAGCATCAAACTTCACATATCTAAAGTGTTTTAAAAGTGATTGTATTGAGATGTGTAAAATGCAAGGGAGTCAAAGAACACACATGCATTTCATGAACAGTCAATGGAATTAGAAATGTTGTCTTGCCTGAGCATTCAAAGATCAATTCCGATGTGATGCAGATGTTATCTGCTGGATACTGTGGGACTCTGTCACAGCATGTGGTGTCTGACATAACATGATTGCCTCTATAATATAGAAACCATATAAAACATTGCAACTGACTTTGTATGTATTCCCTATTCAGCTTTATAGAAAGCATCAAGTGAACACAAACTTGTGCTCACAGTTTGATTGACACATATGTGAACATAAAATCATCAATTTACTTTTTGTTCTTGATAATGTTAGTATTCAAAGTTCTCTCCCTACAGATTATTAACTTCATTAATTCCATGATGCCTATGTTTTATTTTGCCAGGAGAATTAATGGATTCCAGCAGTTTTACTGCTAACAGTAGAAACATGGTCCATCAGAACTTTATTGTAATAAGATTTACTTCACATGCTTTAAGTGGCCAAAAGGCTTGTAACTGACTAGGGTGAGGGCTACAGACCTTTCAGAAAGCACATTTTCTACAGAAATCAATCTCAGGAGCGATGTGATATAATCCTGGAAAGGAAGAGTATCTTGCTCATTCATTCAGGGTAACAGTGCATAGGCCTGATGCCAATATGTCAGGCAAGAAATCACACTGAGCATGTGCATGGTGTCCATTGTCATTAGTCGTGGACGGAGGTCAGAAAAAGTTCAATAACTATGAAAAAAAGTGTAAAGTGAGCGAATACGATAAGGAAATGTCCAAGGTAAGGCCGTATGTTAAGTTGTTAATTATGTATAAGTCCTATTAAAATGGTATGGACCAACTATGATATGACCGATGGAATGAAAATGCAAATACCTAGACACTGGTTGAGAGAAAAATGGTTGGAACTGCTCTTTAGAAAAAGGAATCTGCCACTTATACATGGCCTGGCCTTACACATGTGTGACTCCAGTCTACACTTCACAGTTTGACTCTTAATGCCCTGGGGTAACCAAGGAGGGGCAACAAATGTAATATTGAGAGCTTTACCCACATTCTGAAAAATTGTACCTCCTGAATTGAAATGCATTGCATAATGAAAGAGGCCGAGTCAGGTTACCTTCTAGGTTTGGTAATGTACTCCATAAGCAAAGAATATTCAGCCATTTGTATTTTCACAGAGACCCTTGGTTATCCATAGGACTGAATGAATAGTTCTGCTTACTATGCTTCAAAGTGCTATATTTTATTCTGACCTGGAACTTAAAATTTCTGGCTTGTGTAGTTCCTTTACTAAACAACTGCTTGGCTTGGAACATTATGGCCTAAAAGGGATGCAGTTCCATTTAAGCATTGAAATAATGGATTAGACGGGGATATTTTCACCAAATGGGATGAAAATTGGGCAGCTTCTAAAGCAGGTATATAGTATGCCCTGCCAAGCTAGAACATAGTGGTAATGGTGTCCCACCTGAGCAAGTTACCCAGTTGGTAATTGAATTCGGTTGGTAATTGAATATTACCAATTCAATAAACCTAGTAACCTAACATCACAAGAAGACAGTTGCCAGTTAGGAGAGGGGGTTAGGCCAAGTGCTAACCACTAAAACATGATGCAGCCTCTTTAATGAGTGTCAACCTGCCACTTAACTATCATCCAGTTGACTATTTCTAGCATGCATTTCAGGTCCTTTACCAAGGTGATGTCCTGCAGTAAACATAGGCTAAAATGGCATTGAAGATTGAGGCTGTTTAGCATCTGAGATATCTGGGCAAAATTGCCCCTTGAATCTTTTAGGTCCCTACTATCCCTTTGTCAATGTAGCCAAATCCAGTGTAGATTCAAACTGCGTTAAAAGGAGATTTCTACAATTTTTATTGTAAAGGAAGCAAAGGGGGAATGAGAACTTTAAAGAAAATCGAATTGAATTAAAATTCTGTCTGGTTGCCAGTACATCTACTGACTATGAATACTTAAATTAAAAGAAAAATAGTAACAATAAGTACATGGTCATAATGAAATAGAATAATGTGCATGATTCTGAAATCAGTATTCCTCATTCATTAAGTACAATTTTTAAAAATTTGTCCATGGGATGGGGATGTCACTGGCTAGGCCAGCACTTATTGCCCTTGAGAACTGACTTGCTAGGCCATTTCAGAGTCAAGTGGCTCTGGCCAGACCAGGTGAGAATGGCAGATTTCCTTCCCTAAAGGAACATTAGTGAACCAGGTGGGTTTTTACAGCAATCAACAATGGTTTCATGATCATCATTAGATTATTTTTATTGAATTCAAATTTCACCACCTTCCATGGTGGGATTCAAACCCAGGCCCCCAGAGCATTACTCTGGGTCTCTGAATTATTAGTCTAGTGACAATACCACTATGCCACCGCTTCCCCCTAGTGAAAGTAAGTGCAACAATCTACAAAATCTGTCCCTTTCTTCCTTTGAAACATCAAACTTCATATTCATTTTTCTCCACGGTTAGTATTATCCATATTATACCACTAGAGGGAAGCAAGCTACAAGGAAGGGAATGAGATGTTTGCTATTCTGACAAGGTTACTCAATATCTCTGAAGTCTTCAAGGAATTTCTTTAAAAAAGAGAAGTACTTGTTGCATTTTGAAACCTGCAACTGCAAAACAAACAGTGCTGACGTGAAAAATATAATTGATCAGTCTGTTAATTCTGGTGGCGTTTTCAGGAAATATGCAGGTTGCAGGGACAATGTTAATATTATTACAACAAAATAAATCCAATAAGATTCATAAATGGTTAATTCAAGGACAGCTTAACCTGCAGGATTCAAAGCTTTCACAAAACCTCCAACCTGATATAGGTAACAAATTCCCTTCTTGACATTGTGAATTCGAGAGGATATTATCACCCTGCCATTAAACCTTTTTTTACTCAAGTGCAGTGAGCTATATTTAAGCCTGGAATTTCCACAGTGGTTTTTCTGATCTACTGTTGTAACTTTGGCAGATGCCCTCAGAGAAATAGCTTTAAAATGGTAGAGCTTAAGGCGTAATGCTAAAAACCAGATTGGCGCTGTTTCCCCTGGGTCTCTGCTAAAGTCACGGCAGTAAATCGTGTGAAACCCTATGGAAATCCTCCACGCTTCTGTTTAATGGGCACAAGAAATTTAATGCTGACAAATGAAGTGTTGCGTATGAGGAGAAATAATAACATAATGGTTTCAACCGACAAAGCCACAGGAAACTTCCCACACTTCATGCTGCTAAGCTAGGTGGTTTTAACCGCTGTGCCCCTATATGGAGAGAATGTGCTTCACATCAGGCAAACAGAACTCTACCTGTGGGCTTTGCTCGGTGTTTTTTGTTGGTAGACTCAGAAGAATAATGATGCGTTTTCACATACTTCATATGCCCAGGCGATCAAAAAGTAAAAATAAGCAGAGAGTTTTTAACAGTGACGTTGGGGTGACATTCATCACTTTTAGTGTCGATACGATGTGGAGAAGCACTTAAACAGAATGCTAGGATAGGTTGTCACAGTGGAATATGAGTTTTTGTAAGTTATGCTAAGGTTTTATAACATACTGTTCAGACCCTCTTTGGAGTACTATAATGTGTTTCTGGTCACTAAATAAGTGAAATTTGTGAATTGGAGAGGTTTAGAGAATGATTCAAAATATAACGGGGATAAGCTAGAAGTTAAGATTACAGAAGCTTAAATTTTACAGTTCAGAAAGAAGGTTAAGGTCATTGAGGCTTATAAGTTTTTAAATTACATAAATATTTAGGATGAACCTAATATTAGTTTGTCAATCATTCCATTAGAAGAAGAGGATATAATTTAATCTTAAAGTTGAGTGAAAAGTCAAATATAAAGAGAAAAGAACCTTTACTCAAAGTGTGAGCCACGTCTGGAATGATCAATCAGGTAAGCTGGTGGGGTCCAAGATATTCATGGAGCTCACAATGCAGTTGGATACTGAACTGAATGAGTTAAAATACTAGAGGGACAAGCTCAGTATGCTAATGTTTTTTCTTACCTTTTTCTTACATTCAAGCTAATGCCATATTCAGTACTTCAGTGCAGAACAGCTTAATGATTGCCTGGGGTGACCCTGGAACTTTGTTTGATGAGCTGAGCAGCAACAAGCTCTCTTCTTATTCACCTCTCAGGATTCCTCCGACCGTTTCAAAAACCTTACCCCTTTATGTGTTTCCTACAAAGTCTCTTTGCCATTGATATTGCTTGGCAGTCAGTCAGCTTTCTGATTTTTCCCGACGCTGATCTAATCCCAGACTCACCGTCACTTAACTGTCAGTTTACTTGCAGTTGCTAACAGGCTATCCAGTCTGAAAATAGGACGTTTGCAGAATATTGTTAGTAAAGCTTAAAAGTTTCAATCAGTATCATTTTTTTAGCGTGAAAGTGAATGGGTTACTATTTTGAACCAATGCATTTGGAAACACTGTGGACATTTTTACATTGCCTGGATACAAGCAACTTATTATGTTACTTCAATAATTTATTGCTGGATTTAGAACCGTATGTCTAAAAGAAGTATTAAGTTTGAAATCTACTAATTTACTACTGGATATTCAAAACCTGGAATATCAACAGAAAATGAGTAGCAGGCCTTTCAGCACCTGAAAGAGAAAAGTCAAGTTTAAGTGCCAGGTGAGACTGCAGTTTGGAAGACAAAATTCAAACCAAAACACAAAGGGCAGAGTTTTCAGGTCGGCGAGTGCGATTGGCTGGCCCAGGATCGGCCAGGAAATGGACCGCCGCCTGCGATTGGCCCACGACTGTGATTTGACAATTTGGGGAGGGGGAGGGGGAGGGGGGGGGGGGCAACTAAGGACCACCCAGTGTGTAACGCGGCTCCGCACAGGTTGGAAAGGGGTGGGTGCCCGTCAGCTGCCGGGTCCAATTGGGAACCGCCAGCCAGTTTAAAACCGGCACAGGCAGCCCCTTGAAGGCTGCCATGGAAGAACGTCTCTTCTGCGTTTTCAGTATTCAAGTTATGGGCTCAAGTGCAGGTCAGGTGGGGCAGGTCAGGTGGGCGCTCGGCCCCACTCTTTGCAGATGAGCGCCTCACGGTCTCCTCCTGGTGGAGCTGGCTGCCAGGGGGGATACCCTTGCCCTCAGAGATGGGAGGAGGAGGCCACCGCACCTCACGTACACTCAAGCAAAATGGGTATTAGTGACAACTGTGAGGAAAGATCAGGCAATCCACTCAAAGTTTCTGAAGCTGCTGTTCCTCCAATCGCATTGCTCACTACCCTGTACCCCAAACATAAAGGTTGAGAAACTGGGATCGTTTGGGTCTGTATTGTGTTTGCAATGAATGCCCTTAGAGCTCCAACATGGTGTCCACGGTTCGAGGTTTGAGTCTCAATGTTCCAGCTATTGCCCTTTCTTAACCTTGCACAGCTAACCACATGTTCAGCAGCAGGAAGGACCCCTCCAGCAGTGCTATATCATCAACTGCATTGTCGTGAGTTGATTTCTTCTGGTTGTTGCTTCAGTTGTACAAGTGCTTGGTACCCTCTATAATTTCAAATTTACAGGGAGTGGCGTGGCAGGTGCTGAAGGTTTTGCTGACTTCAAGGCTTCTGCACAAACCTAGTCACCATTCCCCTGGAATACAGCATGACGTGGAGACTGAGCAGAGGCCACACAGTGCAGGACAATGTGCAGGAAGAGGGAGGAGGGGGGTGGGGGGTGGGGGGGGGAAATGAAGGATTCCCAGCAGGAGACCATATCCACCCTGAGTGTTCAGGGATAATTTTTCCACATGAACCTCTACCAGGAACAAGGTGAGAGATCTACACATCACTCAGGATATCTTCACTCTAATCTGCCACCTGCTGCAGCCACAACTGCAACCTTAGAGCAGGGTTATGACTACATTGTACCTCTAGCCATAATGCACCTCCCTTTAAGGGGCACAGGTTAGCTTTAAGCAGTGCAGGCGAATTTTAATTGGTGCTGGCCACTCACAAAATTGGCTCCCAACTGATGCGTTCAGTCAAACAACAGCATGGTTTGTGTTGGCTAGAGGCTGAAATAATTGCAGTGAACAGGCAGCATGAAGTCAGCAAGTTTTCTGCATTGCATTCAATGAACATGGCCAAATTGCATGTCACGATCTCCATACCAATTTTCAGGTGCTAATGAAATTAGCCCCCAAAGGGTTTACTGGTGTTATTACTCAAGTTTGGCAGTTCCAGTTGTCTTTGTTGCTTTTTGGTGTTGAGTATATTAACTATACCCTTCATGGAAAGCATTAAGTTAAACCTGCTTTCTTTAGAAATCCATTTTAAAATCCAAACATTTGTACAAGTGCAAGTCATGTGATGCTCTATCAGTAACTTCACTTGTAAGATTCATTTATCTTGGAGTCTTGACAAGTTTTGGGTACAGGCATACAGAGTATGCATGCAGTGGTTCTGTAAGTGTACAGTTTAAATAGTGTGGGGCCAATGGAAGTGGTTTGTGAGTCTTATTCCATTGATTTAATGTATGAACTTGTCACTTTCTGCTGCCAATTCCTTTTGCAGGGAGCAATTGTCATTATTTTCCTGAGCTAGGTCCACAATGAAACCAGTTAAAAATCCTACATTGTATTTTTCACCTTGCTTTCAAGGGTATTTCTAAAATACATTCAATAAGAATGGACTGAGCAAATTTTCTCATGGGAAGAATTTTACCCCCATTGCGGGTGGGGGGGTGGGGGGGGGGGCAGGGGGGAGTGCAGGAGTGGGAGCTTGCGGGCGGGCCACCATTTTAGGTGGGTGGGCCAGTTAAGCCCATCCCAGTGTGATGTCCACCAAGAAGCGCTATGCACTCCATGTGCGAGGCGGGGGGGGGGTGCGGTGGGGGAGTCCCAAAGCTGAGAGTGCGCTTTTTCGGACGAAAGAGCGCTCTCATCTCCCTGGGGCTAAGTGCTTCCTCAGGGAGATCGGCGTCTAATTTAAAAACGGTGAAGGGGCAAAAATAAACTTTCCCTGACGTCCCCCTCGTGACACTGTCACATGAGGTGGGACATGTCCATCGCTTTTAATCAAACGTTTATTAAATTTTTAAGAACCCTCATCCCGCCCATGGGCGAGGTTTCACGCTTGTTCTGAAGCCCGCCAGGGCTCCCAGCCTGCCCACCAACCCAAAGTTTGGACAGGCAGGTCCATTAATGAGCTTAATTATATTTACAATGGCCTCAATTGGCTGATCCGGCTGAGCCCCCGCCGACCTGAAAATTAAAATGACACGGGGTGATGCCGGGAGTTCTGGCCCGACCTCATCCTGCGTAATTTTACCCATCAGGAATGGCCTCCCCACCCCCCACCCCCGCTCGCTTACCTAAATATTCTGGCCATCCCAAATTTTTCACCTCCTCGTCAATATTGTTTGATTAGATTCTGTGCATGTCCAACTTCTATGTGACCATAACAGATAAGAACCATTAAAATGTTGAACAAACTAGAATGATGTTTCCTATGCTTTATTGAAGCTTATCCTAATGGTTATGCTGAAAATGCATCCATGAAATTATGAAACTGAAGAATCCGAAGCTATATTTGCCTGAATCCTGTACTTTGGGTTAATCTTCTTCCGTTCTCTGCCCGAAGGCAAGTCCTTGGCCATTATTCACCAAACCGGAGCAAAATGCCATGATTTTTACTACTCACGTGAGGAAGCAGGCCCTGATTCTATATCAGCCAGAATGGGGACCAAAGCCCGTGGGGTTGGGACTAATCTGATCCTCACACTAGTTGTCTAGCTTTAAAATAAAGGGCAGAATTTTATGTATGACATGCGGGTGGCGGAGCTTAAAAGGTCAGTGTCCCAATATCAGCGTGCGCCATCGCGATATTTAGCTGGGCGGGCGCACTATGAAGTGCAACACATGCCTGCCATTTCTTAAAGGCTTTGTTAAGGCCCTTAACTCGGCAATTGAAGCCGATTTTGAGGCGCTCGTGCTATATTCACCTTGGCGCATAGGCCCAACGAGCAGGCGGGTAATTGATTTTTTAACAAACCTCATCCACAGGCGGGATATGTGGGTTCAGAAGGGTTCATGTTTTTTCTGAAGTATTTATTGCAGAAAGTGTTTTAACCTTGCCTGTGTGATTGTTAGCAGTTCAGATCGATTTCCAATAGCTTTCTCTGAACTTTGAAGCTTCAGCTCACCAGTCTGCAGACAATAATCTTTATCGGGCCTGCAGCTTTCCGGAGGCCTCCATTTAGCCTGGGGGTATGGGTTCTGACATCTCCACTGGAGGCAGCTCCTCTGAGGAGGAAGGGAGGGATAGAATAAGGAGGAGGCCAGGAGTGCACAATCAGCCTCCGGGGGAGCAACCTTTGGGATGCCAGGCGCAGGCACAAGGGGTGCAGGGCTAAGAGGTAGTCCAAGGTGGAAGGGGCCGCAAAGTACGCCACTATCCTGCTGCCAGGGTATACAGGCAGCGAAGCAGCTACCTCAATATGTCTGAGGTGCAGTGCCGATGGAGGCTTCGACTGTCAAGGGGGACAGTCAACTCTAGCTGTCAGATGATTGGCCCTGAGATCTCCCCTAACTGTGAGGGTGGACACCCCATGCCATCGACTCGGAACGTCACAGTTGCCCTCCACTTCTATGCCTCTGGCTCCTTCCAGGGCTCGGTGGGTGATCTTTGTGGTGTCTCCCAATCAGCTGTCCACACTTGTGTCAAGCAGATTACAGATGCTCTGTTCAGACGGGCATTGACCTTCATCCACTTCCGCTACGACCAGGCAAGCCAGACACAGTGAGCCAGAGGCTTTGCGGCCATTGCTGGCTTCCCCCGTGTCCAGGGTGCTATAGACTGTACACATGTGGCTATCAAGGCGCCAGCAGGTGAGCCTGGTGCCTTCGTCAACAGGAAGAGCTTCCACTCCATGAACATGCAGATAGTGTGTGATCACAGGATGCAGATTCTACAAGTCTCTACAAGGTACCTAGGCAGCTCCCATGATGCCTACATCCTCAGACACTCCCAGGTGCTGGGGCTCTTCAGTGCTCCAGCTCGGCTGGATGGATGGCTGCTGGATGACAAGGGCTTTCCCCTCAGAAGGTGGCTCGTGATGCCTCTGCCATCCAAGAACAGAAGCTGAGCAGTGGTACAATAGGAGCCAGGGCACCACAAGGGCTATGGTGGAGAGAGCCATCAGTCATCTCAAGATGCGCTTCAGATGCCTGGACCGCTCAGGGGGTGCACTCCAGTACCCCCCAGATCACGTCTCTGTGATAGTGGTAGCATGCTGCGCTCACCACAATCTTGCACTGGAAAGGGGGGATGCAGTTGACGATGAAGACCTTGATGCAGTGGATGAGGCTACACATGATGAATCCAGCAGTGGCTCAGAGGATGAGGAAGCACAGGGCGATGATGAGGGGCAGTACGCCAACTCACCAAGGAGGCAGAGACATCCGGGACACTTTAATCCAAAGAACATTCAGCTACCTCCACACACGTGGATCAGCAGGACCAGCATTGCCTGGCACTTCCACACGTGGCACTTAGGTGCTACATCTTCCACCTCAGCTGCAACTAAGGGCTTATTACAGAAACATCAATGTCCACTCAAACACACATGAGATGTCTGTGAGACATACAGATGCAGCACAAAGGAAACACCCTCAGCCATGGTCAGAAAAGTGGACTTTATTCCGTCCAAAATAAAACACAAACATCGCTCAGACGTACATAATTATACTTTCCCTAATCTAGGGCCAACACAAAATCACAGTGACAAACCCATGCAGTGCCTAACGTGCCTCATGCTTATGTTTGTGGGTGCTACATCTTGGTGCCGCCCCACTGCTCAGTGTGGCTTGTGAGCCAGCCTGCTGACTCTGCTGTCCTGTTGGCCTTGATGACCTTGGCAGCCGTCCTCTGGTCCATGGAGCCTGTGCTTGTCCCACCTGGGAGGGTATGGCCAGTTCCAGAACTGGCACCCTCCCAGTTGTCACAGCCTCAATGGATGCAGCAGTCACTGGCAGAGGGGTGGGGGAGCTGCTGCCCTCATCTGGAGCGCCCTGAGAGGAGCTCGCAGCGACAACAGGCAGCTGCTGCGCCAACGTGGGGTCACATTGGACCTCCCTGCTCACCGCTGATGGATGGGCACCGAGCGTCACCACTTGGTGTCCAGAACATCTCCCACATTGTGAATGGCCACCTGTGGCCATTAGCGCTGTGAGGGCTTACAGCTCAGAGCGTAACCCAATCAGAAGATTCATAATCTGTTGGAAGCCCCTCTCCATGAGAGTCGCCAATCTCTCAATGGAGGAAGCCTGAAGCTCTGTCCTGAGGTTCATGCCATCACTGACACTCTGCCTGGACTCCTCCACCACAGAGACCAACTGAAGCATGCCCTCATGCAACCCTGCCAGATGCTCCCGCGCACCCTGCCGCTTGTCCTGCAGCTGCTGCATGGCTGACATCTCCAGAGGCACATCATCACTGCCGGACTCAGCATGTGCCTGGTCCCCTGCAGTCCTCCGGCTGCTGGCGCCATTGGCACTCTTTGTCCGTGCCATCTCCTCCAGCGATTGTGAAGTGCCCTCTCCACTGAGCCCCGGGACGCTTGCCAATGTCATAATCCCCACCGAAGTGTTTGTCGCTGCGCTGGTGCCTGGCTCGCTGAAATGATGTGACGCAAGTTGCAAATCTTGGTCCCCAGGTGTGGAGGGGGGGCTCTGGACATGTTCCTGGCTGCCATGCGGTGGTGATGCTGAAATTAACAACAAAGACAGTGCATCAGTTAGTGTTCAGTCAGTAACACCATTCATCCCTTTCCCCCCCCACCTCATAGGTCGCTCACCCTTCAAGAACCCAAGGAGACAAACATTGATGGGTTGGTAAATAGTCAAGAGGAGGCCCAAACATTACACGTGCATGCAGACAGCCTAAGGAATGCCACATGGAATGTTATGTGGATAAGTGTTCGGTTAAGCACTTAGGCAAGACAAGCAAGGTACGGGAATACACGAGTAATGGTAGGACCGTGGGAAGTCGCAACGATTACAGGGACCTTGCTGGACAGACCCATTAAGGTAGCAGAACAGGAACATAAGGCGTTTAACAAGGTCAAAGCCAGACTTGCCTTTATTAGCCGAGGAACAGAATGTAGGAAAAGGGAGGTCATGTTGCAAGTGCAGAAAAGGCTGTTGAGGCCACAGCTACACTTCTGTGTTCAGTTGTGACCTGCACTTCATGGGAGGGATGGCATTGGAGTGGGGCGAGTGCAGAGGTTCCTGACCTGGATGCATGCTGGCCTGGAGAGTTGGAGTGATGAGGAAACATTGCAAACACTTGCGACATTTGCCGTGGAGCACAGGAGATTGACAGGTCACATTATTGACCTTCATACCGTAATGAGGGGCATAGACCGGCTGAACAGAAGGCAACATTTCCCCTTGGCGCAGGGATGACTAACGTGGTGGCATTTATATAAGTTGAGTGCCATGAGGTTGACAGGTGAGGTGCTGAGGACCTTTTGGACAGAGTAATGTGGGATGCACTGGCTGAAAGGGTGGTGGAGGTACAAACCCCCCCTAAGATGCAATAAGTCTTTGGATGTGCAGCAGCGATGCCATGGCATGTTAGACCATGGGGATAGTGGTCACAAATGGGATAAGGCAACTTTGGAAGGTGCTAGAGATGCGCATCCTCAAGGGGCTAAGGGACCTTGTGTATGACCCTCACGTCTGACTGTATCAGTCTGAATGAGCAGTGTTGCTGCATTAATGATTGCAGCAACCATCAGTGCTTTGGATGGTGGGGAGACAGATTGGATGGGACTGTGACCCTCAAATACCTGGCCGCTGCACCCCAGCCTCACCGACACCTGCTGACCTGGCCGCCTGCCTTCTCCCCAGCTCCATGGCCTGCTCCTCAAAGGTCGTGAGGCGCTGGAGCATGGTGTGCCCACCACCAGTCCACTGCCGTTCCCGCATATTGCTCTCAGTTTTCGCCTGCAGAACAGAGAAGAGGATTTATTGGGGCTGATCGCTCATGTACTCTGCACGCACACGCCGCACCCCAACCACAGTGGCCCATCTGAGGCCTCCAGCGGTTCCTGTCCACACTACTGATGATCAGTCCCCAGAAGATAGTACAGCTGGTCCCAGCCCCCTCCCCCAACAGACACCTTAGACACATTCAGCGTCCATCACTTGGAATAACACACGGGTCTTAGCGCCCATGGCAAGGAGGAGCAACTAGGTGCAGCGCCAAGGCCAGCAGATGGCTCTTGACCACGACACCTTAGGCTCCCCTTCCACCATCTCACCACCATCAATAAGACATGTGTTGGCCTTCTGAGTATGTGTCTAGCTGCCTCCCATGCAGGTTGCCCGCCAGACTACTCAAATGCAACAAACACCAACATATGCTGCAGGAAGAACCCATCTTCTCATCAACCACTAAGGCTGATGTAAGCATGGTCACTATCTGTTTGCCCACCCAGCGTGTGCCAAATGCCTATGCAGTAATGACACTAAGACGTGGGGGGTGCGGCAGGACCTCAAAGGCTAAGACTACCTGCTGGGTGAAATGGCCAAGGCCGACATGGTACTCACCCTTCCAGAGCGCAACAAATCATTGAAGCGCTAGCGGCACTGCGTTCTGGTGCGCCGCAAAGCATCATGAGAGCTTACAGCCTCCCCCATCACCTGCCACACCTGCCTGGTCACGTGGGCGGCCCTCCTCCTCCCATCCTCGGGAAACAAGACATCCCGAGATGGTTGGACACCTCTTTGAGGAGGACAGCAAGGCAGGCATCGGAGAACCGAGGGGCACAGTGGCCTCCGGCTGGCCTACCCTGCAGCCTGCCACCCCCCCCTCCTCCTCCTCTGCCCTCACCTCTTGTGCTGCTTGGTGCCTGGCCATGGTGAACAGCCTAAAGGAGGCTGCCTGGCTGCTCTTTATACAGACTGCCGGTTCCCCACTGGAACTAGCGGTCTGAACACGCCCGCCGCCAATTTAATTTTCCCGATGAACATGGGAGTCGGAACCCTGGACCCGCCCGTGCAAAATTGCGGTGCGGCTCGTTTCGGTGGCGGGGATCGGCTGCCCACCCACCGCCGAATCGGTGGGACCCACCCACCCGGCAAGGGCAAAATTCAGCTCAAAATGTGCGCAAAGGTTGGAAACCTGAAACAAGTTTAGAACCTAGGGAAGCAGAAACAAGAACTAGAGCTGGGATCTCCAAGATGGGAGACAATGGAGTGATTGCGGCTAGGACTGCATCAAAGCAAGAAAGCTGACTCGAAGTGGTGGAGTGGGAGCAGGGAGTTATAAAGAAAAAAAGCACCATTGTGGATAACAACACTTTGAACTTAGCTCTGAAAGGAAATAAAGAGAAGCACTAATAATCACATAGCGATAACAATCCACATAGTAAGTTGCAAGCTGGGTGGATGTCATGGGACATCTTTCCTTCTCAACTTAAAGCAGTCACTCTTCTACCATATTCTTTTATCTTCCTAATGGCTAAGAGAAAAGATAGCGGAAGAAAATATTTTCACTGATCTCTTTATTTTAACATATTAAAATCAAATAAAACCACAATTAATGTATAACTTGAATGTGCTGGAGTGAGGAGATCTGGCACTGGATTCCAGTAGGAGGCCAAGCCGGACTAAAGCCTTCAGGATCAGAAAAATGGAACAGGACCAGATACCAAGCAGGGAGGGTCCAGTGGCAGTCTGACCTCGATAACAGCCCCCACAGCACACGCCCAAGGGATAGAACAAACTGGCAACTGACATGTTGTGAATAGTCTCCAATGACCATGCATTCACTAACACAGGGAAGTGTACCAGTCATGTGGCTTAGATGAACAAATCAAATTTCTGGAAACTGATGGATGGACAAAGGGCAAAAATGTTTTACTTCTACAGATAGGATTTTCGACCCAATTTAGTTGAAATGAATAAGCAGGACCTTTACAATCTGATGGTGCCTCATTGTCTGCCTTTGCCTCCAAGAGGGTAGTTATGATTTAACACATTTTTGTAATTTGATTTTACGCAAGTTTCAAATAAATTTTTTCATGTGATTTTCAGTAAACAAGATTATCTTGTGCTCTCTGTACCATTGTTAAGTCATTTTAAAGGATGGCTTTGATTTGCTGGGGTAGTCCTGTAAAAATATTCTTGTGGATTTTGTTCAAGTACTATTTTCTAAATGACCAGCTATTTATCTTCCACACCTGTAATTATCTTTCAATTTACAGAGTGGGTTGTGAAATGTTCTGTACAGTCTAAAATTATTGTCATGAATTTTATTGTTAAACTGGTCCGGCAGAATATAGCTAGAAATTTAATACACCATGTGGAGTTACTTTTGGAAAAGTTCAGAATTTGAGGTTAGCTGTTTATTGTATCACCTTTTTTAGAAGGGAAAACCAGTTCAAAATTTTCAAATCCCTGTAAAAATCAGTACTACTGGCACCAGAAGTTCCAATTTAAGGTATACAATTTAAGGTACCAGTTTAGACAAGTTTTACTGGTACCCTTCATTTCCAAGATTTACTGTTTTTTTTCCGTCCAGGGAGGTGCATACATACGCACTTTCATTAAAAACTGAGCTAAAAAAGCACTCATAAAGCTTTCAGACTCGTTGCACATTTCTACTTTATTTTTGGACACTGCCTGACACTGGAATTGCACAGCATCCATGAAGAAAAAGATTGACATCTTTGGTGCAGATCTTTTGTCTGAACTGGAAAATGATAACAGATAAGCAACCTTCTTTGTCGATCTGCACAAAAGTAAGAGGAGAGGAAGGACAACAGGTAAATGTCAAAGTTGTGTATGCTAACTACTATCACAAGAGAGCAGTTAGTGAGTTTAATGGTCTGTGAATCAGGTTTTGCAAAGGCTTCAAAGCGGTGAAAAAGTGTTGGATGACATATAAAGTTCATCTCAGTCAGGCAGCCAAAAGGCATTTGAAAGCCAAATGGATACTAAAATCATTGAGTCATGTAGTGATACATAACTACTGTATTGCCAATGCATACTGAAGGAAATTTTGATCTACATTTGGCAACCTCAGTTACCATTTTGACCTTCATAGATTTGACAGCCCTCTGCCTGTTTGAACTGTAATGGAAGCTTTTTTCCTGGTGAAGTAAATTAAGCCAAACACTGGCTTATGGGATTTCCTGGCATTGTGCAGAGAGGAATGGGAAATCTCCTTCCACAGTGCTCAACCCAGCGCGAATTATGGGAACAGACACCAGTGCAGTACAATCAGACTCAGGTAAAGGGGACCAGGAAATACTGGAGATCTGAAATAAAAACAGAACATGCTGAAAATTCACAGCGGGTCAGTTGCACCTGTGAAGAAAAATAACCTGTAACAATGTTTCAGGAGTATAGCTTTCATCATAATTCATGTAGATAGTTAATTGGGGGGGATAGTTAATAAAGACTGAACAGAGCTCAGTTTTGCACCCTTTTTGTCAAAGATACAGTTTAGTTTACTGTTTGGCACTATTTTGTAAAAGCTGTTCGTGTGAGTTGTGAATAAAGTAAGTTGCACTAATGTTAATGACCAGCACTGAGAAGCATTATTTTGCCCATCTTCTTTTGACCATTATGAACAACAGCCTGGAATTTGGCTATTGGTTACAATGGCTGAATAGATATTGTGCGAATGTTAATTTGTCAGTTAATTATTTATTTTTGAGTCAAAGATCAAATGTGCTGCCAATTCTGTGTTTAAATGTGTTGCGTTATACAACTGTTCTTGAAGCTCTCCTCTTGGCACTTTTCTCCTTCCTCTGCACAGCAACACTTTAAATCTTCCCATAATTAATGTCTTTGTTGTTGTGCTGTTCTCCACTTAAATTCCTGATTGCACCTGACTGACCCCATCCCAAACTCCCTTTCGGCTTCACCTCCATGATAACTATTAGCTCTGTGCCACTTGGCTGTCCTTAAACATTGTGCAGAGAGTGAGTTTGTTAATTAAAGGTTAGGAAGATTCATGAGGGGACCATATTAATGGAAGATTATCATCTTAGCGCACAGAACATAGAAGAGAGCCCAACCAAAGCAATTGGTTCCTGTTGTTTCATATTATGACTGCAAAATATGCCAGTAGTTGGATTCCTCCCACTTTCCCCACTATCCACAAACAATCTCCTCACCAGCCATTTTCTTGTTTGTTAACATTGCAAAGCTTCAAATAGATTTTTTAAAAAAAACAAAATATTTGTTAAAAAGATAAAAATTACTTTAAAAGTTGAGTCTAATAAAATGAATAGAATATAATGAAAGTATCTGTGAGAATTGTTCAGGATACTTAATTGAGATACAGAAAAAAAAGCCTTTCAAATATGAAACCTCCGCAGAAGTGCAATTTGTATTATTGATTTCATCATCAGAGAAAACGCAATTATAGAAATGTCATTTTTTGGACCTCAACCGTTACGAATACTTTAACATGGGATTTATTCATTCCAAATCAAACGGAAAGGTTTGAATTGTTACAGCATCTTTTCATGTTGATCAGAAACGTGTCAATATATTTCAAATGCACTGTTACTTTTGGATTTTATTATGTATGCAAATGTGGTAGACATTTTGTACATGGCAAAATTCCACAAACTGCAAAAACTTCCATGGTCAGATGATTTTGGTGATGTTGGTTGAGGGGGAATATAAGACAAAAATTATGTATATTTAAACCACTGGGAAGGCAGACAGTGGCTTAGTTTAATATCTCATCCCAAGGGTGGAATCTCCTGCAATGCCACTCTTCCTCTGTAATGCTCTGGAGTGTCATTCAATTCTCAGAAGGGCTTGAACCCATCATTTCCTGGTTTGCAGATGAGTGGGACAGCAGCTAATGACAAAGCATAATAACATAAACCACTTGACAGTGTAAAACTGTTTCTTTGAAAATTATGCTGCTTTCACATTTGTTTATAAGCGTATGCTTTTGCAAAAAAAAATGTCCATGGTTTCCTGAAGCATAAGGGTTTAAATATCCATCATTAATGTAGAAACCTTTAGCAAAACTAGCTTTGAATGTAAAAATAACCTTACAGTTAAGTTTGTTAGGTCCCAATAATGACCGCAAAATGGTCATAAAGCAGAAGAAGGAGGTCCTGAAAACCATTATGAACTCATCCTTGGGCCTAATTGGAAGAAATCCAGTGAACTGCAGATACTAATTGATGCAGCTTGCTGATCTAATTCTGCCCAGCTCACACTTTACTGTTACCCTGCAGGTAACTTCAGAGGTAAAGGCAAACGGGGAGGGGCAGGGTGGTGGAGGGAGGTCGAGTGCGACCTGGCAACAGTCCACAAGAAAAATGCTCCTCCTGGCTACATGTTAAGGTCAGATTTTAAAAAAAAATCTGGCTGGTTTAAACGGATTTTCCAGAAATCGACACAAGACCCTCATTTCCATGTTGAAATGTGGCCTGGGTTGGACTGCCTATTAATGGCCCTGACCAAATTAGTGGTACACCAAACCCACAGACAATTGTGCACAGGTCATTGCTCTGCTAAATCTGCCATCGTAGTGCCCATTTTATACCCATAAAATGAGCCCAACAATATTGAATTTATGGTCCAAAGTTTCTTGAGCTTACCAGACTATCATCACTCTTTCTATTATTTATTTAACAAGCATGGCCACAAGGTATATGTTGTACCAAAAACACTGCAGGAATTATGAAAATAATTGGGCTTGTTCTATCTGAATATATATTTTAATATTGGAAGGGGGCAGCAGGATGCAGGTGGGGGGAGGAAAGAAATTTGAAGATCGTCTGCACTGAAACTTTTTCTCCTTTGATACAGAAAATGTCGATCTGTATCCAGTTTACAAAATGATGTTTGTTCTGATGCTTGGCCAGTAGTGCAATTAGATCTTGATTGACAGGTAGAAGTGTAAACAGTACAGTAATACTACTTTAAATTCATCTATGAACTTTCCATTTGAGCAGCTCATAAGCTAAATCTTTATTTGTTGCAGCGACCGAATTTGATGAAACTTAACAGTGTCGATTTCAGCAAACTAGAAGTGGAGGGAAAGAGTTATAATTCCTGTAAATACAGCCATATAAATGTAGTGTTCTATCCATCCTCCATTCATTGGGATAGAGGCAACTTGCCAGGACTGCTGGATTAAACTGACTAAGTAATTGAACTTCCCTTATTTTTACAAAGAATTCCAGGATTTCTTTTGACCAGTGTTTTGGGGATCAAATTCCACAATCCTGTCCCATTTATTGTTTGTCACAAAAACAAGTCAGTAACTAATTTGGGCCAGATAAACTGTGGTGCCATATTCATCAAAGTTACTGAATTAGAATTAACAGAATCTTACAGCACATTCAGCCTCTGGTGTCTGCATCAGCTCTTTTCTTTTGCCTATAATTTTAAATCTATGACCTCTAGTTCCCGACCCACTTGCCAGGGGAAATAGTATCACCCCTCTTGCTCCTTCAAAACCCTTTATAATTTTGAATGTTCTATTTCTCCCCTCAGCTTTCTCTACTTTAAAGAGAATAACTCCAACTTTTACAATCTCTCCAAATAACTCAAGTCCCTCGCCCCAGGTATCATCCTGGTAATCCTCCCCTGTACCCTCTCCAGAATTTTGATATCATTCCTAAAATGATTTGTTTACGATACTCCAGTTATAACCAAAGCAGTGATTTGGCAGGGTTCAGCTTGACTTCCTTGTTTTTGTATTAAATGCCCCTATCTATAAAGCCAATGGGCAGAATTTTGCCCTCTGCGAGCAGGGGGCGGAGCCCGCTTGTCGACACGTGAAATAACGTGGGATGATGTTAGGGGGAACCCCCAACATCATCCCGCCCCATTTAAATTTTCAGGAAGGCGGGGGCACAGCCAAATCAGCTGCAGGCCTGCCGACCTGTCAATGGCCAATTGAGGCCATTGACAGCATCATTAAAACAATTAAAGGACCTGCCCGTCCAACCTTAAGGCTGGTGGGCAGACCAGGAGCCCCGGAGGGGAATAGAAAAAACATGAAACCTCATCCACCTGCGGCATGAGGTTTCATGTAGGGATTTAAACATTTTAATAAAGTTAGTATGTATATTATGAACATGTCCCACCTCATGTGTCATTGTCACATGAGGGGGACATGTTATGGAATTTTTTTGATATTTTTAACATTTTTCAGAGAGTAAGCGATCTCCCTGAGGCTGCACTTAGCCTCAGGGAGATATGCACTCTTTCGTGCACATGTGCGAAAGAGCGCACTCTCGCTTTTGGGGAATACCCCCCTCCCCCGCCCGCACAGGAAGCGCATAGCGCTTCCCTCTGGGTGTCAGGCCTTAATTGGCCTGCCCCCATAAAATGGGGGCAGGGCCCGCTTCTCTGGTGGGGATCGGCTCCCCGCCCACTGGAAATTGGGTCAGGCCCTCCCGCCCAACAGGCAGAAAATTCTGTCCAATATGCTTTCTTAGCCACCTCATTAATTTACCTGTCTACCTTCAAAGATCTGTGAATAAGCACCAGGAGTGTCATCTGTTCATGCACACCACCCCCCTCATAATAGTACCATATAGATTATACTGCCTCTCCACATTGTTTCTCTCAAAGTGCATTGCTTCACACATATCTGAAATTGCACCTGTCATGTGTCAATCCATTTCACCAATTTGCCAACGACCTCCTGAAATCTACTCCTATCATGCTCACTATTTACTGCATTGCCAAGTTCTGTATCACCCACAAACTTTGTACTTGTTATACCCACGTCGCAGTAATTTATAAATAACAAGAAACTCAATGGTCCTGAAGCTGACCTCTGGGTGAACGACACTGCACGCTGGGTGGGATTTTTCAGATGGCAGGGTTTCCCACACGTCCACCACCAATCACAACAGCTCCACAGCCATTTAATGCACCAAGGAACCTTAATTGGCTGGAGACGGGATTTCCGCCTGGCCAGCGGCTCCGTAGCTCCAGCAGCAACAGTGGTCAGGATTGGGACCACATCCGTCCCCAAGAGGAGGGCCGGAGTCTTGAAGGAGAGGCCAGGGTTTGTGGGGGGGGGGGGGGTGCGCGGGGGGTGTGAGACAGCACCTACAGGGGGCATGCCTTGGTGGTGGGGAGTTGGTGCCCAATATGGAAAGGGGGTCCTTGAGAGAGGCACCCACTTCTTGCCTGAGATCTGAGTGGGGAGACCTGCTGGGCTTCCCCCACCCCTGAATTCCTCCTGTCAGCCTCAAAATTGACCACGGATGGAAAGCAGCTCTTAGGTGACAATTAGTTAGCCACTTAAGGGCCTCAATTGGGGCGAGGTTGGACGGACCACGCTGGGCCTCGCCTGCCCTGCCCAGCCCTAAAATTACGGACAGGTCAAGGGGGGATGGGGAGGTGGCAGGAAGGCCAGCTGAGGAATTTTACATGCCTCCCCTACCCAGCAGTGGTAAACATCTGCCCCACACCAATCAAAAAAAAAAATCCATTCACCACCATTCTCTGGCCAGAATTTTGACGTCAGTGTGTGTGTGTGGGGGCGGGCTCAGCACACCAACGCGTAAAATGATGCACAGTGATGTCGGGCGTGTGTCCCGATGCCACCACGTGTCACTTAGATCTTTTGTTCGGCGGGCACGCACCAGAGGCGGCTGCACGCCCGCCAAACTGTCAAAGGCCTGTTAAGGCCATTAGGAAACTAATTTAGATAATTAACAGGGCTGCCCATCCGACCTTCTGTTTGGCAGACAGGCAAAGAGCCCAAGCAACCTTTGTGTTTTTCAGGAAACCTCAGCCCCAGTGGGATGAGGTTTCCCGAAGGTTTTCATTAAATAAATTTTTTAAATTTTCACAATTCACAAACATGTCCCGGCTGATGTGACACTATTACATGAGGGGACCATGTCTAAATAATTTTTATCTTTCTTTATTCCAAAATTTCAGTGTGAACTTAATCTCCCTGAGGCAGCTCTGTGCCTCAGAGAGATTTTTGCGTTCTTTCATGCACGTGTGCGAAAGAGCGCAGACCCCGAGTCCCCTTCCTCTCCCTACCCGCACTGAGCACTACCAGCCATGTGTCACGCTGGGCGGGCCTTAATTGGCCCGCCCACATAAAATGGCGGTGCACAGCCGATGGCAAATGGCAATCGGCTCTGAGCCTGTTCCCGCCCAGCAGGCAGAAAGCTCTTCCCTACATCTTTTTAGTTATGTAACCACCATCCCTTTAAATGTACTTCTAATTTCTGAGTCAATCTGTTATGAGATTGACTTATCAGATGTTTTTTGATGTCCACTTATACATCTACTGCACTATATCATCAACTCTCTCTGTTACTTCATCAGACAACTCCATCAGGTTAGTCAGACACAATTTATCTTTGACAAATCTGTGCTGGCTCTCTCTTACTAACTCACATACATCCCAGTGTGAATTTTTTGCTTGCTTTGTGAAACCGTGCAGGTAGGTAGTAATGCAATGCAGTGAAAAATATGTAAGTGGCATTTTGCAAATTCAAACCCCAAAAGAGCAACAGACTAAAGATCTTGTTGTTCTGAACTATATCCATGTTCCCTCCAAAATAAGGAAACACTGAAAATGCACAGTTCATTCAGAGTCTGAAAGATAAAAAAAAGGTTGATATTTCACTTCTTCGGGTAGTTGTCACTTGTCAGTCCCTGTCTAACAATTTGATTCTCACTACTTTGTTGGAGATTTAGAACCTTGTTGTGAAATTAAATTGGTCTTCTCTGATTCACATCACAGGTCCTTTTCCCTGGGGCTGTGTCTTGGGTGTATCGTGAAGGAGCACATTATGTTCTGGCACATACTTTTGTCTTATCAACGCCATCTTCCTTGTTTGAGGATACATTACTTTCCTAGGTTGATTCATCACTCTCTGACTGGCCAACACAGGAGCTGACTGCATCCCAAACTGGGCAATGGGGAAATGGGCATTCATTTCAGTACCCCAGAATTACCTCACGGGAGAGGTGATTCATTTTGCTGTTTCATACCTTAGCTGGGGTTACATTCCATGTTGAGCAGCATACTTGAATTCTCAATATAAATCCTAATTGTTTGACTGATAGTGCATGATAAATACCTCAGCCTTGTTTGCATTATCAATTCCTCAACTAAATTATTTTCTTATACATCCTTTGATAGCCCTCATCTTAAAGAGTCACTGAATCAACTTTTAGTGCTTTTATTATCCTTCAGCTATGCAAAATAACCTTTCACCTTCATGTCTCCAGATGCTATTGAACCACTTTTGACTGTCAGTTGTAAAACCTATGGCCTGGGAGCTGACTTATACTTGATTGCAATGCCAGCCCAGGTCCTCTGCCTCACTATTGTTCGGGAGCCAATATTCTGGCAGTTACAAAAGATTTTCCTGTAATGTTACATTTCATCTGTTGGAAGGTCAATATTTGGCTGTTTGAATCTGTCTTTGTACTGTCTGCCAAGGCTTTGTTCTGCTTCTTTTACGCTTTTCCCTTGGACTTTGCATTTAACATCCATACAAATTTATGTATATTTATCACATAATTGGCATGTCAAAAATTAATTACACAAAGCAAAGTGATTTTTCCAATGCAAAACCTCTAGAGTGGTGTTGAGCTAAAGTAGGAAATATTCATTTTTTTTCATTGTTTCTAAAGTTCGACCAAAGTTTACAAGGTTCTGCAGGTCATGAAACAATGAAATGCAATGCATATTACTCATTGCCTGCTACTTTCAAATACATACATTAAAGACAACCAATGACCAGACAGACATTTCCTAGAACCCTATATTTGACCTCAACCTCTGGCAGGGATTAACCCCAGCGTTGTCAACTAGGAAATATTCAATCGATAAAAATTAGCACTTGCGCCAAAGTTTATGTTAGCATGATCCTAGCCAAAACTTCTACCAAGTATTTTTTCTTCTAAGGTAGTAATTCTTTCCTTTCTAATTAAAATATATATTTTTCTGCCGTCAGCACTACACCAGAAGCTCTATTTCTGTTTATTTTCTTTGGCATTATCACCGCCGTTTAATTTTAATTTACGGCCAACACAAGCAAACAGGTAGCAATTCTTGGACTATGTGTGTAAGTACTGCTGAAATAATTTTATGTGGGATTTTCCCGCTTGAACATAACATGAGGTGTACTTATACAAAGATTAAAATGTACCAATACACATTGTCAAGTTGTCAATACTTCTGCATTTCACTTCCCAGTATGCTGCTGTGTATATGTTTCTTCGTCTTTTCTGAGAGTGTGCTTTGTAGTACATTCTGGTGAATGTATAATGGTATTTAAAAGGTTAAACATTATTCATTCCAAAGCAGTAGGAAGAACAATGCTGGAAAATCAGTTTGTTATCTCTGTGGCAGCTTCCATTTGTACCAGAAGATGGCAATATTGTTGCATGTTTAAAAAGGCGACACAAAAGCCAGTCACAAATAATTCTATGTTGGCAGTATGCAATATACTACGAGGATTTTATTTTAAAAACTTGTAAGTTTTATTTCTATCTGAAAACATTGAAAGCCGAACTTTACACGAGTTATTTAATGACAGAAATTTCCTTGGGCTTTGTTCCGATCAACTGCTGTACCTTTAGGAGAAAACTCGGTTTATTTGAGGGTCTCTGCCAAAGTTACGGTAGCCAATCAGGGGAAGCTTTGAGGAAATTTCCAGCATAATGTATTACCATTACATTTCTTTATGACAACTGAACCAAACTCAAGCCCAGATGCAACCAGTCTTCCTATTTAATTTTGTTTATTTCAGTGTTTGCACGATCTTACATCAACTCCTTGCCGATTACTGTTCACATTCATTCTTGAGTGTCATTTTCTACTTTTAAGCCATTAGAAATGAGAGATTTTGTTAAAGTTACTCCAAAAATAAAAAAAACCAACCTTTTACATGCCATTGAAAAAAAATGGAAGAATTCTATAAACCTGCTTAAAAAATTAAGTATTATTTGCTGTTACCTCTTTACATCCATTTTATCATGGACCAGTGCTGCAGTAAATGGTATAAAACGGAAAAGATTTCAGTCTGTCTGTGTTTAGTCTGTAGTCAGTGGATTGATATATAGAGAGTTATTTAGCTGCAGTGTGTGCACACACGCAGGTAATGTATAACTGCACAAGACTTCCTCTGCTAATGATATTAGTTATAATGTAATCTGAATATTTTATTGCTATGTCATCCATTCTTTCAGAGATAGGTTTTGTTCACACTGTACTGCTGAGTGTGTGTGGGTTTTAAGGGATAGATGGAAGACAGACTTCAGAATGAATCATAAAGTAGACTGAAAAAGAGAAAGGGGGGAAGAAAAGAAACGCAGCCAAGAGTTTTCAATGACTGAGAAAGTTAGGTGCAAGGCTGAATGTAGGGCACCACCAAAATTGAAGAATGAATTAAAAAGCCATGCTAGGTGACACCAAGCTTGGGTTTTGAAATGCTGTGGGAGGGAAGATGGGGAGGAGGTCTTTGGCGGGGTAGGACGTTCCGCAGTTTTGAGGCACTGGGAAAGAATGAGCACAGATTGTGCAGCGCAGATGGGAGGAAGGGTGTCCTGGATAGCATGCTATTTTACACTTCGAAGGAAAAAGGCAGGGAAATTCAGAGGAGCAACGATGATGGCGTTTCGTAAACTGGAGACAGATATGGGAGGACTGCACTGGGGAAAGATTGGAGTTCAGAAATGAAAGACTGCAGAGCAGAACCCCCCCACCCCCACCCGCCACATGTAGGAGGAATGGTGCAGAAAACACACCCAGCTGTGGGAGTGGCGTTTGGGGTGGAAGTTGGTCAAAGACCACTGCCGGCAATGCGGCCACAAGGCAACCCTAACACTGGCCCCTAGTTAAACCCTCATTTAAATAACCTGAGGGAGTTGCCAGCGCCTGTCAGATCCCCACAGGGAGGTTGCCCATTTTTACCAGGTGAATTTCAGGTCAATTGTTTCGCCAACAGCAGCCCTGAGTCCTAGGAGATGGAGGGGGAGTGGCAATGGAAGGGGCGACATGATTGTGAGGACTAGGCAGACGATGAGGTGGGGGTGGGGGGGAAAATCTCTCCTCATGGTTTCACAGGAAGATTTTTTGAAGTACATTTTGGTGACAGCCACCACGCAGATAAACCTGAAGCAGGAGCCAGTCGTGTTTGAGGATCTAATTCACAGTTTTAGGTGGTTACAGGAGGTTTATGACATTGCTCCCCCAAATTGAGCCTCGCTGGGTGTGACGACCTCCAGTTTCTACCTCTTTTTAAGCCCTGCAACTAACTTGGGTTTTGTAGAAAATGAAAACCCCAATTTGAACTTCGGGGTGTAAATCGGAGCTATGGGGGCACAAGGTGGGTGGCAAACTGTGCATCCCACTTGGAGTGTGAGGCCCGGTAGAATTTAGCTTCAACATTTGACTTCTTCTCATAGCCGGGAGAATTATGTCACTGCTGCCGGACAGGATTCAAAATCTGTTTTTGGTGGGGGACTGGAGGGTGGTGGGTGGGGGCAGGCTGCCAGGGACCCATTGAAACAGTCCTCAGCAATGTATGTAAAGGATGGAAGGAAGCACAGGAGGCTTCCAAATGGAGCATCACTTGGGTTTTATTTTTCCTCTTTAGGTAAGGGGAAGTTGACTCCCATTTCATAACTGTAAATGAAGCTGGCCCATCAAGTCTGCACCGACATGTGAGAAACACCTGAGCTCCTACCTAATCCCATTTACCAGCACTTGCCCCATAGCCTTGAATGTTAGGACGTGCCAAGTGCTCATCCAGGTACTTTTTAAAGAATGTGAGGCAACCTGCCTCCACCACCCTTCCAGGCATTTAAGTGAAAATATAGTTTTGTAATTACTACAGCTAAGTATCTGGGCCTCCACTTGCCATGCTCCTGGCTGCCACTGGCTTTCACTGGTAGATTTGAGAGTGTTTCTTTGTCATTTAGTTTTGGCATCTGTTCCTCTTGGGTAGGTGGACTTCTCATTCCTCAATTCAGGGAAGTGAAAATAGTGGGGGAGTAGGGAGGGGACAGACAATGCATCTGGTTTAGAAACAAAGTCCTGTACAGCCTCAAATCTTGCCCACACCATTTCTGCCAGACAGGCTGGGTTAAATTGGCATTTAAGAGCCATAAAAGCATTGTGAAGGGGTCGATGGAGGGAATTGTATAAATTCGTAAAGATTTGGGTCCTGAACAGAAGTTTCGTGTTCCAATATCGGAGGTGAATGATCCAGTGAGAGCTGCCCAAAATGATTCATCCAAATCTACCACTGTTGTTACAGAAAATGCCCTTCAACTGTTCCAGATGCATTTTCAAACTGGGAAGAAGGAGGAAACAGAAACGCCATTAAATTGGAACCGCAAGTTTCTTTTGAAAAATGTGTACAATTTATGACACTGACACAAGCTGGCACTTCTTACCATATTTTCTTAGGTTATTAGAATCGATCATTAAGGCCTGAATCTTCGGCTCGGGGAGCAGGGGTGGGGCCCGCTCGCCGAGGTGTAAATTGACGCGGGGTGACATCAGGCGGGTGTCCCGATGTCACCGTGCGTCATTTAGATTTTCAGTTTGGGGGGTGCGCAGCCGACTTGGCTGTGCGCCCGCCAAACTGTCAAAGGCCTATTAAGGCCATTTAAAAATCAATTAAAGTAATAAACTGAGCTGCCCGTCCAACCTTAAGGTTGGGGGGCAGGCAAAGAGCCCAGGCGGCCTTTGCATTTTTCATGGAACCTCATCCACGAGCGGGATGAGGTTTCATGAAGGGTTTATAAATTAAATAAATTTTTACAATAATTTTCAGTGACATGTCCCATGTGAGGCCTCATGTCCTAAAGTTTTTTCTTTTCTTTATTTAAATGTTTGAAACTCAAACTAATCTCCTTGCGGTACCTCTGTGCCTCAGGGAGATTTCTGCGCTCTTTTGTGCTCAGCGCTTCTGGGCGTGCATCACGCTGGGCAGGCCTTAACTGACCCACCCACATAAAATGGCGACATGGACCTGATCGGGGGCGGAGATCGGTTTTGCGCCCCTGCCACTGCACCACCCCCCCCCCCACCCCCTCCCAACAATTCTCCCCTAAGGAGTTATGGCTGGGCATGTAGAAGAGCTCAAGGCAATAGGGAAGAGTCAGACATGGTTTTGTGAAAGGAAAATCATGTTTGACCAATTTATTGAAGTGTTTTGAAGGAGTAACATGTGCAATGGATAAAAGGGAGCCTGTAGACGTACTGTACTTAGATTTCCAGAAGGCATTTGATAAGGTGCCACATCAAAGATTATTACAGAAAATAAAAGAGCATGATGTAGTGGGTAACATATTAGCATTGATAGAAGATTGGCTGGCTGCCAGGAAGCAGAGAATATGCATAAATGGTCTTTTTCTGATTGGCAGGATGTGACGAGTGGAGTCCCACAGGAGCCTGTACTGGGGCCTCAACTTTTTACAATTTACGTCAATGACTTAGATGAGGGGAGTGAAGACCTGGTAGCTAAATTTGCAGATGACACAAAGATAGGTAGAAAAGTATGTTGTGAAGAAGACATGAGGAGGTTGCAGCTGGATATAGATAGGTTGAGTGAGTGGGCAAAGATCTGGCAAATGGAGTTTAATGTGGGAAAATGTGAAGTTGTTCACTTTGGCAGGAAGAACAAAAAAAGCAGAGTATTACTTACATGGAGAATGGCTGCATAATTCTGATGTTCAGAGGGATCTAGGTGTTCTAGTACATGAGTCACAAAAAGTTAGTATGCAGGTACAGCAAGTAATTAAGAAGGCTAATGGAATGCTGTATTTTATCATGAGAGGGATTGAACATAAAAGTAAGGATGTTATGCTTCAGTTATACAGGGCGTTGCTGAGACCACACCTCGAATACTGTGTGCAGTTTTGGTCTCCTTATTTAAGGAAGGATGTAAATGCATTGGAGGTGGTTCAAAGGAGGTTTACTAGATTGATACCTGGAATGAGTGGGCTGTCTTAAGAGGAAAGGTTGGACAGACTGAGCTTGTTTCCACTGGAGTTTAGAAGAGCGAGGGGTGATTTGATAGAAGCATTCAAGATCCTGAATGGCCTTGACAAGGTGGATGTCAAAATTATATTTCCTCTTGTGGATGAGTGCAGAACTAGGGGGCACTGTTTTAAAATTAGGGGTCGCCCTTTTAGGACAGAGATGAGGAGAATTTTTTTCTCTCAGAGGGTTGTGCAACTTTGGAATTCTCTGCCTCAGAAGGTGGTGGAGGAGGAGCTATTGAATATTTTTAAGGTAGAGGTAAAGAGATTTTTGTTAGGCAAGGGAATCAAAGGTTATCGGGGGTAGATGGGAATGTGGAAATTGAAACACAAGAAAATCAGCCATGATCTTATTGAATGATGGAACAGGCTTGAGGGGTCGAATGGTCTACTCCTTTTCCCATTTCTTATGTTCTTATAAAATAAGATAATTCACTGGTCCTTGTTCATGATGCTGGATTACTAATCCAATAACTAAACCATTACATTAAGCCTCCCTAAAACCTCTCAAACTCCTGAATCTCCTTTTAAGATTCTCTTTAAAATTCATCTTTTTGGTCATGGCTTTTGTCACCCTTCCTAATTTCTTCTTTGGTTTGGCATTCATTTTGTGTTTGTAGACAATTGTTACATTAAGGACGCTATATAAATGCAAGTTACCATTTACTTGCAGCAAGGCTCCAAGGAATTTTTTATTATATCACCCTCTTCAACTTTTGCATGTTTCTACAGGCTCCCAGTACCAGAAGAAAAATCTGACCATCTCCACCACCGCCCCCCAACATCCACACCATCCACTGTGAAAACAACTTGGCTAACAGAGAGCTTTGTGTCCAACATTTGAGGGAAAGAAATCATGAGAAGCATGTTCGAGGAGATAGTTCTCTGATTTAAACCCACCCAAATATGATGACATATCCCTGAGTGCCTTTTGCACCAAAAATTTAATCAACATACGTACGAATACACGTACATACGAGTTAGGAGCAGGAGTAGGCCACTGGGCCCCTCGAGCCTGCTCTGCCATTCAATAAGATCATGGCTGATCTGAATGTAACCTCCACCTCACATTCCTACCTACCCCCAATACCTTTCACCCCCTTGTTAATCAAGAATCTATCTAGCCCTGCCTTAAAAATATTCAAAGGCTCTGCTTCCACCACCTTTTGAGGAAGAGAGTTCCAAAGACTCACAACCCTCAGAGAGAAAAAAATTCTCCTTACCTCTGTCTTATATGAGCAATCCCTTATTTTTAAACAGTGATCCCCTAGCACTAGATTCTCCCACAAGAGGAAACATCATCTCTACATCCACTCTGTCAAACCCCTCAGGATCTTAAAAGGTTTCAATTATGTCATGTGGGTGAAAAGTCTAGCTCATATGTCAAATTCCAAATGGAGTGTCACTTGGGTTTTATTTTCCCTCTTTGAGTGAGGTGAAGTTGGCTCCCAATTTATAACTGTAAATGATGCTGAGCTGACCACCATTTAAGTGAAAATATAGTTTTGGAATTACTATAAGGGGTACTTCTGGTGTGGCACAAGTCTGATGCAGGCATTAACCCATTTATTTTAGGCGAGCTTTAATACCAGTCCATTAAGCATTCATTGTCAGCATTCTTTGCCAACAATAATTTCTCAGTTTACACCTTGCTGGTAACTTTGTGGCAGAGCAGTAAGAATGAGCTCTCCTATACTGGCCTATTAAAATAGTAGACTTTGTAAAGGTCTGATGTGAACAATTAACAACAATGATCAAAAGATGTAAGTTAAACATTATAACATCACTGCTGTTGGTGATATTATATTCTAGTTGCTGAAATATTCTTTAACTTATGAAAAATAATACTTTAAGAACATATTTCTCGTTAGAAAATTAAATCTCTTCTGAGAGGGTTAGGCTGACCAGTCCACTGCACAGTCAAAAGGAATGCACCTGACTATAGGAAATTCACTCCAACAAAATTACTCGTTAATATCCTTTGTAATCATCTTGTTGAAAATCATTATTTTTCTGTCAATAAGTGAATTAAATTCATTCAGAAATGAGCTCCATTCCACTCTCCCTTCAAGGGAGTATTTAGTGTTTTTTTTTTAATACGTTGCTAAGCAAAGTACGGATTGAAAATATTGCTAGAATGAACATTCCAGTCTTATTAACACATGACACTTCTACTATTATATTTATTCATTGCTGGCGGCATGCCAAGACTGTAAAAATTAACTTACAGTTTAACACTGTTGTCAGTCCTGCTTAGCTATTTAGCAATGCTGCTCACTGGCAATTTATACTGTTCCAAGTCAGTACAGTGTGTAAATTAAAGGGGAAGTTGCAAGTGGTTGTGTTCCCATGCATCTGTTGTTCTTGTCTTTCTAGGTGGTAGATGGTTTCGGTTTGGAAGGTGCTGTCAAAGGAGCCTTGGCGAGTTGCTGCAGTGCATCTTGTAAATAGTAAACATTGCTCAAAGTGTTGGTTTTTTGTTAGACAGCTGCCCGATAGGGCATTGTGGCATTGTGGCTTTATTTGTATTGGCAGCTTCTCAGTTGGATTTATACACAAGCATACACCCAATAGTAAAAGTGCAGCTGGGTGTAAAAAGGGTTTTGGGAAGCCTAATATATGAGATTTTAAAAATTTGGGAGATTTTCCATCTTGAGAAATCATGCAACCTCAAGCCCCATAATTTTCTGCCTATTACATTTAGTGGTGGAAAGTCAAAGGTTGGGTGTGCAATTTCCTGATATGCATGCTGGCATATGCCAGGAGCATTGCAGCAGAAAATCTCCCTATCTCCACATGATTGCTACAAGCTGTGATTAATACAAATGTGTTCACTCAAGGAATTGGTTTCCAGTAATTTTTTTAGATGTTGTAAGATGTAAGTTTACAAAAATGTTGTTTTTATTAGTTAAATGATTTCACAGCATAAAACTATTAGGGATAGTGGTTTAGTTTAATATATTGTGGCATTGATCACAGCTTCTGCTAATAATTGTGCTAATCTGATCTTTACTAAGTTATTAGACTGAATACTGAGCACAATTAAAGATCTGGGCTGAGGCAAAGATGGGGTATGAAGAGCAATTTAACCACACTACCTCAGCAATTCACACTACCTCAGCGTAGGACTCCAATTTGCATAGCAAAACATCTTTATGCATGTCTCAGGCAGGCATGCTGCTTACCATCTATAAGCCGACCGGAATATGATTACAGGCTGGCTTTGTGCATCAATAATGACCAAGGTGCCCCTACCGCACTTCCTCTCTTCAGCCCCCAAACCCCTGATTTTCAGCTCCAGTCTGCTCATTTACACAGGCACCATTATGTGTTGATTTTTTCCCTCCAATGCCCAAGTTTTTTAGGCAATGGAGTCCAACAAGCATAACTCAAACTGCCGAAATATCTTCAAGACAGGGCTGTGATGAAGAAATTCCAGTTAAAGCTAAAATGTTTCTATTGAGTGTGTAAAAGCCTGTAAAAAGAGTTTTGTAGGCCAAGAGGCTGTTTATATCCTGTCATCCAAGCTCTTTGATCCTTGCTCATATTTTTGGCATCTTAGTGCAAAATTTGCAGCAATGTGTCCCAATGCTTGAAGCTTGCTGCTATATAGGGATTTACTAACACCAGAATAGCCCTAAGTCCTGTAATAATGTTTACTTATGACTAGATTTTCGGCCAATATTGTCAATAGGTTCTGTGGAAAAACTTCCTGCTAAGCACAGCTCAGTGAATTTGATTAAACATTGGCTTACAAGGTTGTTGGCATGGCAGTCAAGTGAAAGAGTCTTCTCAATTGTTATAGGTCTTTACCACTGTATGGAGATCTAGGAGTTTCCTTTGAAGATGATGGCTATATTGTTATTTTGTTCTAAAATCACTGTTTGTAACTACTAACCATCAACATGACTGGTATTTAATATTCAGTGGTTTATTTCATTCCCTCACCGTGGACCTTTTGGGTTTCTTTTCCCTTAGCTTTTCTACTCCTTTCCCTATGCAACGTGCAACACATTCTGACAGTACCTGAGATAGGAAATTCCAAAATGGCAGGCTACCTCAACTTTCACTCATCAACCTTTTTAAAGTCTTTCCCAGCTTTGTTACATCAAAAAGGAGCTCTATCCATCTATCTACAACATTAACCCACGGCAACTTTAATTTCGGAAAGCACTTCACAGGAGCATTACCAGGCAAAATCTGACACTGAGATTTATCTATCTATATGTGACCTTTCAGTAAATTGCATAATATGAAAAATGGAACATCACCTTTGTTGCAATTTTAAAAAGGGCAAATTCTGGGAATACACAAGAGGTCCGTCACCATCCAGTAAACATCTCACATACAGAAGAATATAATAAATAAGAGCAGGAGAAGACCATTTGGCCCCTTGAGCATGCTCCACCATTCAATTAGATCATGGCTGATCTGATTGTGTCTTTAACTCCACTTTTCTGCCTGCCTCCCATAACCTTTGACCAGAACAGATCCAAAACATTCACCTGTTCTCATTTTCTCTTCAGGCACTAATAAACATGCAGTGTCTTTTCAGTTGCATTTTTTTTTTACTTAAATCAGATTTTCAGCATTTTGTGTTTTTCTTTTGCTTTACTGGTATTTTCTAACCTTCCACCTGTAAAAACATGTACAGCTAACCTGTTTTGGTGCTGATGGAATGGCGCCTTAGATACCTGTGAGGTTCCTCCACTATGTCAAATATCGTATTGTGTTCCTTAACATCCACCTGAGCATGAAAAGAGGTCTGAGCAGGACCTCTGTTTAACCTCGCATGCAAAAGAACTTATCTCTGGCAATGGAGCACTCCTTCAATACTGAAATGTATGTACTCAACCCTTGAAGTGAGGCTTGAACTTATAACCTTCTAACTCAGAACCAACAATGCTACTGAGCCCATTGACATTCATGGATAAGGTGAGATAACAACCAATGTGAGTATATGTGAGATTTGTGTAAAAATTGACAAGTGGAAATCTGTAGTAAACATTTGACGTCCACTTCATACTGTAATTAATATGGCAAAGACTTTCAATATAAATTAAAGTGGGAGTTTAACCATCACTCCAGAATCTCAGAATCAATGTTTATGAATAATTCTAGCTAACTTCAGTATCTGTTTTCTGTCCTACTTTTTTTTTAATAGTTCAGTTTAAAACTTAGCATTCATTACATCATCTGGAAACTGTCTTGGAGGGATTACTGAATTTGACAATGTGAGGGAGTAAAATGTTGTATAGAATTGAAATAACTAGGTTCCCTAAAACACCCTTGGCTAATGGTGTACCTGCTGATGCTCTGTCCACTCCCTCACACTTTAGTGTCATTGGCTCCTGCTTTGCAGCTGAACCATGATTAGGGCAAATGATTTGCTGTGGCTTTGACATCCCCCTAACAAGTCTTACAAGCTTCTACATTTCCTACATGGGTTTTCTACCCCTGCACTGGCCACCTCCAGATCTTGCTCCTTTCATCTGCAAGGTTATGTAGAAAGATTGGGAGCGTGTGACTAACTTGATAGCTCTTTCAAAGAGATAGCACAGGCATAATGGGTCAAATGACTCCCTTTCGTGTTATAAGATTCTATGATGAAAATGGAATTGATGGAAAATGCGAGCTGGCCAACCCAGAACCCTCATGCGAAGCATAATTTGCAGCCCAAGTACCACAATTCTGCTTTAAATTCCAGTGACCATTCTGGTATCGGAGTAGTTATGAATAATTATAAATCATCATATTCCTGACAAAAAAAACAGAATTTTGAACAGCAGAGAAGAATTCAAAACCACTATAATTCTTGTTAGTTTTCTGAATGAATTTTCCAATCGAACAGAGATTTATTTGTCCAATGTTTCCTTTCACCCTATCGAGTTACTTGATTTCAGGCCTGCTCAGCCTCTGCCCCAACCATCAATTACCTTTAGCCAGCTAAGCTCTGGGTGACTGTCACTAAACTTTTTCACTTCTCTGTCTCTTCCTCCTTCATTAAGAGGCTCCCGGGAGCCCACTTCTTCAGATCAAGCTTTTTGGTCATCTGGCATAAATGGCTTCTCCTTTGGCTGTGTGTAATCTTTTCGTCCGATCACTCTCCTGTGGAACAACTGAGGGTGTCTTGCCACTTTTAAAGAGTGCTGGGGCATCCTGGGATCGTGAAAGGCCTTATTTAAATGCAAGTCTTTCTCTATTTCTTTGCCTGCACAATACAATGACATGGATTCCATTGGACTGCCTGATGCAAGGGGTTCTCAATAGTTTTAAAGGCAGCAGGGCCACGCGATGGCGCTAGAGGGAAATGTATTCTTCAGAATCTGGACATTCTCTTCTCTCTGGTTCCAAAATCCGCAAGACTCAATAGCTCGCCTACAGCGTCCAATTTTGTTAAGAGGGGCTGCACTTTTTTTTTGTTTGTTTTTGTTTTTTTTTTCATGTGTTGTTGGAGAGGTTTGTGAACATTGTTTTTTTTTTAAAAATGTCTCTCAGCTGTAAACCATTTTAGAATTTTAATATCCACATATACAGATCATAAGATACACAGTTGCACGGATATAAATGTAGATTATAGATTCGAATGTGATTTCAGCAACTCAGAACAAATGATGAATAGTTCATGTGTGAATTTAACGATCTATTTACACCAGTAAAGTGTTTCGGGGTAAAAGCAATCAATAATTAAAAAGAGGAAACTCCTTCGAAAAATCGCGACGGAATGTCTACGTGTACTGAGCACTGTCAGGAAATAAGGAAGAGCTAAGGGGGATAAGTTGGAGAGATAATGAAAACTCACATCGAAACGGACCTGGGCAAATTGAGTACAATAACTTGGAACTTTAATACAGCGATACCACATCCTTTGGAAAAATATACTTCTTAAATTTCACAACTGTTTAAAATAAATCATATAAAATATACCTACGCGTACGTGAAGGTCTTCGTATGCACTTATCATTATTAGTTATAATTCTGTGATGTCCCCCTTAATAATGCGACAATTATATCCCAGTGTTATAGCACTGACCATTATTTACAAAAATACTGTGGAGACATGCCTTATTGGATTGTGACTGTCAATGGTACATTTTCTACATTTTGCATGCAAAGAATTTTTCAGCAGCAACAGAAACAGTCTGGACCAGAATTCCTATTTATTTTCTTGTATTTGAAATAGTTATTTTCTAATTTTACTTAAATCCAGATCTTTTTTAAAAAATCGGAACTTCCTACTGAGTAACGATGGTTATATTTTCATCCTAGTTAAAGAATTGCATTTGGGATCGCTGTTTATTTGCACGACAATTACAGAGTTAAATAACACTGATAATCCGAGAGGAACAGGCTTTCAAATAAATTACACCCCAGGTCTGAAATGTCAAGTTTGAAACGTTGCAGTTTCAGTTGTCCAGGACCTCGGGAGTAATGCGGCCTGCGGTGGGTCCAGGCCATACAACCTCTCCCGCTTTAAACTAGACTACACATTCCAGGCCTAAACTGCATGCCTTGTTTTTTTTTTATTTTACTGAATTATACAATACCATGTAGACTTCTTACACAGAATAAAAGAACATTTCATTTTGTTCATCTACAAAAAGTACAAACCAACTCGCCTATAAATCCACATGAATTACATTGGTATACAGTGCATAAGATTACGTTAAAAAGTCAGGTGTCACAATACTGTTTTTTTAAAATCTTTCCCAAAGCCAAGAAACACTAAATATGTATTTTCCCAATACATATTCAAATTTAAAAAAAAGGTTAGGATAACTTTTTTTTATTAAAATGCATGTTAGGCTTGATTTACATTAAATGTCAAAAAAAACTACAGGAACGGCAAATATTGCCAACAAACTGCACCATTGACTTATTGTACAATACTGATAAGTTTTGGAGGCTATGCGGTGTTCTTTATGTTGGGTAGCTACAAAAAATTAGAATAAATAGGAACTATTAGATTGAACTTCGCTGAAAGTGCCTTCACAAATGGTATTTTTCTTTCTCTAGTAATCATCCTGGATTCACTTATCGCTTTAAATAAGGATCCAAATAAAGTTTTTTTTTATGGACTAGAACGCACCGCTGCTGCTGATGGAGCTGTGGCAGTGCAAGGCCGGGGGAGCATATTCCACGGGCTCTCTATATAGTATCACATTACACAAGGTTTGATATCTTGGTAAGTCACTTGCTGATGATAGTAAGATCCATTAGTTGATGGATGCATTGAAGGGGACGTCATGGCGTTGAAAGAGAAGACGAATTCTTTCCTGTCACACATGCTGGGAGACTGCGAGTGATATCGCGGAATTCCTGTTAAAAGAAAATGGGAAGAGAAAAAAAAAACGCACCGAGATGAAGAAATGCCATTCAAGTGAAGCTTCGTTAGGAGCTTGTACTTATCACTAAAAAGCCAGCCTGATCATACGTTGCTTTCAAGCTACGATGCGGTGAATAAAATTAAAATGAAGGTTCACAATGGACCTGTTCAGCTATCACGGGAGCCCACTCTAATACTGTGATAGACACATATCTTTTCATGGGGCTTCTGTTATTAAAATGATAAATTCGACTTAAAGGTTTGATTGTAATGTGTCCAATAGAGACCAATAATCACTGTCACCTCACTACCCAATAATGCATTAATCTATGAACTTTTTCTTAAATCTATTTTCATAACTCTAATATAATCAATCAGTTGCCTTTGTTATACTGTCACCTATATTTAACTTTTAATATTTGCACAAAATGCAAACCCGGAACTATTTGCATGTCAAAACTGCGTTCCAGTTTTCCCATCAAGTCGCCTCACATTGTATATTCAAGTATATTTTACACAGAGCGGGAATCTCTCTCAAATAAGAAAGCAAAAAGGACCCCTCTCTGATTGTTTCACTGATTACTGAAGAAAAATTGCCACCCTGTCGGTTGAATTTATCCGGCCTTATTTCTCAGCCAAGTATGAGAGATGTACGAATGCTTACCATGATTTGTGCGGTGAGGCTAAAGTCACGTCATTGCGAGTTGTTACTAACAGAAACCCATTTAGGCAAGTTTCTGACCTACACATTTAAACACAGTGTTCACACACGTCAAAGCTACTTAGTTTCATGCTTAAATTAATTTCCTTCACATGTTCTAATATCTTGAAATTAGTCACGCTCAAAAACTTAACGCCCACAGAAATGAATTATTTCCGTTGTATTTAGAAGTAGCCCCTGGCCGTCTTAGTCGACATACTTGAGTTTTGTTTGTCTACATACTTTCACATTACAATGTAGTTATGCCGGTTGAACTTAATCTGATCGTGTGGTTAAAGTAGCATATTTAATATCATTATACTGCTGGCCTTTGTAAAATGCACAAGTTTTATTTTAAAAAAATACTTCCACGAGTTGGAGGCCTTGGGGATTTAATTTTCCCCATGAATTAGTTGCTGCTTTGATTCACAAAGTAGAGCCGGTTGCTAAAGTTGCTTTATAACTGAAATCAAAATCTGTTCTTGCCTAGTCGGGAATTGTACATCTGCAGTTATCGTATACGAATGTTAACTCGGTATCTATCAGCCAACAGAGGGATCGACCTGGTCATACCGTTTGTGGTTGGATTTTTAAAGCCGCTCCTATTGAGGCTTTTTAACGCGGTATATTTGCTATTCGGTCTATTTACAAATTAAATATCCCAGCCGGAATGCTCACAGAAATGATAATATAAAAATATTTCTGGGGAGAAGTGGGAATAGACATTTGTGCGGGGTGGAGAGTTGCTATTCCTCCCTCCCCACCCCACCCCCAACACACACACACCCCACACTGCAGATTCACACAATTAATCGTGCTTCTGGCGGGGTTGGTTTGGGGCTGAACTGCACGCTATGAATCCCCAGTAGACGGTTTCTGCGGCAGGGAGTCGGCTTTTTGCATTCTGATGTTGTTATTGCCGTCGAGTTGGCACCACAGTAAACACTGTCCCTGCGGGGATGGCATCGAGATGTTTTCTTTGACCACGTTTTGGAATTTGTTGGAAAAACAAAGGCCGGGTTTATCCTTTCAGTTTGTTATTATTCCAGCCCAGTAACCAATTACGTGTGCGGAGAGGAAGCAAAAACAACTTACTTCCTTCACTTAATGACACTTTTGAAACTCTTCCACAAGACAACGGCTCTAAATCCAGTCTCTATCAATTTCCTAATGCATCTCACTGGTGCACAGCCTCCAAACAATTCATACACAGTGTGAAAAACACCACTTCTCTTTTTTTAACAGAGATTTTTACCAATGTGACCAATTCGAACGAGATTTCAACCGCTAGGTTTATTCACCAACACTGCCAAATCTTTTTGGAGTTTTAGAATTGCTATCTGCAGAAGTAAATACGCGTTTTTTTTTGGAAATGCTGCATTAGAGAAGCTGTGTCAGGCAAATAATTGGTTGAAATCTTATTTAACCCTTGCTTTCATTAAATCGCGAGAGCACCAGGAAGTTTATTTTTTCTTTTCCCTATTACTGATGCTTAAGGTTTTCACCGACACAAATGGAACAATAAATCGAAATGATTGCTTCTGGAATTATGGGTTCTATACCTGAATTGACATATCCTCACCGGCAAGTAGCGCAACCTTCTCTATCACAACATTGTTCCGTCTACCGCATTGTGTGCACATTCTTAAAATCCTGCTTAAAATTAAATTATCAGTTTTTCACTTAGTCATATATTGCTGCACTGTGGTTTTAATGCATAGTACCTCCTGCAATGTAAAAGCACAAATACTTTTGCTTATGTCTATCTGTAAAACTATAGCTCTGTACCTTGTATATCGGTAGCATTGTGGCTATTTTGATGTAAATAGGACTGATCTAGGGAGTGCGCTTGCAGGTTTGAAGTTAGATTCGCCGACGGGTTGCACGGTGATAGAGACTGCTGTTTGATGTAAGGAGCCCCGTTGTTGAGTGCGGAGGCCGATGGAGCCCATGCTGAAGCCGAGGTAGTATACATGGAGTGAGGCTCCATCACCCCACCGCCGGTCAGCAAGGGAGAGGCGGGCACCGAGCTGTCGGCGTGGTTGGGGTAATCTCCTACCGAAGACCCTGTACAGCTTCCCATATAGTGCCCGTTGTTAGTCGAGAGGTGAGAGACAGAATGTCCTGGTAAACCCATCCCATCAACGTTGTTGGACAAATGTCCATTCATCATACTAATGCTACTATCTAGAGAAAGCCCGTTTGGAGCACAGGAGATGGGTCCTCTTGACCCCTGGAAGTTATAGGTCTCTGGGATGTGGTTGAAGCCCAATCCGTTCATCATGCTGTACATTGGCTTAAGGGCCTGGCATTTCCTGCGAAAGCCCCTTGGTCTGCGTCGAAAGGAACCCTCCTCAAACATGAACTCGCTGGCGGGGTCAATGGTCCAGTAGTGGCCTTTGCCCGGTCTGCCCAGACCCTTGGGCAGTTTGATGAAGCACTCGTTCAGGGAAAGGTTGTGACGCACCGAATTCTTCCAGCCTTGGTAGGAGCCCCGGAAAAAGGGGAAGCGGCTCTGGAGGAACTGGTAGATTTCGCTCAGGGTCAGCCTCTTGGTTGGTGAGCTCTGGATGGCCATCACAATCAGGGCTATGTAGGAGTACGGCGGCTTCTCCGGGCGTCGTATGCCAGCGTTTGTTTTCTTAGTTTTGGTGGTGGAGATGGCTGATTCCATCACAGAGGTCTGATTGTTGGGCTTCTCGGTGCCTGCAGACATGGGGCTGCTCTGGGCCGTGCTATGAGCCGGCGGCTGCTGAACCTCGGCCGTCATTTAGGAACAATTCTCACTCGGCAAGACACTTTACAGCGGAATCGCCGGCAGCTAAAGCTCTGAGCGCTTTGATTCAACTCCGCCGTTTCTTCAATATTCCCAAAACCGTTAAACTTGTTTCAAAATAAAAGTTTTTTTTTGGCTAGAATGTTTCTATTATATATATATATATATATGTATATATATATATATCGTTTCTTTTAAATCCGGATCTTCCAAAAAGTGATATCAATGCAGTTGTTAGACGCTGTAGGGGAGGAAGCCCTTCCTTCCTCGGCGTAGTTATTGCTTCAACTCTGCAACTTTTTGCATGGGTCGCTTGGACAGGGAGCAGCTTTTCATCGCAGTTGTTCTGGGATCTGCCACGCCAAAGAGATCGCGTTTACTTATCTCTTGTCATCAGCGTCTCCAACCTCTCGACTGTCAGACGTAAAGGAACAAGGAACTCCCCGCCCCGACCCCCCCCCCCCCACTCCTCCTCCCCCCACCCCCCCCACCCCTCCTTCCCCCCTCCCACTTAGGTCAGGACTGGTGGGCTGTTAAAGCGTTTCAACACCCGCCTTCATTAGTGATTTGATGTGGTATCTGTCTTTCTCTGCGCAGTTCAAACCAGCTTTTAAGGCCGGCGGGGGTGTCGGTTGGTGGGGTGGGGTGGGGGGAGGGGGGTGGGGGTCAATATATGTGTATATACATAAATGAGTATTAACTGCAGTTAATTCATAAAACCAACCCTTGAATAAACGTAAATTATAAGCCTTGATAAAGATTTCAAGCTGAAAAAAAGCAGGAACTGATAGAATGATTTTTTTAACATGTTATTCTATTTAAAAGGAAAAAAAGTCAATAATTTGAGCAAAAGATATGTTCCCGTGAAGAAAGTGGATTCTAGAGACTACAAAATGAAGTGAAGGTACAGAATTGGCGGTCTAACAATTTTTTTTACAAAAAGAGAAAACACAAGATTAAATCTCACTATAGTACAACGTGTTTATTGTACTTTAAGAACCAGTTTATATATTTTTTTGAGGAATCGTTGATAGTAAATTAGTATTGGATTTTCCCCTATTTAAAATGTAGATCAGATACACATTCCGTCCCTTGTTTGAAAACTGATGTTTAAAAGACAGGAACATGTACAGGATGTTTATACAAAAACAATGTAAACATCTGCAATCTGCCCCTTTAAAGAAAATTCAATGAAATCTCGTCTAATACTGTTTCTTTTCTGTTACTTATAAAATGCTCTTTGTAGCCTCACGCCTGACTGTTTAGATATTCTCTTTATATATGTGTGTGTGTATATATATATGTATATATATAAATAAGTCAGTACAAGCTGAATTGTGCCCACTTTCTGGCCCACAGAGTTTGCCACACACACACACACACATACACACACACACACACACACACACATATTCTGTCCCAGCAAGAGAGAGGAAAAAAGCAGCGGCGTGAACGAGCAGCTTCGGCGCCTGGCATCGTTTGCAAGAGCGTGTCGCATCTCCACAAACACTACCCAAAGGTAAGGGAGATCGCAACTATCTCTGCACTTCTTTCATGTAAAGTGAAAGCTTTTACATGATTAGAAGCCAAGTGTGAGAAAGTGTGCTTTGATTCGGGCGTCGTGATTTAGAAAGTGCCATTCTTGCTGTTTAAGATGAACTACAAAAGCAAATGCCTGTGACAAGCCCAGACGGCGCCTATACCCTGATCTTTTTTCTCTCTCTGGTAAGATCACTGATTTTTTTTTCTCTCTCAAAGTTATATAGAAAGCGTTGAATTGCTAACAGGGTTGGGATTAGCGTTGGAGAAGATCGGTTTGATGTTATTTAATGCCGACAAAGTTGTAATCTAAACTCCCATTTTTATATATTAAATATTTTACATATTTGGCGAAAATTATGATCTTGAAGGGAATTTGCATCTATTTTCCCCTGGGAGTTATCTCCAAATTAAAATATGTTGCACTTTAGAGATTCTGTAACTGATTTGCTTTGTTTTTGCTATGAAAAGTAAGGTTTGCCGAAGTATAAACGACTTCATACGAACACACCAAATACACTTCCGAAAACAGTAGGACAGCCAGTTGTAGCAGTGATTTTCAACAAATACATATCATAGTCCTCATTAATGCATCGACCCTAATCAGAGTTGTACCATCATTACTGAACACTTTCTACAGAGTTCTGTTGTCCTCATATACACAATAACATCACAATATTGAAGCAAAGGCACGATTAAAAAAGGCCACATCCCTAGTGCAGTCTGGTTGCAAAGAGCTAGTTTAGGTTATAAATGATAGAGAACAATAACATGCTGCATCAACTTAAACGATAGAGTGCCTCTTGCATGTGGCAAAAAATAATATTTGTAATTGCAAAAGGAAAGTATTTTTTTTAAAAGCGTTAATAGTATTGCGAAAAAGAACTTGGTGCACTCAAACTGTAAGACCAACAAATGTGTTTGTTTTTTTAAAATGCAATGCTAAGAAGGATAAAGGCAAAACTATAAAACTTGCCGGATCCTTCTTTAAATTTGGATGAGAGGATTCGTAAACCGAGCCGTGTGCCTCCAGTGGATAAGACAAATTCGAAAGTTATAAATGCACGGTGTATTCAAGTGACATATTTGCCTAAACAGTTTACAATTTATTTTGTTAATACTTGAGGTTGATTATCGAATGGGCTGTTGTTAAGATGTCTTTCGACCTATTATACTTTCAGCATTTAATTTCCTTTTTTTGATAGAATGCACGCCAGCGCCTCTATAAAAAAAATATTATACCCATCTGTTGAATCACTGCACTTTAATGATATTCACACGCCTTACTCACCTGCGCACAGGCACAGTATCCATTAGGAGAATTGTTGACATGACTTATTTACAGTAAATGAGAAATAGATCCCGACCAAGACAATAACTTGTAGGATTTGATTGCGCACACTACTGTTAAAATATATTCCGATTTCATGCATATATATATATACTATTAACACAAACTATTATACAATTATGTGGTTTAAGTAAAGTAGGCGCTATAGACCATTCCAGCCTGTGTGAATTGATGAACAGAAAAGGCCACGCTGTAATGTACACTTACATTTTATTATTGCGTATATAAAGGATTTAGAAATGATGTCGCCCTATCATCGGAATATAGGAACATGTTTTATAAACTCGACTTACTATGATAAGCTATATATATATACACACATATATATACCCGTGTTTTAGGTATTGCATCTACTTTTTGGTACAGAACAGATTGGATAAATACAAGTATTTGCTTTACAATCTATCTGTGGAGAAAGAAAACTATCATGAAAACATATCTGAGATGGTAGCTGGAGAGAACTCATTCCTCAAAATCAGACTAAAATGCATTTAGTGGTGATTATATGACATTTTCTGATGTTCGTAGTACGAAAAAGCTATTAACGTTAAAATGCGTATTAATTATAGATTAAACAATATTATCAAAAAGGAATAGGGTCAATTCCAGGTGTAAAGTACTGGTTCAATATTGAAGGTAACACAATGCTTATCGAATTTAAACAACCTAAAATTATACGCCTACATTTTAAAACATAATCTGTTCTAAAATCACCTCTTTTGGAACACCAATGTTTTACATTTCCCATCCCACCCTCTTGGGGCAGTTTGATTCCACCCCACTCCCCCGCCTCCCATGACCGCCCATTAAAAAGCAGTTTCCGTTCAAGATCAAATTCGGCATCGACCAAGTCGTGTTGATTGGATTCGAGATTGTATGTGGGGTGCAAATAAAATTAATACAAGAGGTATTATGCTCCACGAAGACCCCAGGTTTTGGTTGTTATTGTAAACAGGCTGCGCAATCAGTGACCCTGTTAGCCGGGGCCAGGCATTTATCAGCACTAGGGGCTGAGGTAGAAGGAGCCGAGACCACCCACGGCTGGAATTAAGGCACGCGTGTGCCCCGTTCCACTCCCTGCTTTTAATTAGCCTCTCCCTCCCCAAGATCACCTTCGACAGGGGTTATTTTAAAATGTACAAACCCTCCCTACAAAAAACATCAGGGTAGCCATGGAAATTGATCCCTCAACGTTTATGCAAGGCGAGGGGGTAGTGACAGGAGTAATTCCATCAACTGTTAAAAGTTTCTTCCCCCCATCCCTCCTCCACCCCCAAGGTGGTGACAGAATAATGTAGTGTCTTCTTAATGGACGCACAGGGACGGTTCGTGAACATTTAAAAGAAAAGACTTGCAAATACCTTCTATAAAGCGCGACCCAGGATTTGGGAACGAGAGATGTATTATGAATTGTTGAATGCTGTTGTCTTTTGTCTACTACTATGTTCAGCTGACATACACGAAGCCAAGAGTAATATGGAAAGGAAAGAGGCGCATAAAGCAATAGAGCAAAACATGGTCCGTGCATTTGGTCTAGTAATACGATTATTAAAGCATAGGGAGGTCGTTTTAAACAATGTCAATATTGTGATGTGTAGTGTAATAAATGATTCTGCGGCAAAAAGGAAAGAGCAAAGGTGTATTTCTGGCTGCTTTATCATGCATCACTTTTAGCAATAGCTTATTTTACTTATACATAATCTATACAGTAATAACGCCAGCAAACTGACCATGCATTAGGCTGGAAAGACTGGCCGGCGCATGATATTCTCCGATCTGGATTTTGTGAGATGAGAGATTAGGGTATGCCTTGACGCGCGGAGGAAACGCTCCTTCAGTTCAGCTATGCTCTCTGTTGCTTAAGTAATATCAGGGATGTGTTGACAGGGGAGAAAGCGTACTGATGTGTTAATATAATTTAAGTTTATGCAACAACATAATAGGCGAACTCTTGTCACTGATTTTTAAATGTTAAATGCACTTGACATAGCAGGAAGGAATGTGCCACATACTGGGCGTGGAGTGAGGGTAAAATGCTGAGATCGGTTTTATGCTGTAAAATATAATCTCAAATTGAGCAGGAGCACAAGGTTTGCAGTGACTTTGTGCGCGTGCATGTAGTTATTTAAATGCTATGGGAGACAAGGCGGATTGAAATGAATAAAATGCAAATCGATTGACTGGGTGATAGGTGACCTTGTTACCTTTATTGCAATAACCAACAACTCAGCTGCTCACTACACTAGGACACGTTGCTTAACATGGGTTTCTACTGAATAGTAATGAGCTCTATTGTCTGCATTTTGTGACTCCAGTGGCAATTGTGGACAGGTCATACACTCACAATCTTCATTAACAGGGAGGCTGGGGCGGAAACTGTACTTTCTAAGAGAGATGGTCTTCAGCAGACAGTTAACATTTTTTTTAAACAATCACCAGCAAGAAAAGCCCCAGTGTAATTTTCAGCGTAAATACTTTAACAAAATGTTTTATTAATGAGGTAAATCTTTTTTGCTGTGGAGATGTAAATTACTTCTGTGGCGTCCTCGCTCGACCCATTCTGCCTGGCCCTTCAATTGAAGGCACAGATTTTCCATGACGTTATTCCACAAAAATATGTGACAACTCTGTAGTTGAGGGAATTTACAGCCTCTTCCCCCGTTTTATGATCTTTAGAACTTGCATTACTAATATTAAACAAAAATGTACAATTCAAGTCTGCTTTAAAACAAACATTGGCACGTCAATCAAAAGACAAAAATATGTAATTATTGGCAATTCCTCCATCCGAAATCCAAACTTCAAGAAGGCAAGACAGACGGTGACAAAATCAGCCAATAACCGCTCTTGCCTGTTAGCATTTTGATAAAGCACGCTGAAATATTAGGGATCGCGAGTTCACATCCTTGAAGTAATACAATGCAGGGACATGGTACAAGTCCATATGTGTTACAGCAATGTAAACGAATGGCATTCGTGACCATGATTGTCAGGCATGTTCAACCTCTTTGTACCTTTACCTGCTCAAAGATACCGCGGTTCTTGGATGGATGTTTCAACGGATTTCATACGTGTGTATTATTGTTCGTTGCTTTCAATTACCTATTCTCGATGCCCCCTGTTTGTTGCGTTAATGGGACTATGAATACAACCTCTTCCTCATATACTAATTTGAATTACAGAGGCCAGTATTTGGTAAAATTGACCTGCAGCTACCCTTCAATAGGGAAGGGTAAGCGGCTGCTTGTAAGTCGCAACGCAAACTAAGATTTCTGAATATAATTCCGTAAAATAAGATTTATGTTAATGGACAAATGTTTCCACAGATACTTCGAGACAAACGATGAAATTTTCTGTCTAGATTGATGCAAGTGGGGTAAGATTTCCCTGAGCACAATCTGCCAAGTATCATGCTGTTGCTACCGCTTTTTAATGATAGTTTATTAATTCTCTTCTTTAATTAGGAGGATATTATCGGTTCTATTCAATGATAGCTATTATTTACGAAAAAGCGCAAGAATCCAAATTTGACCCCCACACATTAAAGCTCTTGATTGTATAAACTATTCTGAACAAAATCACCCAGGAACAGAATATTCTTTCCCTATGTTTTGACTAATGAAATAAATATCAGTTGCACATGTCGTATTTTGACTACCGCGACTCCATTCCCTCTGAACTTGTTTTGCAATAAAATAGGTTACTTTTACTAAACATTCTACTTTAAGCAAACTACCTCGATCTCTAACGTCTACTGTACTATACAGTGTTCAGCCCTTCAGGGAGATTTCCAGCTCCACTTAAGTTTAAGGCAATTGTATTTTTTTGTTCTTCACATAGCTAGGTTTTGAAACGGGCACATTTAGCGTACTGGAGTGCAGCAATTAATGAGTTTGAGGCACCTAGATTCCTACCTTGCCGAGTGAGGAGAATGTAATGGCTCTAGGGTAACAAATTGTGTTGTAAGAGACGGAGTCAGTGACTTCCGCAATTCTTACAAAATAAGAATTTAACGGAACAACCCTCCCCCCAGCCAGAACCAACAAAACAGCATGTGTTGACTTGTACCAATGCGCTGCACATGAGAGTAATCAGACAAAAACATAAGTTAATTGTTTGCACAGGGTTGCATTGGATCTACCACACAGAAACAGGCCATTCGTGCAACCAGTTTGCAGGCGTTTCTGCTCCAATCGGGCCTCCACCCCCCCCCCCCCCCCAATCTTTCCTCATCCAAATCAACTATTGTAACCCTCTATTTCCTTCTCCCCTATGCGCTTGTCTAGTTTCCCCTTAAGTGCATCGACACTTGGCTTCAACCCCCCCCCTCCCCTCCCCTCCCCTCCCCTCCCCTCCCCCTCCTCCCCCTCCTCCCCCTCCCCTCCCCTCCCCCTCCCCTCCCCCTCCTCCCCCTCCCCTCCCCTCCCCCTCCTCCCCCTCCCCTCCCCTCCCCCTCCTCCCCCTCCCCCCTCTCAGTTACGAGTTCCATATTCTCACCACTGTTTGGGTAAAGACGTTTCTTCTGAATACCCCATTGGATTTCTTGGTGACCAGCTTGTATTGATGGGCTCTAGTTATGCTCTTCCCAACAGGATATGTAATATTCACGGGATTTTCATTCATTGATGATCTGATAAGAGCAAACTTCGGATCTAATTATCTCCTTAGCGAATCCCAGTGTAGCCCTGAATAGCAAGAACTGGCATAACTGTCACCTGTCTTATAGACAGGCTCAATCGAAATCAGTTTTTATATTTATCCCAACCGTATTTGTACACAAAATGGCAAGATAATTTTGACCCTCTTGCGAATTAGCGGCCAAACCAGTTTAAGCAAGTGTCAAAATGCAGCATCTCTGTTCAGTTTTCGAACTGTCACTTTTATCATCTCCGGCGAATTCGAGATAAATGAATGCAAATCTCCCCCTCTTCAATTGATTTTTAGGAGATGCAGGACCATTTAAAAGTTTATGTGATTGGTAAAATGGTGAAGCTACAGTGGTAAATGTCACTTGTATACAAGAGTGCATTGTTTTAGTGAGCATTTACTGATGGGGGTTGGGCATTGTGTTAGGAAATTGTAATTCTACTGAGTAAACACTAGGGGTCTTACTTCGAGGCTCTTTATTGGTTGAAAGCTGCACTGAACATTGTATTGACAACTGACTTGACCTGAAGTAAACACATGTGATAAGGGACTGTCATTGTTAAGTGAATATAATTAGAAACAAATGCACAATCTACTGCTATTTCAGGGGCGGTGGTTTAGCGAATTTTGGCCAGATCAAAAATCAGTTCCTTTCCCCTGGCGATGCCTCGAAAAAATTGCAATCCGAACAAATTAAGGAGAGCCACACGCTTTTGTGTAAATGAGCTAACACCAAAGAAAAAAATAAATCTGGGCAAAAAAAAAATACCACCCAGTCATAATCAATACTCTTTAACATTTCCTCGGATACCAAGAGAAAAAGATACTTTTTTTTTTAAATAAGAAACGGAATGGGAAAATTCACAGCAGGTCGGTCAGCATCTGAAATCGTATGAAAGATTGCCTCATTAGAACCGGTTGAACAAGGAGTTAGAGAAGTAAAAAAACAAAAACTAAAATACCTGGGAAAACTCAGCAGGTTAGAGAAGTACACGTGTTATTAATACCGAGAGAACGGAATATTCACAAGACACATTCAATAATGGAAGTAACGGGATATCGAATTCAGAGCTCGACACAACTTTCGTTCTTTCTGGTACAATTGCAGCAATTAATAAAAAGCCCCTATGCTAAGCATATATCAAATATAGTCCATCTTCTAAAAAAAATGGAAATTTAACTGTACAGGCTCACGTTGAGGCAATTTCAAAGTCATCTGATTAGTAACAATTAGCTGGTGATTATTTTTACAGTTGAATCAGAACAAAGAATGACATTCTCGCAGTTTCTAGGTTACGCTTTTTCAGCTTTGGAAGCATTTTTAGGAAAGGTTGTTGCTTTAGAAAACGATCCTCGGGATCCAGCGAGAAAACTCGTCTCAAATGCCCCCAAAACCCATCCATGCAAACTGAATGTAAGCACATTCCTGGCAATGTTTTAATACCGGCAGGTCGTTCCACATTTGCAATTGTGTTCCTAGCATAATCATCGATGATTATAGTCAATGTTGCTCTATGCAAGTCATGTACAATCTCTTGAGTCTCGCCGGAATTGCTGCTTTACCTCCACTACGGAAAATGGCACGAGAAGTGCATGTGAGATAACGTGTGTAGTGAGAAGCTAACAAAGATTAACTGATGTTAATGATCAAGTCTATTAGAACAACTACTTTTTGGAGTCAAAGATTTTAAAATATAGAAATTTAAATATATAAAAATGAAATATATTGTGATTATGTAAGATTAATTGTCAAGTTTAATATCCTGAAACCTAAATGCTGTATTGCATATCTACAGTGGATGACATTTTTTGGATCATTGCTTCTTCTCTGTTGGCCCAGTGGCATCAAAATAATAAACTCGAAGTGAGCTCAGCAAAGTTATTGAAACTTGGATACGCACAACAGAAAATAATCATTAGGTGTCTCCTTCATTCGGAGTTCACCTTGTTTAGTTCTCAAACAGTTTCGTTTACATGTAGTAGAATAGGTTTTAAGAATTTTAGATTTTTTTCAGAAAAAGCTTTGTTTTTATGAAAGCAAATAGTTTTGGATTTTAGGATTCACTTAAACACATTATAATTGAGCACATTTCCTTCAGCCGCTGGCAATTTCTGAGTTGCGGGGGCTTTTTGTTTGTGCGAAGGCTTGACCAATAATGTTATCTCTTTGGTATAATATACTCATCCAAGGAAAATGCACACTTTCCACCAAGTGAGCTAGCTTGAGTTAACATGTAACAACTCGGAGCTGCCAGTGTACACTCGTGGCTCAAACAGCACTGGAAGTTAGTAAAGGAAAATTCGCCAACATTTGCAACTTAATTGAATACTTTCAAATTAGGAGTTAAACATTAAATTAAAAATAAACAAACTATGATTTCAAGTGCTTAACCGTTTATTAGACGAATTTTACAAGGTTCGTTTTGAGATTATATACAATGCACATCACGGCAATTTTCGTTGTGTTGTATACGAAAACAGGTAAATTGATATTAAATTGACACAAGATTAGCATTAATTGGCAGCAAGGGGAGATTAAAGGCAACCTTTGCTGTCTGTGGCTTAATAGTTAAGTAACGAAAAGTGGAAGTGCTGCGTGATAATTCTATACCGTCTTTTCAGATTTTGAAGTCTTCACTGATTATATAAATATTATTGTGTTTTGTCTCATCTGCTACAGCGTATATTTTTATTTGCACATTTTATTTCACACAGGGTTTGCTTTTTAACCACATAAAACTAAATTGGAAATATATTCATCATATTCCAGTTCAGTAGGCATGAAATTAAATACCTTTTGCAAGTTTACTATATTACCAGGTTAAATAAAATGACAGTTCCTGTTGATAGTTACATGTGATTCCTTCTCAGTGGATGTGTTACAGTATATGTATTGGCATCCTCGTTTGTTTCCGAAGCATTTCCAGACACTTCAAGCTGATTTGTATTGGTGAAAAGCCATAAGACCGGGCCTCCAGTAACCTGGCTCCAATTGCCTCAACTACTTATTTGTCTTTTCATAATTGACTGGTGAAATCTCTTAAGGAACGCCGTGGGTTGAGTGCAAGTTGGAGAGAGAATTGTAAACCGCTGTTAGTTTACTGCGATCTGTCCTTTCTCAACCCTCCTCCCTTCGAGGTAATTGCACGGGTCTGAGGCAATGAAATACACCCCTCAGTGCTCCCATCTATTTACAACGGCGGGTTGTCCAATATGTGGCAAAAAAAGAGCACTTCAGCCGTTTGGGGAACGTTTCCTATCTGTGAAACATGTGGCGAAATCATAAAGGCGCTTAAACAAAGCGGGTGATGATTTCGTTACATAGCGCTCAGGGGAACCCTTTTCCCCTTGCTGGCCAATAACTTTTCCACTAGGGTTCTGAAGTGTGCGGTAACTGTATTTCTTCATCCATGTCATCAAGGTGAGAGGTTGTAATTTGCTAATCATAAACAAGTAGGTCCAAACTATTCAAAACACTCATTGGTGTATGTTATTCTAATCTTCAAAATTAATGCCTTCTTGAAGTCTAACCATAGCAGTGACTCATTTAAAGGGAGAACACCAAGTCGATCATACAAAATAAAACTGTCTTCCATCCAAAATTGTGTTCGTGTTTTCCATTGTATCTGTTTATGAACACTAAAGCCCCATCATTAGCCCGCAAACCATTGGATACCTTCCAGTAAATACAATTCCAATGGGAGATAGTATTATCCGTGTCAACTATGCGCACTGGCGCTGTTTTTTTTAAAAAAAACATTATTGTCTTGTGCATTCTTCATTTTAATGACCTTTGTAAATTCAAGCAAGAAAACGCAACGCAGAGAGGGGTCCAAATGATCTGGTGATCTCCATCATGTTTCCTCACAGAAATTTAAATATTCCTAAGCTTGGACAAAACAGGCAAATTGCTACTCGCGGGGATTCATTGTAATAGCTAAACTAGATCAGGTGGGGCAACAATATTGATGAAGTCACATGCCATGGACTTAGAGAGAGGGGGGAGGAGAGGGAGAGACCCTAAGGTGTGATGTTTGCAGCTGTTTTCTGTGATTTTGTCATTCACCAGCCGCTAGTTGGAATGGGATTGTCTTCCATTCGTGTTGCATTCATACAATTTAATCTGCAGAATGTTCAAGTGTTGGTTTTTTTTTTGTGTGTAGAAAGTATTTCCCAAGTAGTAGAGGAAAAACAAACGTGAGGGATGTATTCTCCTTCTTACAAGCTGCACCATCACAGAACACAATTTAACCTTTTAATGGGCGAGGCAGCATTCACACACCCCATCCAAAAGTAGCGCAGAGCAGTTGGGTTTCTATTTTTTTTAATCTTTTGCCTTTACGTTCTGTTGTGTTCAGTGAGACTCGACGTTGTTTTCTTTGGACACCGTTTGCTTTAGAGAGGATAATAGCGCAAGGAGGCTGAGAAATTGTGACGGGGTGGTGGTGGGGGTAGTTCAGTGGGTTTAACAAAAACTTCATTATTTCAAAACTCACGTTGCTGAAAGCTAAATAAGCCAATCATTCTCTCGATGGGTGGCATCGGTGTAACTCAATGTAGCTGCTCTAAATTCTCTCTTTGATAAATTGATGCTATAGTCGCAAAGAACATAAATCATAAAATACACACTCAATTAATCATGATCAAACTTGCCAGCAGCCACAGCTAGTAATTTGGACCATTTTCAATCTCTGCATTTGTTGAACTAAACCTTTTTCCAAGGTAGTACGGGAGCATATGAAGGTTTGTCAGGGAGGGAGTGAATACTCCGAATCAACACATTTTTCACTGCTCCACACATTTGAGTTTGTCTCCTGTACGACACACTTCAAAATACAAGTGTTGTCAAGCAAGATCCGGACGGTGTATTTACACTGTACAAACAACAATCTTTATTACGCCGAATGCAATCTTAAATCTTTAAAAAGCCACATCAAAATGGATGCAATTACTTTTAAGGTCACACAATCAACACTAACGAGTGCAGTTGTTCTGTGCAACATCTGGGACTTTTTTGAGGTTTCTTTGATGTTTCTTGCAAACCCATCCTGAAATCTGGTTGACCATGTATAATATTTACCACTGTCAGATTGCTGAACTTTTCCACCGCCATTAAAGTCCACCAAGAGGTGCTGGCATCGAAATGACTGCAATTTAGAATTATATATAGTTCGAAATACGCTGTTAACAAGTAACGTTGAATCACGGAAAACTGGAATTGAATTTGAGTTTCAACTCTTTTTATCGAAGAAGCTTGTATTTAGTGTCCTGTTGCGAACCATTAATTAGCCAGTTTCATGAATCTAATAAACAGCCATTCAAAAATGTACTTCACCTGGAGCGTTTGGTTTCGGTTGAATGCAATCGCTAAAATCATTGTGGTGTTACCAGCTCAAGACCCCAGTGACATCCACATCACCGTTCTTAGAGAGAAAAAAAAAACACAAGAGTTCATGGTAATCATGAGATTAGAGCCTCTTGGCCGAACTGGTTTAATTATCAATTAACTTCATGGTAACAAAAAGAAAGACTTGTACTTATATAGCAGCTTTCACAACCTTGGGACATCCCAAAAACACTTTACAGCCAAAGGGCTTCACTGATGCAGGGAACACAAAAGTCAACTTACATATAGCAAAGTTCCACAAATAATCATCACCAGACATTTTTTTTTGAGGTGATGGCGATTGAGAAATAAGTATCAGCCTGAACATCAGAGATAACGCCACTGTTCTTCTTCAAATAGTGTCATGGGATCTTTTACATCCACCTGAGGTACCAGACAGGACCTCAGTTTAACATTTCACCTGAAAGGCAGCACCACCAACATTCCAGCACTCCCTCAATGCTGCTCTGGAGTGCCAGCCTAAGTTTCTGTAGTCATGCCTCAGGAGTGAAATCTGAGGCCACAATCTTCTGATTCAGGGGATACAAGCGCTACCACTGAGTCACAGCTGACACGGGAGCAGCAGGTCCATAGGCAAATGTAAAATGATGGTTAACATGATTATTATAGCTTATCCTGTGACAAATCAAAATATTTTAAGCCTGGAGAAATGATTGACATGGCATAAATATAAAAACTGAAAATTGTGACTATGCACTCCTGATACATTTTGATTTCAGTAGGAATCAAATTGCAATGCAATGGTGAAAGCACTGCTTTTTGGAAAAGGGAATGCATATTTCCCACTTGTTTAAAAAAAAAGTTTTATCCTTTAAGTAACATGTAGATAACTGAATTAATACAGACTATATTGTGCTTAATTACTTAAAACACCTTAACATGTATTCATATTTTTCAGATAGGTTTTGTTTTTCATATTACGTTCAGGAGGAAATGATTGGAGCTGTCTGCCTGTGTTCCAAAAGTGGGGCATTGAACTGCAAAATCATTGCTTTAATTCTACAACAAGGATCAATTGATGGTCATCCTCAAAATATCAACAAATAAGTAGGTTGTGTCCTCATTTGTGTTTACATTTCTTTTTGGAAATGTTTACATGAATATCAGAAGATAATACAGTCTATTTTTTTTAGGATTCATTTACATTACATTGTTAGTTTCACCCTGTGCCATCATGGAACAAGTATAGTAGACAACATTCCAGGAGTCAGTGACCAACCTGAGTCCGCATAGAAGTGATGTGAGGTGCCCTGGTAAAGGTAGTCGCATATCTCCTGGGCATTTGATGAACCTGCCTTCAGTTGTAACTGAAAACTTAATAGAGCATAGAATATTCCCATCTGACCAAGCAATCGGCAAATTCTGGTTAAAGTGAACCTGTGTTCACTTAGCACTTGGACTGTTGCTTTAAAAGGGGGAAAAAACCCTCTATTTCAGAACAAAAAAATGCACTTTTATCTAGAATAGCAGCCCTGTCTTTATAAAACAGAGCACCAGTTCACTTACCAGGGTAAGTTTACAAGAGATACACTATTTTTTTAATGCTCATTACATTTGCTGGGACAGGGCCCATAACAAATATCAATGGAACTCTCAAAACATACAAAAGGTCTCATGACAGTATTTGAAGAAGAGCAGTGAAGTTATCCCCGATATCCAGGCCAATATTTACCTCTCAAAACAAGTTGGGTACAATGTGTGTGGATGTGCATATGTAAGCATATGTATTCTAGTTTGGAGGGTGGTGGGATGCATTGAGCTTGAAGCAGGTCGAGGGGTGGTGGTGACATGATAGTTGCAGAATGCCTTATTCATCATTTTTAGGAAGTTTTTCCAGAATCTTCCTTTAGGATATGTGTTCAGAATCTGACTCAGTTTCGAGATTTCATTTTTACTAAACTTTTAATGTGTTTACACTGCACCCAGAATTAAAATGTGTTTACATTTCTGTGAAGCTGACATTCCAGAATGTAGTTGCATGGATGCATACACTTAAGAAAGTCAGTAAAATACAAGCCATGCAATATATTTGAAATTTCAATACACAATACTCAAAAGCTTTCCAAGTTGTATTGTTTACAAGACATACAGCCTGGCATGACTTAATTTAGCAATTGTAAGATTTAAATTATACTTTGTGGCAGTTCAGTATATTTTGCATGATTTATGGCACTCTTTACCCACCATGCGCTTGTGATAGAATATGTTGTGTATGTTCCAAGTTCTCATGCAGTGAACAAAAATAATGTGCGAACTTCAAATCCTTACCACAGGCAAACTTATTCATTTATCATATAAATACAGCCTTTTCCTTCTGCATAAACCCACAGGAGCATCATTATGATGACAACATTACAGATTTTGTAACCGTTGATGAATGGAACTTGAATAAAAAGAAAATACAACATTGCAAAAGTTAGGTTAAATCTTTTTGTTCAACATCTGTGTTGATCTCTTATGAGGAAAAATGATTGCATTTCAGGGTCTTTTATAAACTCGTGCAGCTTTAGGAAATGCGATGAAGTGTTGATGGGAAATAAGATAATGGAAGTTCGGTGATCTGCAGAGAAAATTGTATCTTAGAGAGTAACTTAGTACTGGGTGGTATTTTAAGTGGAACATCAGTCTTTTTGCTACTCTGTCACACTGGTTAACAAATGGATAATCTCCTTCCGAAGCTAAACAGAATATTAGCAAGATACAAATTGAATAAGCATTGTGATTAGAATGCCCAAACTAACTAATCTTATTTAGTCTGCAAGAATACATAAACAATAAACTATAATATGTCTCCTCTTAAATTGTCCATTATTTTGGTTAAAACTAGGCCAAAGTATTGCAGGCTTTAAATATTTTTCAGATGGTATGACTTGCTAAGACACTCAGGGTTTAAATTTGGCCCAATGGATCACTTTGTCAAAAGCAAGCAATATTATTCCATAGCTTTTCAATCGAACTCATGTTTGATATGAAAAGCTCCTGGGATAATGATCCCTAAATGTGTTAAATATGGACCATGAAAATAACAACATCCAGTATATATCCAACTGGAATGGCAAAAGAAGCAAATTATAACTGTTGAAAATAATCCTTTCAGTAGGTTTTAGAAGTAATTGATGACATATCTTTTCAATGGGGAAACTGATAAAAAAACATGAATTATTGCACACTTAGGATATCCATCTTCCCAACTTCTGCTTATCAATTTCTAGCATTGGAATTTAATAATGTGAAGGTATGACGAACATGGGACTAACATAAGACACATCGTGATTTTACTCTGCTTAGTAACTCTTTCACTATGATTATCTATCAAATATCCAGTATATCAGGGCAAATAATATTTACTAACTTAAATGAGCATGAAAGGGTTTCATTCCACGACAGAGGCTGACAATATAATTCAGCAGTCAAGAATTTAAAAGACACAGTGAGCAGCACTGCTCTGTTTCATCAGTGAAAAAACAATCATGTGAAAAAATACATTCTTCTGTTTATTAGATGGGTGCAATTTGCTTTTATTTTGCACTGTCGTTGTACTGTGTTCCCAGGCTGCATTAGGTGCAGAGTGTGATGTATAGACAGCAGATCTCTTGTTTTCTTTGCCTGAGTGCATGTCTCACTGCATTCTGTAGGAAGAGGCCTTGTGCATGCATGCTTGCATGTATATATAGACCCAATACTTCCTCTTGGCATTAAAAAAAATCTGCTTATGTTTATAAATACTCTAAAAATTCATCTGGCTACCTGAGCATTTTTTAAAGCTATTTGACACTACACCGGACTTATATCCTATATGATAACAAGCCCAAGTGATGTAAGATGGCTTTCCCTAAAGGAGTCTCTCACTGCTTAGTTTACGTGCACTCTAGAGATACAATGAAACTTGATTGCAGGAGGAATTTATGTGTGTCAGAATGTGACAATTAAACTATACTACTCACTTTTTACTTCTTAAATATTACTGTTATTTCTGAATCTGGGGATGGAAATAATGGAAAAGATCATTTCTTTCAAGTGCAGAGTAAATTGAGTTACGTAGGCAATGGCAAAAAGTATTATTTAGAGCACAATGATAGTTGCACTATTTATTTGGGAAGATAAGAGGGGCATTTCAAATTAGAAGAAATGCTTATATCTGTCTGGAAAGCAATAACCTGATGGACAAATCATTATGTAATGGATTCCGAACGCATTGATTATAGTGAGTTATATATTTTTCATTAAATGAAAAAATAATTGAAATATAGACATATTAAAATTATGTGATAGAATTACTCTAGCCGCTTACTGTAATGGTATTGTAGATGCTTTAAACTTATGTTTTTGGTATTGATATGCATAGAAAAGAACTTATATTTATATGCTACCTTTCATTTCCTTGTACCATTTTAAAGTGCTAAGAGCCAATGAAATTTGATGCACAATCTTATGTAGGCAGACATTGTAGACAATGGGTTGAATTTGTTCACTCCTCCAACTATCTTCAGTTACATCATCAATGACCTTCCTTCCATCATAAGGTGAGAAGTGGGGATGTTCGCTGATGATTGCACAATGTTCAGCACCATTTGCGACTCCTCAGATACTGAAGCAGTCCATGTCGAAATGCAGCAAGACCTGGACAATTGGGCTGACAAGTGGCAAGTAACATTCGCACCACACAAGTGCCAGGCAATGACTGTCTCCAACAAGAGAGAATCCAACCATCAGTCCTTGGCTTTCAATGGCATTACCATTGCTGAATCCCCCCCTTGTCAATATCCTGAGGGGTTGCCATTGACTGGAAAGTGAACTGGACTAGCCATATAAATACCCTGACTACAAGAGAAGGTCAGAGGCTAGGAATCCTGTGGCAAGTTATTCATCTCCTGACTCCCCAAATGTTGTTCACTATCTACAAGGCACAAGCCAGGAGTATGATGGAATACTCTCCACTAGCCTGGATGAGTGCAGCTCCAACAACACTCAAGAAGCTTGACACCACCCAGGACAAAGCAGCACAATTGGCACCCATCCACAAACACTTACTCCCTCTACCACTGGTGCACCATGTCACAGCATGTACCAGTTACAAGATGCATAGCAGGAACTCACCATGCCTCTTTAGACAGCACCCTCCAAACCCATGGCCACTACCATCTAGAAGGGCAAGGGCAGCAGATAGATGGGAACACCACCACCTGGAAGTACCCCTCCAAGCCACTCACCACCCTGACTTGGAAATATATCACCGTCCCTTCATAGATCGCTGGGTCAAAATCCTGGAACTCCTTCCCTAATAGCACTCTGGGTACTCTACACCACATGGACTTCAGTGGTTCAAGAAGGCAGTTCACCACTCAAGCACAATTAGGGATGGCCAATAAATGCTGGCCCAGCCAGTGATGCCCACACCCCATGAAGGAATAAAAAAAAAGCAGCAGCAGCTCTGATGATGGGCCTGAAAGCTGGGGGCCTCAGCCATTTGGGAGACCCCTGGCTGCAATTTAGGCACATCAGGCCATTAATTGGTTGTCATCAGGGCTCCAGTCCCTTTAAAAAATGGAAGCCCAGCCAAATGGCTGCCAGCTCTCAGAGGGCTGGCAGCTCATGTGTCTCGGCAGCATCATTGGGAATGGTAGCTACCGCTGGGAATGCTTACAGTTGAGAAGATGCAGCGATGGATGCTGCCCAATTTCATCTAGGTGAGTGGGGTTTGCAATTGCAGGGGCCAGTCAAATAGGCCACAGTGGGAGATGGGGGGTGGGGGGGGGCGGGGTGGTCAGTGAGCACCACAGTATGTCTGATTAGTAGGGTCCTCCGAGCCCCAAGCCCACAGGGACTCCACCAGGCAGTCTGCCTACATGGCAGAGTGCCCACCTGTGACTGATAAAATGCCAGCGGTGGCAGGAAGTAGCCCTTAGGTGGCCACTTAAGTGGCATAATTGGCCTTTGGCTGGGAGGGCCACCCTCCATCTTCCCCACCACTGGTAAAACACCATAGCGATGGGAAGGCGATGGGCACTCCACCCTTGCCATTTTACAGGCTCTCCCACCTTCCAGTATAACCGTAGAGGACTGTTAAAGTTCGGCCCAATACATGCAGAGCAGAATCCCACATGCAGCATCGAGGTAATGACCAGTCAATCTGTTTTGGCAGTGTTGATTGAAAAATTGCTGGCCAGGCCAGCTCAGTAACTCTGTTCTTCTTTGAATAGTATTAAAGGATTTTTATTTCTGTAACCAAACAATTCTTCCCCTTTTATTGTCCACTTAGCAGACATAAATAATTTCATATGCAAGAAGAGAATAACAGCTATCTAAAAAAACATTTAGAGGCACAACAAAATAGTTGTTTTTCTCCCACAGTTCTGCTTTAGAATTGTTTTCTGAATATCTCATTAACCTTTATGACAAGAATCCAGAAGGCTGTGTGCATGATTGAAAAAGAGCCACATTTACATGAGATTTACAAAGTTGATAACTTGTAAGGGCAAGTTGAATTCTAGTAAAAGCATAACTAATTTTCTAAAATATAATTTTTGGATCAGGATATTAATAAACTGACAATAAATAGATGAGTTGCAAACCTTCCTGTTCTAATGATTGCATACCTACATTGTCAAAAAAACACTTCACTTGCATTAAGATTCATTGGAGATCATTAACATTTTTCAAATATTGTACTATTGCCCATTTAATTAGTACAGTGAGGCAGCGTAATAGAACACAATTACAACTTTCCCTTTTCTGTTAAAAAGTACTTGTGTGGTGACCTGCTGCTGTTTTATTAATACAACTAAAACTGAATTTTTTTTAACAATGGTGTCTAGCCCTCCATTAGTAAGTAAACTGGTTTAAAATCTGCTGAAAATGACTTCTAAAGAAACTTTAAAAAATGAAACATTTAATACTTTCATTGGTGAGTGCTAGTTAATTTCCCTGAAATTAAATACATTTTGATATGATAACTTTTAAAATACACCAAGTAGAAATTGTGTGCATAAGGGAATGAGCACAATTTGAAGAGCCTTTCTGTACCAACACAACTGGGCAAGTTTTGTGGCTAGGGCCTGTTGTGGGCAAATTGAATTTTGAACCAGTGTAAAAGATTGCAGAAAACACTTACGTGGTTTTGGGTGCAATCCACTTACCTTTAAAGTTGTTATTATGTGCTGATTCAGCCCATTTTGCTCAGATTATATTGACATAATGAGGGGAAGCAAGCAGCAAATCCATCCCCCTCCACTGACTACATCACCGTCACCGCTCATGGAGGCTATGGTTACCGCAGAGACAAAAGCCTGCTGGTCCTCCACCGAAAACACAGAGTAACTATGATCGTGGTGAGTCAATTCACAAAGTGGACTGAAGCATTCCGCTGTCATGCTAACACTGCTTTGACTGAAGCTAAACTCTTCTAACATGAATTGATTTGCAGGCAGGGAGTACCCATACAAGTGCATAATGATACATAATCTCGTTTTATAGGAAAAAATTAACCCATTTACACAAAATAACGGGTATAAAGCATAGGTTACACGTATCACACCACCCCCAACCATCAGGAGTGGTAGAAAGAGGGAAAAAGACCCTAAAGACAATGCTTAAAACATTGTATGCAGATCCCCTGACTCAATGGACCAATGTGCTGCCGATGTGTTTTATGTCTATGAGATCTACTCCACATAAAATCACAGGAGTGTCACCCAACCAGACGATGATGGGACATCTTATGAGCGCTCCTGGATACTTGCTCTTGTCTTACCTGATATGAGGCCTTTGTTGCAAAGGACACGTAACTCTAAATGGTTAGATCAAGTAGCGAAATGGGCAAATGCAATAAATCAATTTGGCACCAGGAAGTGGGGTAAATTTGAAAAGCAGATCAAAAAGTACTTTGATAAAAAGGTACGGCCATTTGAGTACCAGGTGAGAGATACAGTCATGGTACTAAGTTATTGGTAAACAAAAGCATGACTTTGAACAAAGGTGGAAAGGCTCATACCCCACTGTGGATTGGTGCAATTTCCAGGAAGCAAGGGGTCTAAATGCTTCAAATGATATCATATTAGTCAGTCGAAAACATTCCGAGAATAATACTCTGTCATTCTTTTCTGCCCATAGATGTATGAATGATTATTCATCCTGGTGCTGGCAATATGTTTCCTGATCATCTCAGCAAGAGGTGTCATCATCATCATCAAGCAAGGATCGAGCCTGCCAACTCCAATGCAATCATGAAGGAATGGAGCCAGTAATTTAACATTTAACTGTGACAATTCTGGATGGCATTCAGATGGGCCAATATTGTGGGTGCACCAAGGGGAGGGGCTAAAAGTGGAATGTGAATGTATGGATAAGTCAGGAGAACTGGGATTGAAATTCAAATGGGATAGTGCAGATTTTCCGAACAAACACAATCCTTGGTGCAATTTCATAGGCTTAAAACTGAGAGTCCCTTACCAAATGGGGAACACATTTAGTTGGCTAAAGATGAATTAAGTGACATAAGGGAACCCTATTGTGACACCTATTGCAAAATATATAGAAGTCAAGGAAAAGGGAGAAAATCAATGAGTAAAGATCCACTAGGATGTCAGCCAATAGGCTTGGGGCCAGCAAGTGGATTGGTTGTCACTCACAGAACTGGCTGTACAGTGATGTAAGATATGAGATAGTATCCATCATATTATATACCAGGAACATTTACTTGCACAGCATTTATTGCACGTTTATTATCAGCATTTATGGCACTCGCCTAAGTGCCCTTGAGCAGGTTAGCTTTTTACAACTGAGTGGCTTGCTAGGCCATTTCAGAAAGCAGTTAACAGTCAACTACATTGTTGTGCATCTGGAGTCACAAGTAGGCCAGACTGGGTTACAATGGCAGATTTCCTCCCATGAAGGGCATTAGTGAGCTGGATTTTTTTTAAATGACAATCCTGTTATTTCATGATCATTATTAATGAGATTAGCATTTTATTCCAGGTTTATTAATTAATTGAATTTAAATTCCTCCAGCTGCCATGGTGAGATTTTGAACTCATGTCTCGAGAGCATTAGCCCAGGCCTTTGGATTACTAGTCCAGGAACATTACCACTGTACTACTATCTCCAACACCCCTCTCCCTTTAGGACTGTGCCTGATTGAGTATTGGACATACTATGACCAGCTAATAGATAAAGTAGTCAGAGACTTCTTGGTGAAGGACCAGGCCTAGGGCAGTTGGGCATTTTGTGGTATAGGGAAAAAATCAGTAAAGGTAAATGTAGTAAGGGCAGGTGGAAAATGAAGTAGGGAACAAGAACTGCAGGAATGGATTGGGATAGGCCATGTGGAATCGGGATAGATATTGGGGATATGAGGGACACAGCAAGGTAGTAACAAAACATTTCAAAAGTACCTTGTTGGAAGTGAAGGCCAGGGTATGATCCAAGGATCATCCCAGAACCTCCTGGCAGTCAGGAATGAGGTGAAGATGCTCTATCATTAGAGACATTAGTGAGATCATTAAAGACAAGGAGGAGGTTGAGAAGAATATATCCATCTCCAGAAGTTATACGCATGACCAAATAATGGTCGGGCTTAACAACATTGGGACTAACAGCTTTATGAATGATCAGATGATTAGCGAATGATTTACAGATCATAATGACACAAAGGGGGCATGACAACATGAGTTGTCCTTTTGGTGAAAGGGGACAAAGACCATGGAAAGGGGGATTATGTGCTGATAGTGCCTTGCCTCTAGGCAGAGGATGATTGGTAAGTGTTCAAGGTTGAGTCCATCATGATGGATCAGGCCATGCATACATCATTTGTTACCCCCCCGCCCAACCCCCGGCCACCAATTCTGATCAGCCAAAGTCGATCCTGGGATAGCCCTAACACTGAATGGTGCTCTGACAGAGGAGGAGCTTACCCATGCTGTTGTGATATAAGAAACCTGGGACAGCCAGCCTGTGACTTTACTCTAGACCAAGAGTCACCCCCATGTAATATGAGTGTCCAGAGCTGGGATAGGATAGTTCAAAGAATTTATACCTACATCAGGGGATAGATTCTATTTAATCAATACCTGTGCAATGAAGCATGAAAGCCAACAATGCCCCATTTTAAAATCTAGCTTTTGCTTCAAGCCCACTCAGACCACCACAATTCTGTTTTTATTTATTTGTTCTTGGGACATGAGCATCACTGGCAGGGTCAGTATTTATTGCTGATCCCTAATTGCCCTTGTGTAGGTAGTCTTTAGCTGCTTACATCTGAGAGGCTTGCTAGCCCACTTCAGAGAGGAGATAAAAGTTAACTACATTGCTGTGGATCTGGAGTTCCATATAGACCAGACGGGGTAAGGTAGGCAGATTTCCTCCCCTGAAGGGCATTTGTGAACCAGATTCTATTTTAATGACAATTTGGTAGCTTCATCATCATTAATGACATTAGCATTTTATTCCAGATTTATTCATTAATCAAATTTACATTCTTCCAGTTGCCATTGTGGGATTTAACCTGAGTTTCCAAACCTTTCTTTGGAGCTTTTTCTTGGCAATTTTTCCATGCATCTCTGCTCTGGAGCATCTTTTCAGATTAGAATGCTTTTTTGAATTTTTCCTTAGTCTTCCAGCATTTTAATTTGTCTCTGCATTTTAATGAGGTTTTGGTGTTGTTGCCACGTTGTGGGTTGTTGGTTATATCTCGTTAGGATTTATGAAGCCTTCGTAGTCTTTAGAAGTTAACTGTAAGTCTTTATTACTAGAACAATTTACAAATACTGTAAAAGGATAGAAGCTTGGAGCTGTCTCCATGCTTAGGTCTACAGGCGGCTCTGCCCAACACCACACTGACCCTGGGTATGGGTCATATGCTCTCGTACATCACTGTGTGGGTGGTACTGTACTCAGTCCCACATTAACCCTATATGTGCCAGACCCTTATACTACACCTGCAATCTCTGTCCAGGCTTCTTTGGTTAGGCAGGAGGATCTCTTCCTTCCATCAGCTGGGAACAAGACCTCCCATTGTTCCCGGCCTTCCTGAAGGAGGACACGTAGGAAGACATCGTTAAACCATGGGGCTATCCTGTATGTGCTTTGCGAGGTACATGTCTTTAACATAATGGCTGCAATTGTTTACAGTGCTCACTATAGTTCTGAGCATGGAGGATGCTTGTTTTGGCTCTGGGGTTTTCAGATCCTCACCCAGAGATGCCCTTCTCAAAGATCAAGAGTGGTGTCATGAGATTTTCCTTTCCTTCTCAATTCCATTCTCACTGGAGCTTTGAAAGGGAATTTAGACTCTACAGGCTGGGCTGGCTGCTGTTTAAAAATGGCACTAGCACTTGCACATCCATGAGCTGCCGCTAGGATTTCTGCCCTGACTCCTTCCCAGCCGCATGATGGATTGGCCCCATCCCTTCTGCTGGATAATTGACTGGCTGCTGCGTGATTGATTTCAGCCGGCCACTTCTTTCCTACGCGGCGATGCTGCCCAATTCCAGATCTGACCCACATCGTGATGATTAAATCCTGCCCCAAATATTTATCCAGTGAAATACTGCAAGGGTAAGTATTGGGTCAGGATTATATTAACTTGGCTGTGCTACCTTTATGATTGAGTAGCCTGCAGACTAAACTTAAACTTCAAGTTTACATTTAAATGTAACAGGAAAATTGCCCTTCAAGGACAGCTTACTACAGTTAAGCATATACCTATTTAAGCATTTTATTTTTTGCTTTCCTCTTTTATCTCGGTCAGCTGCCCCACAGAATATTAGAAATGCTATTGGAATAAGCTTTTTCCCCCTATTACCACCTGTTCTGACCTGATAAAGGAATCAGCAAAATTATTTGTTTGTTGCCTCTTATAAAATTGCAATCCACTGCTGTCTTCAGTTCATGAAGCTAAAGTGATGCATTATTAAAATACTTGTCCTCATAGAAATATTTTTGTGATGCAATTATTCTTTATTCTAAGAATATTTATCTAAATCATCAAACTCCCCCATTACACTCGCATTTACAGAGTATGAGTCACTGTCCGTAGGAACATTTGTTATCAAGATGACATGAGACTATTATTATTTGGCCGCCTCACACAGATGTGTATTACTTGCATTGCTGTTTTTATTCAATACGCAAAACTTTATGAACATTCATACAGCATGAGTCTTGCACAGGACAGAATCAAAGAATCAAAGCTCTGACTCAGAACAAAGAGTGCACAGATGTTTGGAGGCTTGGCCGTTGTTCAACTTTGGTTAAGGGGACTTATTTGCTTTTATCATCCTGCACTGGATCATAATTGTATCATGATACAGGTACAGTGTCTCCACCGGCTATTTGAAAACCGGAGCTGTCCCAAAAATCAGACACTTTTATAAGCTGCCACCATCAGTTTTGGTTATTATTAAATGACTTACCGGGGACAATTTGGGCTAGGTGCTGCACATGCATGACGGCACACCGGACTAGTTATCGGCTTCACCCGCTGGTATTTTCCCGTGTTCCAAGTGGCCCTTGACCCCATCTCATCCTGCCTGGGCTGATCTGTCTGACCCAACACTTGTCTTACTTGCCGTATTATTCAATTTTTTTAATCAAATGTCATTTCTTCACTATTATGCGTTCTTTTTTCAAACTTTAATAAAAATAAACTCATTCACTTGATTTCATGTGTCTCCTATGAATTGATTAAAGGTTCCAATTTTTTTCTCCGCAAACCAGTAAAATTTGAAATCCAGCAAGGACTTGGTCCCAAGGTTGGCAGTTTTGAGGTATGGTAGCTGTGTGATACAATCCCCTATTTTTTGTAACTTTACGATCTATGGCCCTGGTTTTGCTCCTGGGTTGAATGTGCAGGGACAGGAGGATTTCCGGCTCTGCAAACCCGACATTTAAAAATGGCGGTCTAGAGTTCCAATTTTCATTTTGGGGGCTGGGGTGGGGGTGGGGGGTTGGTGTGGCGGGGGGTTGGGGGTGTGGTGGGCTGGCTTAGAAGTTGGGCCTTTTACCCCTGAATGAGTCCAGAGGTTGCCAGATGCAGAGGCAAGCTGAGGGGAAGGCCTACCTCTGTGCTCGGCCACTTCATTGAAATCAGTAAAAAAAATGATAAAACAGAACACAACCTTCACCTCTTAGCCCTCCAAACACTCCCTATGCTATCTCATGACTCCCACCCAGCCCCATGGCCTCCCATGCCAAAATCTGCCCCTCTATCCAACCCCAGGACCCTTCATACATCCGTGCCAGTCCATGCCTCTCTGCCTTTTCAAACTTTGCCCTTTTCCCTTAACCCCTCCTTGCCAGTTCACTTAGTATCCAGTACCGGCTGATGCTGCGCAACATAAAACAAATTTATGTGTCTATTGATGATGTCACTATTCTAAACAAAAAACACTCTTGTTAGTAAAAACATAATTCAATACATAGGAATTCCTCCAACTAATCTCTTATGAAAACAAACATTTCTATTCTATAGCCACTTGGAGCTGTCAATCAAACTGCTCACTTAACAGGCACCTCACTGTGATATTGTTGGTTTGTAAAATCAGTCATTGCAACACAAATCCCATAATGATAGTCCTGATGCTTATGTCAACAGACGGAATGAAATATCAAGCACTGATTTCTTTTAACCCCAGGCTGTTTTATTTAATTCAAAGCTCAGCAGAGTTAAATCCATTGACAGCTTTGACAGTTCCAATGGGTTTTGACAGTTCCAATGAGTTTTGACAGTTCTTTGACAGCTTTGATGGTTCTTCGACAGCTTGACAGTTCTGTGACAACTTTGAAAGTTCCATGAGTTTATGTACTTTTTACACACAATCATGTTTACTTTTAACAATCCAAAAGGGTACCTTACCATTCCCAAAGGGTGCCTTACCTCTCCCAAATGTGTCTCAGGGCCAGATCCAAAGGGGTACCTTATCTCTCGAAAGGGGTACATACCCTGGCTATCCAAATGAATCCACCAAGTTCAGACCAGCGCTTACCTGGTCTAACCTGCACACACTGGGCTTCACACTCCTAGGTTACCAAAATCACACTTCATTGGAGCCAGCCCGACCCCTAGAATGCACCCTGGGCTGTCATTTTTAAAGGTCGAGTTTGCAGAGCCAGGAATTCTTCAGACTCTGCGCATCTGACCCGGGAACGAAAATCTGGGCCTTTGCACCTAAAGAGACGTGGTTGCCATTTTGTTGTTCTGGAATTCTGGTTTCTTTCCCTCAGCCCAAACAAAACTACATGCACCAAATTCATTCCAATCCCAAATTCTACCGAGTGGCCAGATTTTTCACTTGCCTACTGGGATCATTCTTTATTATTCACACTTTTGTTCAGTTCATACAATCACAGGGCAGAGTTTTTACCCCTGACTCACAGGGAACAGGTCAGTTAGAAAGCCGTGGGAACCACACAATTTAGGATTTCCTCACATGTTGCATAATGTGCTTCTGAAGTCAGTAATCCTTTCCCCAGCCAGAGACCCAGCCTGAATGATAATTCGGCCTCCAGTCACAAACACCCTCAGCTCTCTCTGTCATTGCACCCATTTTAAAATTGCACTACCTAGCTTGTACGTCTCTCTTCATTCTTTCTACCAAAATGTATCACCTCACGCTTTTGCCTGTTAATTTCATCTGCCATATGCCCACCTATTCCAGCAGCCTGCCGGTGTCCTTTGGAGGTTTCTTACTATCTTCCTCAGTGTTTTGATTCAAATCTCATATCATCTGCAAATTTTGGGGGTTGTGCGCTGTATCCTCAAGTTAAAATCATTAATGTATATCAAAAACAGTAGAGGTCTGATTCTGAGACCTGGGGAACTCCTCTGTGAATCCCACTCCAACCTGAAAAAAAACAGACACATTTATCACAATGTTTTGCTTTCTATCCCTTAGGCAATTTCGTATCCATGCTGCTACTGCCCTTTTATCCCATGTACATAACATCATGCATTTGCAAATGATCAGTATTGTGATGTTAATAAAAAGCATATTAGCAAGTGAAAACATTGTTTCTTGTGGTTATTGTACCCATCAACAATAATAATTATTGAATTACCAATTACCTGTGACAGTAGTGTGTTAGCTTTTACATGTGCAATTTACTGTTTATACAAACTATAAACCAATATATTTTACAATTACAATCCTCTTGCCCATGCAACATACTGTTGAGTGGATTTGACTGCTAAACTAACATCTATTTTAAAGTTGCAGTTGTGGAAACCCCAAATGTACCAATGTACAGTATGCTGTTGCATGTTATTATAATGGTATGAGATCTGTTCTCATCTCCAGCATCTAAGGGATAAATACCTTGATGCTGAACCAAATTTGATTATAAGCAGGTAAATAGGTCTCAAGTTACTGCATTTTAGATGGAAATACCTCTATTTTCCTTATTGTACTCCTTGACAGAGGTAGAGAAAAATCAGTACCTTCATAAAACAAACACATTAGCTTAGTTCAGCACTTCATATTGATGGTTGAATGTATATCCTCAAAACACTTTGACACATATAGAGGATGGGTATCAAACAACCATCAAAATCTATACGGCAGCTGACATGATGACTGATGTGTGAGAAATAGAAGTGACCTTCATCTTGCATAATGTGTCTCTGAGCATGGTTCTAAGTAAAACATCCCCCCAATGCCCCCCCTACAACCATTGCACATTGCAAAAACTCAGGTTTGAGCAACCTTTAAAGAGGATGTGTTTGCTTTCTGTGATCAGAGAGGGCAGGCCTGTTTAGGAGGATCTGGGCAGAATTGGAAAAAGAACTAAGAGCGGGAGGCCCTGAAATATCAGTAAGGGAGATTAAGGCAGAAGCAATAGGTCCTTGCAGTGATCATGTGGAAGTGCTGTCCTTTTTACATCAGGACAATAAGTTTGCCCTCTGTTTGCTTTGGATGTGTGTTAAATTTCATACGAAAAAGTGTTTGCTGCTATAAAACCTCTTTCCTGTTGTAATTTTTATGCTGTGCAAATTATATTTTTAAAAATCAGAGCTAAAGGATTAAAATCACTACTCAGCAAAACCGCTCATTAAGGCAAAATTTTTGTTGATTTTACCATCAGAACAATTATTCTCACTATACTTACATGTCAAAAGCTATATATGACAGTTTAAGTTTTGAATTGTTAAAAAATAAATTCAACGGACTATAAGAAATTATATTCACATTTTAGTTTAGTTTTCTTGGTTGTATTTCTAAAATTCCATCCCAATATCTCTTCAATAGGCTGCAATATGCCATCCATTTAAGCAGGATTAACATTAGAGAAGTAAAAATAATGTGGGTCTTGTGAAATGATTTATCTTTTGTTTGATTTTAGCAATAAAGGTACCGCCCACATGACATTGATCTGCTAAAGTTTAGCTTTCAGATAGTGATAATTGACAAAATTTGTGATGGGAAAATTAGACATTTTGTAGAAAAATTTTTGGCCATGTATATTTCTGAATAGGGGCCTAATATTTGTTTATTAAGTAAAAATAAATTTTCATCATCACTGTTACTTCAAGCCGTCTGGATTTTAACCCGTGTATTCTTGTTTCTATGTGAATGCAAAGCAAATTAGGCTGTATAGGCTTGAGGTAACAGTGAAGGTCTAGATTGTGTGACATGTATGTAACAAATTGTTGCCAGAAAAAGCTAAAATCTATCGCCTCATTTGACCCTTAAGTCAGACTTAAAAGATGTAATTTAGAATACAAAATTACATCATATATTTAGACCAACCAACTCATTAGTGATTGACTCGTTTGTTTTTTTTACCATCTTGGCCCAGTACCACTCTGCCACTGTAAAAGGATATCATATTTAATAAAAAATAATTCAGGGTGAGCTGAGATTGTAATCAACTCAAAGAGTTCAAATGATATCATAAACAATGAGAGCACAGCCCAAGCAGTATGTGAATGTCATCCGAAACCTCAGATTACATTACAAGTCTTATTCCCCACACAAATATAATCCAAGGAATTTTTTTTTAAAAAGTTAACTTTTCATCTATTACATACCAGGCATCAGCATAGCTGTGAGGTCTAGTCAAACATGATGTAAGAGAAAGAATATTAAACCTGTTGGGATCAACGTGCAGTATACTACACCATTAGTGCAGCCAAGTCCTTTCAAGGTCACATAACTCAGTATTATAAATCAACCTTGAGTTAAATTCATGTTCCATGTTGGTAGCACATTAATGTGTGGGTATGAAATTACTTTGTCTATTATTTTAAAAAAAGACAGTTAAAAAAAAACAAAGTGAAATACTGAGAATGCTGGAAATCTGGAATAAAAACAGAAAACATTGGAAATACTCAGCAGGTCGGGCAGCATCTGTGGTGAGAGAAACTGTGTTAATGTTTGATGTCAATGGCCTTTCATCAGAGCTGGAAAAAGTTATAGATGTGACAGGTCTTAAGTGAGGACACAGGCAGGAAAAGAGAAAAGGGGAAGAAAGAACAAAAGGGAAAGTCTGTGATAGGGTAAAAGGTATGTTACAGTGAGCTCTGAAGAAGAGTCATACGGATTCAAAACACTAACTCTGTTTCTCTCCCCATAGATTATGACAGACCTGCTGAGATTTTTCAGCACTTATTTTTATTTCAGATTTCCAGCATCCGCAAATATTTCGCTTTCATGTTACAGTGTTGTTGGGTTGGAGTAGTTTCAATAACTCCCACAGGCTGTCAGTTGCAAACGCTTTAACTTTATTGTAACATATTTACAGTTATGGGCAGCATTCTCCCCCCGTCGGGGGGGAGGGGGGGTGGGGGTGTGGGGGGGGGGGGGTTGTGCGGGAGCTGGCGTGGACGGGCGGGTTCCCAATTGGCACCCCAGGTTGAGGGTGCGCCGCCATTTTATGTGACAGCATGTCATCCATTCGGAAGCGCTGAGTGCTCCCTGTGCGGGCGGGGGGGAGGGTGTGTGGTTTCCCTGAGCCAGGAGTGTACTTTTTCATGCATGCGCGCAAAAGAGCGCACAGATCTCCCTAAGGCAAAGTGCCATCTCAGGGAGATCGGTGGAAGTTATAAAAATGTTTTAAAGGGTGGAAAACATTTTCCTGACGTCTCCTCATGTGACACTGTCACATGAGCTGGGACATGTCCATTACTTTTATTTAAAAATATTCTGAAGTTGTTAAATCCCTCGTGAAATCTCATCCTGCCTGTGGATGAGTTTTCATGCTTTGTCGGAAGGCCGCCTGGGCTCTTCGCCTGCCCCCCAACCTTAAGGTTGGACGGGCAGGTCCATTGATCATTGCAATTACTGTTTTAATGGCCTTAATAGGCCGCTGACAGGTCGGCAGGCAGACAGCCGACTCAGCTGCGCGCCCACCGAAATGAAAATCTAAATGACGTGGGGAGATGTCGGGATGCACGCTCGATGTCACCCCGCATCATTTTACGCGTCGGTGAGTGGGCCCCGGTCCTGCTCACCATCCGGATAAAGCTGCCCTACGAGAACGTGCCCTTACACTAGCTTCTTTCCGTGCTACCTTCTCCTGGACTCTCAGATCACATGAGCATATGTCACCTCCTTCTATGACATTACAGACTATTACACTTAACCCTTTATGGGACTTAGGCTAGCATGCTCAGTTATACTACTTCTCCCTCCCCAAGCCTCTGTTCAGACTTCAACATTCTCTCATATTCCTGGACACCCAATGCTTCAGTCTTCTAGCCACACTGAACATTTCAGTGTTATGAAGTCTCAAAGGAAATGTAGCCTCTTTTTGCTCCCTTAGGTAAATGTTGTTTTTCTTTCTCCCTCCTTCCTCCGTTTTTTTGAGGTTCTCACCTTCACTTACACCTATCAATGTTATGGTGCCTTCCTTAGTCTATCGAAACTTGTTCTCCTCTCTTTTTGTAGGGAATAAGACATTGTCATTCTGCTACATCAAAAACAGAAAATGCTGGAAAAACTCAGCAGGTCTAACAGCATCTGTGGAGAGACAAAAAAACAGAGTTAATGTTTCGAGTTCTAATGACTCTTCTTCAGAGTTTTTTCCAGCATTTTCTGCTTTTGTTTCAGATTTCCAGCATCTTCAGTATTTTGCTTTTTATCTTATTGTCATTCTACTGTTGGTCCTCCAGATGCTGTTGAACAGGATTTGATCTCGTAGATGTTGCTTTCAATTCCTGTCTATAAATTGTACACGTGATACACATGGATGTAATTTCTTCCAATGACTTTGAGAGACCCAGCCACCAAACCAAATGCCATGCTGTGGCTCTGCATTTGGCACTGCCTAAATGGCCTTGATGTAGGTACTTTAAGATTTTAAGTCTCAAGGCACTTGGGACTGCTATTCTACCATCGCATCCCAGTAAATCATTGATCACTGTCAGATGTGCTCACTGCTCAAAATACGATAGGATTGTGTGGGCATCAACTTTACGTTGCCCCGCCGGCGGCTTTTTAGGTGAGAGGGGTGTGAAATAGAAAGAATGGGCTTCCTGTTGGGTTCCCACCTGCCCTGACCGCTCAGCGATTTTACACTGGGGTGGGCAAGGCCTCAGATGGGCCGCCAGCCCCTTGCGCCATTGAAGCCCTTAATTATTGGCTGCCCAAGGGCTGTTTCCCACCCAGCCTCAATGTTTAGGCTGGCGGGAGGATTTCCGGACGCAGGGGAAGCCTGAAAATGATCAAGATGAGGTCTCAGGCGGGAAGGGGAAGGCTGCCTCCATCAGAAGTCTCATTCTAACTTTGGGCCCCCTCATCCTACTTAAGGCCTGAGGGCCCCTGGACCTCCTTCCCCCACCCTGGCCTCTCCCCCCGATATCCCAGTTGCCCACTTTCCACCGCCCTCCCCCACCCTCCAAACCTTCCCTACCCTCCCAGCCCTGGGACCCTGAAAACCTACCATTCCGCCTGGTCCCGGGACTTAGGCTCTGTCATCTTCAAGTACTTCCTTGTCTGTTTGCTCCTGTCGCTGCAGGGACGAGAGAGCTGCCAGCCAATCAGATTGGCCAGCAACTCTCTAAGTCGAGACTTCCACCAGAGTGAGGGCTGGAAGTCTCGCCTGCAGACAACTGACACTCATTCGAGGGTGAAATGGGTGTGGGGCAGACAGCGTCAGCTGGGATTTGTTCCCCACCCAATCTTCTGATGGCGGGACAGAAAACCCTGCCTTCCGAAATGTCAAATTGGCCATCCTCTAACGCAAAATTCTCTGATCTGCTGCATTCCTCATCCGATTTTTCAGCCTCTTTGAATTCAGTCAATCTTTGTGCAGTTGCCAGTAATGTATGGATTGTCATTGTAGCAAACTCCTCAACTTCTTCCACAAATTCATTATTGTGTTTTTCTGGATTCTCTATCTCAATGGCCAGGGTTTTCCGTGCCCGCTAATGTTGGGCGCGTTCGGCATCCTGAGCGGACAATATGCGGAGGAGCCAAAAATCGGTTTCGCGACGTCGTGAAACCAGTTTGCCACGTCCGCTCTGCCCCCGCAATGGCAGACCACGGTCCCCACCATTGGACATTAGGAACCTCATTGTAATACATCAGCATATCATTATAAGGCCAGCCCCCCGGACTCATCTCCCCCACTGGATCATCCACCCACGTCAGCACGAAAATACGCCGGTGCAGAACACGTCTTGACAACTGTGATGTGCAAAATTTGGAACTTACTGCCAGGGTCTTGCTCACTTCGTGGACATCTGAGGAGCAGAAGATTATGGAGTCTGACAGCAACAGGATCCTGCAGGAACGTCCATGACATGCTGGGCGGATTCTCATGGACGCGGGTCTGCTGTGAAGCAGCTCACGGAAGTTGGAAAGTCACTGTTGATGCTCACAATGCATGATGGTCAAGGGGGTGGGAGAGGAAGGTCTAGGATTGACTGGGAGAGGAAGACATGTCGGGGGGGGGCATTGGTTGAGGTTGGGAGGGGGGAATGAAGCAGTTGAGGAGTCAGGTTAGGATGGGGAAATGAAGATGTCAGGGGGGTGATGTCGGGGGCAGGGAGTATGGGGGGAGGAGGAGGTAACGGGGAGCAGATGGCAACCGGGGAGGTATGTGTACGGGGGTTCGTGGAAAGTGTAAGGGAAGGAGTCCGGAGAGGGGAAGGAATCCAGGGGGAGGAAGGAGGCAGAGAGGGGAAGACGTCCAGCGGGAGGAAGGAGTATGGAGTGGGGAAGGAGTCTGGGGGGAGGAAGGAGTGCGAAGACAGCAGGGAGTAAGAGTGGAGGAAGTGGTAAGGGTGTAGGAAAGATTTGGAAAGGAGGAAGGAGTAAAGCTGGAGGAAGGAGTGAGGCTAGAGGAAGAGATGCGGCTGGCAGAAGGTGTTGGAAGGACTAAGGGTGGCAGAAGAAGTAAGGGTGTCTGAAGGAAGTCAGGAAGGGGGAGTGACTAAGTGCAGGATGAGTCTGGTGTTGAGGGGGTGCAGGGAGGTGGTGGGAGGAGTAAGGGGGGAAGGGCTTCCAGGGGGAAGGGATCTGGAAGGGAGAGGGGGTTCTATGTGGGAAGGAATCCATGGGGGAAAGGGAGGGGTTCAGCAGGGGGAGGGGTCCAGAGGGGGGCATGCCGAGGTGAACATGCAAGGGAGGGGTCCGATGGGCCTGTGACTGCCTCCTGGTGAAAGAGTGAGGGTAGGTGTTGTGTGAGGGAATGGTGAGAATGACCAAGGGCAGAGTGAGGTGGTAGCGTGGGTGGGTGAGGGTTCAATGGCAGTGGTAGAAGGGACAGCGAGGGTGGTTGTTGGGGAGGAGGAGGCAGACAGGGACCCTAGGGGTGGGAAGGAGGAGGTCGGGGAGGTGAATGTGGATGGGGGTGGGATTTTCAGGAAGGAAGGGAATGTGCACATTCACCTGGACATCCCCAAAGGAAAAGAGTTGTGGCTGTTTGGTCATGGAGGTGAGGCAGAAGGTCATGCCGGTGGGGGGGTCAACTGTGATGGGGGAAAGGAATTGGGTGACTGGTGGAGGGGAAAAGGTGGGGGAGCTGATGAAAAACAGAATCCAGACCATGCTGTCCAAATCAAAAGTGAAACAAGAGTCGTGGTGGGCGAGATCAGGTGCTGCATGGGAGGGTGATCATTGGGTGGGCGGAGATGCAGGTCAGCTCAGATGGACAACAGAAAGAGAACCCTTGCAGGCAGCATTCAGCTCAGGACATTGAGGTGAGTTTGTAATGTGAAGGATCTGCATGCATTGGTGAGTGCTTAGACGTGGTTCTGAAGCCAGCCACACACACACTTCTCCCTCCAGAATCACTTGTGGGTCAGCTGTTCCCTCCGCGGTGACAGAGGACAAGGTTGAGGGGCTCACAGGCAATAGGGACTTGGAAGGAGAGGGCAGACTCTAATATTCCTGAGTGGATGACCCAGGGGTGTCCAGCTGCCACTCCTCCTGCCTTCAGGTGCCTGGGGACCCCAGCCTGACTCCTCGAGGGGAAGGAGCACCTGGCGGGTCGTTGGGGTGCCCCGTTTCTCTCTCATGTTGTCACTTCAGAAACTCACCCATGGTTACTGTGGTGGACTGCAGGTCTGCACACACCTGCCCATTCTGCTGGACCAGGGTCTCCATGGCTTCTGCCATCCCTCCCATGGAGACCTCCATGTGGGCACATGTGGGCACCATATCATTAGGCAGACGCACTTCTCTGACTTGCATGCCACTCTGCTGTGGGCTTCCAACAGCTCTGTGTGGTGATCCCACACCATCTGTTGACTCTCCACGGTGAGTTGGAAGGCCAAATCTAGAAGCTCGTCATCTGACTCGGACTTCACAGATGCCTGACCTCCAGCAGTCCTCCGAGTGCCAGTGAGCTTGGACGTACCTGCCTCCTGCTGCTGCGGGCATGGGTCCATGCAGTGACCACCAGGTTGTGAACCCGAGCCTGCTCTAGATCTAGGTCCCATCGAGGTGTGTCTCTGCGCTGGTGCAGGGTGTGGGTAAACACTGCGATGGGTGATTGCAGGCTGCTTATTTCCAGCTTTTTAATGGAGGAGGTGTCCTCTTGGCTGGAGGGGAGGACATGGATGGAGCTGAGGGACTGGCTGGCTAAGGGCGACAGTCGCTTGGCAGAACTCCCTGTGAACCAAAGTAGAGGTAAGTAGGGCATGGCAGCAGAGTCAAAAGCAGGAGAGAGAACACTCACATTTACGTTGAGAGAGGGATGATGTGGTGCAAGATCCTTACAAGGGTGTTCGCCGCCAACCTGACCGTCACTGCGGGCATGGTCCACCTCCTCACCAGTCAGCACAATGGCACATTCCTCAAAGTGAATGAGTGGCCTAATGTGGGCCAGTCACCCCCAGTCTCGGGCCTCTTCCAGCTGATGTGAGCCAGCTTCTCCTGCATGAAAACATGGAGAGAGTGAGAGTAGGACACATGGCACTGTGTGGAATATTTGTGTGGTGAGCGGAGCCGTGGACAGGGAGAGGACATGAGCTGAAGAGGGTATGAGTCTGATGGAGATGTGAGGGTGTGTGTGAGAGTTAGCGGTGCTGTCCCTTGAGATGTGAGGTCCCTGTGGGTGTGTGATGGGCTAGTGTGTGAGTAGCGAGTGATGAGAAGAATGAAGTACCTTGGCGGAACAGATGAGACCATTCATCCTGTAGTAACACTGGGTGGCTTTCCTCTTTTACAGGGCATTGGCGCTGACCTCTGCTGCCACCATCTCCCAAGCCTAATTAGTGAGGTTTCTGCCCATCCTGTGGCCAGAGCGGAGGTAGAAGACATCACGGGCGAGCCTCCATTGAGTCAAAAGGTGCTCGAGGGACACATCATTCAACCTGGGGCCTGCAGTCTCTTTGCTATTCAGGGCAGTCGTGGGCTGGAAGCATTGAGAGGTGTGCACGTGACTGCACTTTAAATATGGCACCCAGCATGCTGAAGTGGCGAGGTGATGGTGTAGCGGGCGAATGAAAACAGCATGTTTCCTGGGAATGCATAACTAATGCGGCGGGTTTGGGACGGGTGTGAAAATCTGGGACGATTCTGCCCAACGTGTGATAATGCATCTGCTGTGCTCGGATGTTTCCCTTGAACATGGACCGTATGAGTGTCAAACCTTATCAACCTTAATTTAAACCTTTGAACTCTTGATGGCATCGCTGTGAGCTCTTTTGAATTCAATAGTGTGACTTAAGGTTTATGTTCTTTTTCTACCATAATATGAAGGCCCATGACATAGTCAGCAAGTTTATCACATGGCAGCCCACGTGGCTGCTAATGTTTCCTTTTCGATTACTTCGTGTCCCTTCACTGTAGCTGTTAATGACCGTGACGTATAATAGGCTGGTCTGTATTTTCCATGGCCTGAATTTTATCCTTGGCAGACACGCGCGATCGGCAGACCCAGGAGCAGCCAGGAAACAAACCGCCGACCACCATTGACCCCCAACTGTGATTTCATGCTGGCTGGCCAATTAACAGCCAGCCGGTGTGTGAAACGTGCGCTGTAGGGCTCAGCGCTGCTGGGGTGGGGCTGGGAAGAGGGCAGGCAATGATGATTTGGCGGGCGTGGGGGAGCGCTGCGAGAAAGGTCCCTGATAGCAGACAGCTGCCTCAGCGAGCTGGAGACCTAAAAAAGTGAAATTAAAGGTTTTAAGAGCTGAAGAAAAGTGTCCACGCATCATAATCAATCACCTGAAAATATATCTAATATAAGTGCTGTCTACGGAAATTTACTCTTATTTTATTTCATCATGGAAATTTCATCCCGCCCTTGGATGAGGTTTTTCTGAAAAATGCAAAAGCTGCCTGTTAGGTTGGATGGGCAACGAAAAATCAAATGCACCGTTAATGGGCTTAATTACCCTCTTAGTTGTTGACAGATGCGCTTCTGACTTTTGCTTGCGTCTGCCAAGCAAAATATCGCGCAAGTGCGCAATGATGTTGGGACTTTCAACCAATGTCTTCTCGTGCGATTTTACGGCTGATTGGGTCGTAAAATTCTGCCCCATCTCTTTATACCTATAACAGTACTGCACTCAACCCTGCAGAGGTCACGTGAGCTGCTATTATTGCAGGTAACTCCAGATCGTAATGTTTTAAGGAACCCATTTTTATTTTTCTTGGTCTGTGGCTTTAAAATTGGCCTGTGGCTTAAAAAACAGTCATGGCTGCAGTTGAAAGACATGTTCACCGGAATAGGATGAGGAATATTTACAACGTTTCTACCAGTGAACAAAGTGTGCCATAAAAAAACAGGATGGTGCTAGAAAGGAGCCCTGGACGAAGGGGAACTGCCTGACGGCAGCATTTTAATTGGCTCCTGAGCAGGTGACCAGAGTTTTGTATGGTAACCGTGCAGCTAGTACAGCTCCTAGCCTGCAAAGAAGAAAGACCTAAAGCTTCTCTCTCCTGTGTTTGTAAGGTTCCAGTAATTCTGCCATTGTAGCTAGCTGGCTATTCCTCACATCTCTGTAATCTGCTGTCTCTGAAAACCCCTGTCAAGAGGGAAAGGGGAAAAATCACTAGTAGAGACATTGAAAAGCAAGTTTTCAACCAGTGAAACATAGGCTGAAAGTGTTGGGAGATAGCCTTGTGTCATCAACAACAAACTGCAAGGAATTTGGAAGACATCAGTCAAAATCAACCCATCTCATCCTGTACTCCAGATTGGTGCTATTGAACTGCTTTATCTCACCCTTAAAATCCATATTTTGTGTGTTTTGTGTGTGTTTATGTATTGGGGTTTAAGAAGGGGGTAGAGTTTAAGTTATAGAGTTAAAAGTATGCAGTTCATATTTTTTGTTGCTATTAGTTAAAGACAATTTGTTCAATAAATGGTCATTTACTTATTAAGTTTACAAATTTGGTGCTCGTATTCCGTTAACCTAAATTAAACAGTTCGGGAGAATTGGGTCAATCTGGTGCTTTGGTCAAACATTTCACATTTGTTGCAGCTCGGCGAACAATGGGGCTTGATATTACAGCGCACTATCCCCAGTGAGTCATGACAATGTGCTAATATCTCTGTTGACATCAACGTCTCAATGATTTTTTCAAATGATTTCTGGTGTGCTTCCTCCCAACACCATTCATTGTTTTGGTGTAACAGTTAACGTATTAGCTCGTTGACATCTGTTAAACTTTGTTTAGAAATTTTGCCACTTGATCCACCATTCCCATGAACCTTTGTAACTCCGTGATTCCTTGGAGCTGAAATTTCTTTTATGACTCTAGTCTAAAGTGGACAACCTTTATTCCAGATGCACTCACTATGTGACCAAGAAACCTGATTGTTGAATGTGAAAACTCGCACTTATTGTTGAGTGTCAATCTGCCTCTTGTAGTCTTCTCAATGCTGCTCTCACTCTCATGTCATGTTCAGCTTGAATGGACCCATGTATCAACACATCATTCATTGGCAAAACAACTCCGTGTAAACCGTCTAAAAGATTTAACATTGTTCTTTGAAAGATCTCTGATGCTAATATTATTCCAAAGGGTAACCTGTTATAGTGCGGTTGATGGAGTTTACATGGATTTCAGCAAAGCCTTTGACAAGGTCCCACATGGGAGACTTATAAAGAAGGCAAATGCACATGGGATACAGGATAATTTGATAAAGTGGATTCAAAATTGGCTTAGTTGCAGGAGACAGATGGTGATGACAGAAGGATGCTTTAGTGACTGGAAGCCAGTGTCCAGTGGCGTACCACAGGGATCTGTGCTGGGTCCCCTATTATTTGTCATTTATATAAACGACATAGATGACTATGTGGGTGGTAGGATTAATAAGTTTGCTGATGATACAAAGATTGGCCGGGTGGTTAACAGTGAAGGTAAGTGTCTTGGGCTACAGGAAGATACAGATGGGATGGTCAAATGGGCAGATAAGTGGCAGATAGAATTTAACCCGAAAAAGATTGAGGTGATACACTTTGGAAGGAGTAATTTGACAAGGAAGCATTCAATGAACGGCATGACACTAGGAAGTTCTGAGGAACAAAGGGACCTTGGCGTGTGTGTCCATAGATCTCTGAAGGCGAAGGGGCATGTTAGTGGGGTGGTGAAAAAGGCATACGGGATACTTGCCTTTATCAGTCAAGGCATAGATTACAAAAGTAGGGAGATCATTTTGGAGTTGTATAGAACCTTGGTGAGGCCACAGCTGGAGTACTGTGTGCAGTTCTGGTCACCACATGAGAGGAAGGATGTGATTGCACTGGAGGGGATGCAGAGGAGATTCACCAGGATGTTGCCTGGGATGAAACATTTAAGTTATGAAGAGAGGTTGGATAGACTTAGGTTGTTTTTGTTGGAGCAGAGAAGACTGAGAGGCGACCTGATCGAGGTGTACAAGATTATGAGGGGCATGGACAGGGTGGATAGGGAGCAGCTGTTCCCCTTAGTTGAAGGGTCAGTCACAAGGGGACATAAGTTCAAGGTGAGGGGCAGGAGGTTTAGGGGGGATGTGAGGAAAAACTTTTTTACTCGGAGGGTGGTGACGGTCTGGAATGCGCTGCCTGGGAGGGTGATGGAGGCAGGTTGCCTCACATCCTTTAAAAAGTACCTGGATGAGAACTTGGCACGTCATAACATTCAAGGCTCTGGGCCAAGTGCTGGTAAATGGGATTAGGTAGGTAGGTCAGGTGTTTCTCATGTGTTGGTGCAGACCCGATGGGCTGAAGGGCCTCTTCTGCACTGTGTGATTCTGTGATTCTGTGAAACAGAATCTTTCAAATAGTTTCATGGAAGTCGTAAGAACCTGAGACTCCCCTTCAAGTGGTATTTGCCAGGATCCTCTGTGAGTGTGCCTACATTAGAGAATATTGAGCTCTTCCCTAATTTTGCTAAACTTTCATCTGCTGATATCATTGGATGTCTTTTCACAGCTTTATTAACTTGTGTGAGATCAACATATATCATGGAACCATTTGGCTTCAGAACTGGCGCCATCTCTGAGCACCAACCCGTTGGCTCTTTTACAGGTGAAATGACCCCTTGTCTTACCATTGAGTCGATTTCTTTCTTTACCTTTGGAAGTAAAGGGTGTGGAACCTTGCTGGGCATATATAAGCATATTGGTTTCACTTCTGGGCTTAGTGTTCTATGAGATATAGGCCTGAGTTTTTAGGTCAGCGGGCAAGAGCGATCGGTGGGCCCAGGATCGGCTGGGGAACAGGCTGCTGACCGCAATCGGCCCCCCAACTGTGATTTCACGCCAATTTTCACAATTAACGGCCAATCAGCATAAAACACGTGCTGAGAAGCTCAGCGCTGCCGTGGTGTGGTCGGGAAGAGGGCAGGCGCTGAGTCAACGTGGGCGCGGGCCAGCACTGAGAGAAAACGCCCTGAAAGCAAAAAGCTGTGTCAGGGAGCTGAAGACCTGAAAAACCATGGAAAAAAGGTTTCAGAGGCTGAATGAAAGTGCCCATGCATCATAATAAATCCCTTGAAAATTTAGCTACTGAAAATGCTGTCCACAGAAATTTATTTATATTTTATTTCATCACGGAAACCTCATCCCGCCCGTGGATGAGGTTTCATGAAAAATGTGAAGGCCGCCTGGCCGATTTGCCCGTCCACCAACCACAAGGTTGGACGGACCACAAAAAATCGGAGTCAATTGTTCCATTAATGGGCTTAATTGCCCTCTTAATTGCTGACAGGCACACTTCTGACCTTGGCGCGCGCCTGCCAACTGAAATATCAGGCGAGCGAGGGATTACACTCGCCTGATGTCGCCGCGCCCGATTTCACTCCGGATCAGGTCGGGCATGCGCCCGCCTGCCTGCTAAAAATTCTGCCCATCGCTTTTAGTTTTCCCAGTCCTGTAAATAACTTTGGGAATTCTGCTCTGAGTTCTCCTGATTGACCTTCACCATTTTTTATTTCTTCTCTTCTGGGAACTAGATTCAATTCCATACATGCCTTTTTGCTTAAAGGTGGACAACTCTGATCTTGAATTACATACAGTATTTTGGTAATTCTTTTCTCTCTGTAGTAGCTGTTAGTTCTTCCAGAAGCTTCAGCTTTGTTCCTCCTGGTTTGTGTAGCTTTTTGTAGGATGTTTAAAGAACTCTCTTGTTTACCCAAGGTTCTCTCAACTCACCATTCCCATGAACAATTGTAACTCCATGACGGCCCTTGGAGCTGGAAATTCTTTTATGACTCTTGTCTGGAAGAACTGAAACTGCTGCTTCAGTACCCAGTTTAAAGTGTGTCCTGTGACCTTCTACCAGGATCTCAGTACGCCAACAGTTTCCACTTTCGTCTTTAATTTCTCCTAAGAAGGATATCTTGTGAATCTTCAACTTCATGGACTCTGTTTCCTTTTAAAAGTTTCTCCTTTTGAGCGTTCTCTCCTTTCTTTCTACAGTGACATGCTGCCTGAAAATACCCCATCTTTTTGCAGTAATGGTATTGTGCGTCTTTGGTGAGACAATTCCTGCGCCCACGCTATTCTCTTCCACATCAGCCAGTTTGAGCTGCTGCCATTTATTGCTTTTCATGTGTCTCATTCTCTCTATTTTCACTTTTTTATGTGCAAGTGTGGCACGTTCTCTCTAGTTTCCCTTTATTATATCAGACAAATTCAACGGTTTCTGTTACCCTAGGCTTCAGGCTGCCTCTCTTCTCTCTCCCTCTCTCTCTCTCTCTCCTTTGACTACCAATCCGTTCTGCCTCCTTATCTCAGCTTGCCTACTTAAATGTGTCACCGTCACCAATGTCAAGTCTTCCCAGGACTAAAATGTATCTGATAATGCATCATCCATTACTCCACCAAATACTCTGTTGTAAATTAGCCCCTCTGTCAGATTATCATACTTTCTTCTGCTAATCAGTACAAATGCGTTGATGCATTCCCCATTCCTCTGGGCGTGTTTATTGAACTTTGTGCATTCCACGATGGTGTTCTTGCTGAGATTGAAATTTATCTCCAGTCCATCAATAACTTCGGCATATGTGGCTTTACCTTCATCGATCTGCAGGGTAACTAAAGTGTCGTCAACACAGTCGTCCATTGTGTACAAAAGTGTACTGACCTGGCTACAGTTTGGCTTCACTGTGAAACCCGATGCTGTACGAAATCAAGCAAATCCCTTCTACCATCTTGGCCATGGTTCAGCCTGATTTAGGCCTGCAACTTTCTTGAAGCACTTTGGCAGTGGTAGAGATCTTTCTAGTGCCATCCTTTTACTGCTTGCCGCCATACATTATTGTGTTATTAGGTTGAAGTAGTTTCAGTAAATCCCACAGACTGTTAGCTGCAAACACTCTAACTTTATTGTAACATATTTACAGTTATGAGAACTCTCCTTTACACTAACTTCCTTCCATGATGCTTTCTCCTGGACACTCAGATCACATGGGTATATGTCACTTCCTTCACCGACTATTACAGTTAACCCTTTTTGGGACTTAGTCTAACAAAGTCCATTACACCACAGAAGTCAAGAGAAATTAAATGGCAAAAAAGACGATGGTGCAAAGTAAAAAGGGATGATAATGGATAAGTAAAGAATGATAAGTGGCCTAGAGGAGGTGTAAATGGTGATAGAAGATTCACCACTGACAACTATGTCTGAAAAAAATGGTAGGTGGTAATGATTTGAAATTGTTGAATTTATGGTTGAGTCTGGAAAGCTGTACAGGAACTAATGGAAAGATGAGGTGCTATTCCTCGAATCTACATTGAGCTCCATTAGAATAGTGTAGGAGGTTGTCACAGACATGTCAGAGTCGGAGTGGAACAGATAATTAAAATGAAAGGCACCCGGAAGTTCAGGGTCACGTTTGTGGATTGAATGGAGGTGTTCCACAAAGCGAACACCCAATCTGCATTTGGTCTCTCCAAGGTTGAGGGGACAGCATTGTGAGCAGTGAATACAGTAGACTAAATTGAAAGGAGTAGAAGTAAATCGATGCTTTACTTGGAAGGAATGTTTAAGACCCTGAATGATGGGAAGGGGTAAAAGGGCAGGTGTTGCATTTAAAATATTTGGCTTTATATCTTTGTTACAGTATCAAACTGAGGAATTATTTACTGTGTTATTTCACCCAATCTAAAGTCAAAATCCTAAGTTCTCTATTTTACTTCTATGTAAAAGCAATTACTTTGAAATTGCTTTGAGGCACATAATATTTAAGGATTAGTTAAAGAGCTTTTCCCATGCCTGTATATAGCTCTCATTCCATAAGAAAGTGCAGAATTAGGGAGGACCTGGTCCATCAGGCCCATTCGTTCTAACAGGCCTATTAATTAAACAAAGCTTTACTCAGTTGAATTTCCTGAGGGATTACAGGTAAATGTTTCAAGGATACACTTTCCCCCGGTAATGTAACAAAACTCTAGAAAATGAATCTGAATTTTTTTTCCACATATAGCCACTGCCACAGCACTCAACCCTAAGCCACTGTTTTCCACTGGCATCACCAACATAGTCTGGAGAACCGGACTTACATTATCTATAAACAATGCGATCATTTCCATTCATCCATGCTCATCCTTCAAATTCTACTCTGGTTTATCCTGTCATTGTTTCTAGGATTTCTAGCATTAACGCTTTTTGTTGGAAGTTAATTCCACATAATTACTCCACCATGCAGAAAAAGGACTTCTCATTCCTATTTTTAGCTGTTCAATAAAATACGAGAGAATTGCCTGATTTATATTTTTAATTTACAACAGAGCAATGGTTTTGTTGGGTTCTGCAGCCTTGAAATTTACAATTCCTGTAAGTGCTATTTCATTGATGGAAAGGAGAAACTGATGATTCTTTAACACTGGTCAAGTATTTAGCCAACAGTGACGTGCATGATTTTCGATATATTTTAGTGAAATGCTTTGAAGAAATATGGGGAAACACAAATACGTTTTCATTGGAATAGATGCCCCCTCACCCCAAGGCATGTGAAGGAATTAAGAAATAAAGCAATATGTTACTGAAATGGCTAAGCAACGAAGAAAGGTTCCAAGAAATTGCATGACTTGAAGAATGGCATCAAGGATATTTCCATATATTTATGGACATGAAGGAAAGAAATAGTTGAAAAAAATATGTAGAAATGAAATGGCAGAGGTGAAATTGTAGGGTTCTTCAAATTATCCCATACAGTCCAGGATGGGATATAGAACGCACTGCTGGAAGGAACTCCCATGCAAGCCAGATCAGCACGTTTCAATCTCCACTAATCCTATACTCAAAGGCTAAAGCAGTGGTCTCCAAACCATGGATCGTGGATCACAGAAATAGTGGTTCCGAGAAATTAAATCACTCCAATCTCCTACTCCCTCATATTGTCCAGGCAGTGGGAGCAACCCATCACATGACAAACTCCTGGCATTGGATAATTTGATTGGCTGTAGCGGCTCTGATCAAGTGTGCTGCGATGTAACTATGCATTTATGTTTTCTGGAGTGGTTTCTTGGAGTGTGGCGATGGTCGCAGGCCTGAATTTGGCGATTAGCAGCAGCCTGCTTACCAAGGGTCTGGGAATTTCGTCACAGATTTTCATATTTATATATTGTATCATATGTTGATCCATAATATACAAACTTTAATAATTATATACTGAATGCTACTATACTGCTTTATTGCTGTTTTGATTGCGTTGGCATCAGGCATTGTAATAATTTTCATGTGTTAAAATGGAATCATATTGGAAAATAATTTGCGAAGCATTGAGCTAAAGGCTGAAGATTTACTTGTTACCTGCCTGTTTCCAGAAAGTGTAGTTGACACTACAGATTTCTAATATACTTGTATTCATTTCAAAATGTGTTCTAATATAATTCTGCTCCACAAAATGTATTAATTGCTAACTATCCTGCCTGATGTACCACGCATATAGACTACATGTGAATAAATGGCAAAGTTATCATTGTGCTGAAATTATGCTAAAGCATTGGCTTAAAGATTGTCTTTAAATGCAAACAGTTGCAATTAAGTTATCTGGATTAATGCAGTGAGTTATGGGAGTGCACTAATAAAGTTTTAAGAAAGTGGATTAGGTGGCTCTCTGTATTTTGTTCTAGCATATTAAATTTGGAAAAATATAACTTTAATGTCCTTTATAACCTCCAAAGGCCTTAAGTATGGCAAGTTTCTAAAATACTTTAGTTTTGTTTTTTATATGGAGTAACTTTTACATGCTTTATCCTATTTCTAAATTCTACAGAGGAGTTTGATCCAAGGTTTGTGCACTCCAGAGAACTACAGCATCTGTGTGAAAAAACAAGATGAGGTATTAAACGAAAGCACCTTCAGATTTGCAACATTTAGAGTTTTTCTTTTTAGCTCGACATGTAAACTTACAAGGTCAGTGACCAAACTATCAGTAGGATTTTCTTAACTTGTGAAGAATCCAATGATTGACACTGCATTAAAGAAAGTTGAGGATTCTTGGAGCATAAGAAGGTACAGAACAGGAAAAGACCATTACAATGTTTGTAAAATTTAACAGGAATAAACTATACATGCAGCAGCTTCACATAACAAAGGCAGTGTGATATGACTGGCCCAAACAGATAAATTGTGGACATTCTCAATATCAATGCATGAAGAATCAAGTACTTGCATTTGTTTCAAAGGAAAGCTGTTCTCATTAGAACCTGTTCTGAGGGCTGAACATCAACTGCCCTAACATATCTCTATTGGTCAACATTAATCTCTTTCATCACTCTGTCAGCACTATGCTTACTCCAAAGGAGTCTGCAACAGGTGCTTTATACTTCTGTCACACGCGGCTCCTGTAATCAGTCTGCCTGTATGACTTGACGGTGAGTATCCCATCAGTCAGCTGAGACTGTTAATGCAGCAGTTAAAACTATTTCTGGAGGTGCCTTGATCCTGTATCTGCATGTCCCAGAGGGATGTCATGCTTGGGTCAGGAATTACATATACATGTAACTAGTAAGCCTGTCAGTGGTGGCATAAGGTATAAACAAGGAAAACACACATTTCTTCTGGCTGCTATACAGGATGTGATCTCTCTTCATGTAATTTCATACATCACTTTCATATCTTGACTTGGATATAATCAAATGATAAATGGTAATAAACATTGCAAAACTGAATTTCAACTCATTCATAGATGTAGTTACCACTATCACCCCCAATTCAATGTCCTGAACCAAATGCTTTTGTTTCTCCCAAACTCATTTTATGTTGTCTGGTATGCATTTTTCTACCCTGCATCCTCACATTGTTCAAGCCAAGATGTCTTGTGTCATCTTATAATACTCAGTTGTTCCAAGGACTTCAAAGCTGGAAATCTTATATCTCTCTGAGTTTCCCTTCTGAATACAATAGTGAAGCTAGCGGCAAATAAAGAGCTGAAATTGTGCCAGTAAATAGGGGCTGGAGTGCAGACTCAGAAATCCAGGGGAATGGAGTCCTGGACAATGAGATTGAAACCTTGGGAGGTGCACAATCAAGGCAGTCCAAGTTGGACTGGCTTTGGGGGAATTCAGAGGCTTCATCTTTGAAAGTGAAAAATTTGAAGTCCCTCATGAGGGAGGCAGACAGAGTTTCAATAAGACTGGTTGACTCACAGTGTTTACTGACATCTAGGTGGGTTGCTGAGAAATCTTTGGGATCTGTCTTGGTCACATTTGCTATATTTATATTTATATTTATATTTATATTTATGGTGTATTTGACCACAGTTTCCCTGTTAATTCACACGTAGCTTATATTAACCCTGAATGTTAGAATACAAAATAGATACTGTAAATTGTTTTATCTTTGTGACATTGCATTGTAAAGTTTATTTTTATTTTTTCAAAACCTGTGGATTCTTATGCTTTATTCTCTTAGTAAGTGTGTTAAATCTCAAACTTTGTCTACTTTAAACAAAAAGTTACTGGTCTCTAACTGGATCTTACCAAAAACTGGGGGTCTGGTCCACTATCATAGCACTATATCCCTTGATTCCCTGAAAGGCCAAAATCTGAAAATCTCAGCATTAAATATATTCAATGATGGAGCATCCAAAACCCTCTGGGGGTAATGAATTCCAATGATTCACAAGACTATGAGTGAAGAAATTTCTCCTCATCTCAGACCTAAAACGATCAACACCTTATCCTGAGACTGTGCCTCCTTGTTCTAGATTCCCCAGCCAGGGCAAACAACTTTGAGTGTTAAATCTGTTAGGCTGTTTCAGAATTTTGCATTTTCAATTAGATCACCCCTCATTCTTCTAAACTTAAGGAAATATAGGCCCAATTTACTCAACTTCTCAACATAGGACAACCCTCTCACCCTAAGGACTGATCTAGTGAACCTTTGTTATAACTTCTTTAAAATATATCCTTCCTTAAATATGGAGAACAAAACCATGCACTGTATTCTAGGTGTGGTCTAACTAAGCCCTACACAATTGTAGCAAGACTTCCTTGTCCTTGTACTCCAATCCCCTTGCAATAAGGCCAACATGCCATTTGCCTTCCTAATTGCTTGCTGCACCTGCATGCTAACTTTCTGTGTTCCTCATACAGTAGTTGTACAGTCCCTCTGAACATCAATATTAACAAGTTTTATGCCTTTAAAAGAAATTCTGATTTTCTATTCTTATGACCAAAGTAAATAATCTCATATTACCTCACATTATATTCCATCTGCCACCTTGTTGCTCACTCATTTAACCCATTTATATCTCTTTGCAGTCTTTTTGTGTCCTTGCAGTTTGTATTCCCATGTACCTTAATATCACCAGCAAACTTAAATACGTTACTCAAATACATTACTCTCTAAATCTTCACCTAAGTCATTTAGATTGTAAATAGCGGAGGCTCCAGGACTGATCATTGTGGCACTAGCTGCAGCCTGCCAACTTGAAAATGCACTGTTTATCCTTAATCTTTTCTTCCTGTCCATTAACCAATCCTCTAACCACACTAATATATTACCTTCAATTCCATGAGCCTTTATTATGGTAATAACATTTTGCGTGGTACCTTATTGAATGCCTTATGGAAATCCAAGAATACTAATTCACCGCTTTCCCTTTTAGTTGCATTCTCAAAAAACTCCGATAAATTTGTCAAACACGATTTCCCTTTCATAAAACCTGTCTGATCATGCCATGCTTTCTACGTGCATTTTTAAGACTTTCTTAATATTCAGTTCCAGCACTTTCTCAATGACTGATGTCAGGCCTGTGGCTCTGTGTTTTCTCTCTCCCCACTTTCTTGAATAATGATGTTACACTTGCTAACTTTCAGTTTGCTGGGACCATTCTAGAATCTAGACAATTTTGGAAAGTATTCACTATCGCTGCAGCTTTCTCTTTTAGAGCACTAGGGGCTGGATTTTTGGCTGGGCCACGGAATCTCACATGACGGCTCCCACCACAATGGGGATTGTCAGATTTTAGTCCCTTGTGTTTCTCCAGTAATTTTCACTGCTGGTATTAATTAGCTTAATTTCCTCACTCTTATTAGGCCCGAGGTTACTCTCTCTTTCTGGTATGTAACTTTACTTTTCATTCATAGGATGTGGGTGGCATTTATTGCCCATCTCTTATTGCCCTTGAAAACGTGGTGGTGAGCTGCCTTCTTGAACCGCTGCAGTCCATGTGGTGTAGGTACACTTGTGTCTCCTACTGTGAAGACAGACACAAAATGTTTGTTCAATGTCTCTGCCATTTCCCATGATAATTTCCCTGGCCTTTGCCTCTAAAGGACCAATATCTATTTTGGCCCAGATCTTCTTAGACCTGCATTCAAAAGAATGCTTTCAGAGTATCCTAGACTGTTGTTATCATTGAGTAAATGGCCATGACTTCTGCATGCTACCCACATCTCATGCTTTTTTCTATGGGTCCCAGCAAATTTGGGCTATAGGAATCGGTTTCAAGGCTCTTCTCATTGCTCAGCATCTAGTACTTAAACGGGCCAGAACTTCTGAGGAGTGGAAATCACAGTCGGATTGCGCCTCCCCTCCTTTTTACTTACCCAGGTCGGGAGCTGCACATATCTCTCCCATTCTTCTCACCGGGGCCTGGTGAGTAATGTGCAGCATACCTGGTTCCTGAGGCCTAACAGTGCAGGGCAGCAGCATCAGGGGGAGTGAAGGCATGCCCTCTTTTACAGCACTTGCTGGTGAAAACCAGGTAAGTTTAAAGGTTCCTGCGTTTAAAGGCAGTCTGAGAAACCAGGGGAATGTAAGTGGGGTGGGAGGGGTAGTTGGGTGGGGGGGAGGGTAGTTGGGGCAGGGAGGGAGTCAACATGTGGGGGCTTGTTCGGAAGGGCCTGGAGGGTGATCAGAAGGTTTGGGGGGGTAGTGGAGGTTTGGGACGGTAGTTGGGGAGGTTGAGGGGGATCGCTGAGGATGTCGGGAGTGGGAGGGCGATGAACAGTGGTTTAGTGGGGGGTTCAGTGGGGTGTCAGGGAGTCAGTAACATTGTTACCCAGAAGTTAGAAGTGGATTTAATTCCTCTAACTTTCCCTGGGTAGCTATTCTGCTAAGAGATTGGAACCATTCAAAGGCTCCGATTTAAATCAGAGTTTCGAATGGTTCGCAGTGCAGGGTAATTGCCCATTGGAAGTTTAAACTTCCCAGGCAATTTCCATGCAGTCTTTGCATGGGGAATTCCTGGGGTTCCCCCAGTGGATCTTCTGGGGTACATCTGCGGTGGAACACCCCAGAGATCGGAACTTCTGGGTCAATGTTTCCAGGGTCTGACTGGCCAGAACTTCGTGCAGTCTGAACAGAGCACAGTTTCCTCTGATTTGTATTCTATTGTTTTGGCTATATAGTTAAACATTTTACTGACTTTATTTATTGCTGCTATGTTGGTTAGACATCTTGAGTAAACAAAAACCTTCTGTTCTGTTGAAGGGTCATGAGGACTCGAAACGTCAACTCTTTTCTTCTCCGCCGATGCTGCCAGACCTGCTGAGTTTTTCCAGGTAATTCTGTTTTTGTTTTGGATTTCCAGCATCCGCAGTTTTTTTGTTTTTAGACATCTTGAGTGTTGACTTTACTAATATACCTAGATTCCTTTTGGCTTTTCCCAAGGTTGTGTCATCACCGTTCACAGAGCAGGCGTGTAATTGACTATTCTCTTCTTATTTGTAGAACTTTATACATGCATATGTTAAATTTCAACTGCCCTTTTTCTGCCCAGTAGTATGTTTTCAGCCAGCTTGTTCTGTAATTTCTGCCTCCTCTGATTCTACTTCCCTTTCCAGTTGTTATTATCATCTACAAAGCTGACCATTTTATATTGAGTTGCTGAATCCAAGTCATTAATGGAATTTAGAAACAGATGTGGTTGTGATACCAAACCCTGGAGTAGACTGCTCAGTCTTCTTTCCATCATGACATAGCTCGTCTATTGAGTACTCCATTTTTGCTCTTCAGCTAATTTGCTGAAGCTCTACAGCTTTGAGCTTTTGTGAACAACTTTGGAGAACTACGTAAACCATGTTGTTTGTTCTTCTACAATTTTAAGAAAGTTGGTCGAGCAAGGTTTTATCCTTCTGAATGAGTGTTAATGTTGTTTATGAGGTTACAGCTGTATAGATGTTCTTGAATTTTAACCCTGTTATCAATTCATTTATTTTACATGGAATGGGAGCATAACCAATGTTCTACAGTGCCAGCCTCTGTTTTGTTATTCTTTTAGAATATGGGCACCACATTATCCTGTTTCCAATCTGATGATGCCTTATCAGTGTCCCGTAACACTCATACAATAATTGTCAATGCCTCACAAACCTCCTCCATGGCCTTTCTCAACAGTGTCGGATAAATACCATCTATCCCTGAAGATTTAATTTGTTTTGATTGATTTTCCTTAGGTTATCTGCTATCTGGGGACAACATGTTTTTCATGTCTTCTCCTGTGAGTACTTGTAGGAAGTAATTATCTCTGTGCCTTCCCCAAATTAAAATACATCTGCATGCTGCTTGTACAGAATGGTAGTATCATAGAGCGAGCCTGGAAATATTTTATAGAAAATCTATCTGTCACTTCATTATACAGTTCAGAAAAAAATCGCCTCTTCTGCCTCTGTGAAATGCATTTCACCAAATGCACCCTACTATTTTCAGATTATGTTTCCAAAATCCACAAAAATGTTTTCGACCACTCCACCACCAGAATAAACGATCAAAGGACCTGCAATTTTAAAAGCTTTAGTTTATAGTGGGAATCAGATTCTTTTCTGCCAGGGAGGTCAAATATTGAGTATTTCTATGCATTGGAATACATTTCAATAGCTGGTATTTTCATTAAGATAAACACTAAATGATGGGAGTTATACTCAATCACCTTGCAAACAAAACAAATACGTTTGCAATGGATTGAGAACTTTTGAGACATCCCCTTAAGCAAACTGCACACATTTGCAGTGTAATTTTCAAGTGTGCTTTGTAATTTTCTGACAAAGCTGCACAAATAAAGGAAGTTTTAAAACATAAATGTTATTTTTTAAAAAAAAATCTTCCAATAGTAGTTGTAGGTTAAAGTGAGATGTGCACACTTCAAAGAATCATTGTCTTTATATAAAAAAGTATAAACACAGAATGAGGAAGGGGAAGAATCAGAAGAGCCTGGTGTTAGTTTCATTCCCATGATCTCACACATAAGTGGCATGGGTTTCAATGCAAATAAATGAAAATGATTTCAAAGCGCTTTTTGCATGTTAAAGTGGTTGTCCAATCTTGATAAATGCTATATTTACATAGTCAACTGGTTTGAAACTATCAGTGGCCTAATGTGACAAGGACAATTTCACAAAAAATATCCAAAAGCACCCGCAAGAATTTGTACCTGTCCTAGAAAGAGATGATCCTAAGTATTTTATTGGGACATTTGTATATAATGTAATTTTAAAGTCTGAAAAATGATTCAAACAGTATAAGAAGAAAGATATGGACAGCATTTATGTTGGACCTTTCATGACCTCAGGAGGTCCCAAAGTGACTTACAACTCTTATTTGAGATCTTAGCTGATCAATCATTCAATACCTTTTGGTTGGTTAAGAAACCATTAATGTATAGCTTGGTGAATCCAAATCTTGATGAATATTATTGGAAAGCAAACACAATTGTTTTATTTTATCATGAATTAACAGAAATAGCACTTAAAGCAACAATGTCTACTTTTTCAGTTTTTCTCTGAAATTATTGTAATACTTGCTTATATTCAGTTAAGCTGAACATTTCTGAAATAGATCTCCATACTGCAGCTTGCAATCATTTCCTGGAGTGAAGCAGAAATATTTATTCTTTTAGGGTTCCCTGATGCACAGTTCAGTGCATTGGGAGGTCAGGATTTGCACATTTACAGTTTAGTTACTCAATGTCAAAGGCACTACTGAAACTGATGAAGGCAGCAGAGCAACTGACTCATTTGAAATTGATTATACAAAATCACATAATGAAAGACCTCAAGAACGCATGAGTAATAAGTATCAAGCATTGGGTTCCATAAATACGCCAACGCATACTCCACTGGAAAAACATCTTAACTTAGAGCAAGCTAAGCTTAGAGAGAAATAAATCCACTTATGACTTTTCCAGAAACCAAACATTTATATAGTCACGCAAAGGCACATTTATTTTAACGTTATTAAATGAGCGATACGAGTTTGAGACAAACTTCAAAGATAGTCAAGGGGAAGCAGCTTCAGGATAATGAAGCTCTTCCCAAGTTGCTTCTATTCATAGGTCCCTGCTAAAATAAAGAAAGAATTGCTGGAGAATCTTACTATCATGTTTTACACCCGTTGCAGTGGTGCTGCCGAAACAGTGCGAAATTATCTTTACAAACTTCTTCTTGGCTAAATTTGATGTTCATCAGAATTGCATAAAAATGAATTAATTCAAAGGCAAAAAACTTTGCATTGACATAAACAGCATAGTTTAATTAGTTTATTACTTGCATACAATGTCTGTATGATGAGCCTTCACAGTCTGCTAGTTAGCTGTGCATGAACTGTGCACTTAGCTCATCTCTGGCTCCTGGCCTAATTAATGTCAACAGAGCTTTCAAGTCAGTCATGTTTTATAATAATCACTTGTTTTATGCAAGGGTACGCTTTCAGAAGACATTTAAATGATTGCACATTACTGGGCCCTGGTCACCATCATAAGTTGATTTTTCATTTCCCACCCTAGCAATAAGTACCTTTTTAAAATTTTTTATTCACTTCTTTCCTCTCCTTCTTCCTTCCTTTGCTCATATTCTTTAGGTCCCCCTCATGCCATGCATCATTTCCCTGGTCAGTGCCCAGCCATACGCCCTTTCTATGTATTTTCCTTTCCGCTCTTGCATAGCATTAATGCGCACAGATGAGTGCCCTGATTATTCCTCAGCCTCAGGGAAATCACTTGTCTCCATTTAGCTACGTACTTAGTAGAGTTTAAAATGTTATTCATCAAAAAGAAATATATCTATTATGTATTTGTGTATTTGTACTTCTATTGAATAATACATGATTTTAATTTTTTCCTCTTAATGTACTTTAACTGCATCGATAGAGCAAAATCCAATCGTAAATCTTGAAACTTATTAAATAAATATAAATGCTCTATAATATATTATTATTAATATTAAGACCTTTCCACCAGCATACCATACATGATTAAAGCATCAAAGAATTCAAGGAAGTTTCAAGTGTATCAGTATTAACCAAGTTCAAATCCAATTCAAATTGAACTTTTGCTATAAATTCTCGTGTGCATATTTTTATTAATATTGCTGAGTTTCCTGAGGATACCCCATTGCTTTGCAAGGCATCCAAGATTGGCCAAAAGATCAAGGAATTTCAAGTGTAAGTTACATCAGTTCAATTACCTGTGATCCATCCCTGCTAGAACCCCCCACCCACCCAACACTGACCATGCTCACAGGTTGAGTTAATGGGCATACCAAGTTTCTGCTAATTTTACCCATTTGTGATCATTCAAGGTGGCTGTTTAAATTAAACTGGTTTGTTTAACCTCAAAAGCATGTGCAGACATTGTTTAAAAGACCTTAAATACTAAAAAATATTTAGTTTACTAAGAAAATGATCAGTACACATCAATGAAAATTGTAAATCATGTAGCATTGTTTATTAAAGTAATTTTGAGTCATTTAAAATGAGGTTACTTACAGATAACCTGGACTAGAAACCCTTATTAGGCATGCCCATTAATTCAATCTGTGAGCATGGTCAGTGTTGGGGGTTGGAGGTGGGGCCAGATTCTAGCACGGTGATTTTTAAACCAGCATAAAAGATCACAGGAACTTAATTTGAACTGGATGTATCTTACCCATATTAGCATGTTTATCTTTTATGATCGACCCATTTTCAGCTGTATTAATAAAACTTTACCAGGTTACCACTCTTAAGTACTTCAAGGAAACCTTTTAAATACAAGGGAAAAAATAAATACTTATGTTTGAAAGTGCTGCAGACTGCGCTGATTCATGAAAGCTTTTACATTGCGATTTGCAAATACTATTTGAGCGGAGATTTTGGAAAACCTATGCAATTTCGAGTGTGGCTTGTGCCCAATTTGTTGGTTCCACCCAAAGCGTAAACTCTACCTGGCAGCATATAAGTTGTACTGGTGTATGATATATACACCAGGGAAAAAAATGGATAAGTTACTCACTGACCATCTATGGGTTAGCACTTTCACATCCCAATGTTAGTTTTCCGCATCAACGAAAATAATGATAATACACACACAAACACACACACACACACACACACACACACACAGACACATGAAAATATCACAGTCCCATCTATCTGCTGTGTCCTCCATGCAACTGAAAACTTGAGTGTTCTCTTTATGCAATGGCATCTTGCGAGCAAAGAACAATGGACAGCAGAATAGATCCTGAAGATTTGGCACAGGATGAACAGCCAAATTCTACATAAGCTATGCATGTTCCTGAGCGCTGTTTTACAAAATATATCCCAGCAATGAGATCTAAGGTTCTTTGATACAAGTTTTGACAAGTCTGCACTCAATAACAATTCTGTGAGTCTGTGATTTTGTGATTTTGTAGTAATGACCTTCTGGTTGTTTTTGATAATGTTTTTCTCTACTTTTCTTCCCTCCTTTCCTAACAACATCAGGGTAGATATTTTCTTGTTGCTATAGTGTTAAACTGGAGTCAGCAAGCTGGCAGTTCATTTTACATAGGTTTGTCAGTGGGTTATTCTGTGTAGAGGGAGCAATGAAAGCCAAGTCCAGTAACGATCTTCAATCACCACCTGCATGTACACATTTTGTAGGCAGCAATAAAGAACAGCTTGTTACACTTGCAAGGAGAGTTATACGGACTCAAAATGTTAATTCTGGGCAGAATTTTCTCTATTTTTAATATTTTTAAAAATTGAGGTGATCTCCCTGAGGCTGCACTTAGCTTCGGGGAGATGTGCACTCTTTCATGTGCATGCATGAAAGAGCGCACTCTCGCTTTCAGGGATTCCCCCCGCCCGCACAGGGAGCGCATAGCGCTTCCCGCCGGATGTCACATTGGGTGGGCCTTAATTGGCCCACCCACGTAAAATGGCAGTGCGGCCCCGATCACTGGCAGTGATTGGCTCTGCGCCCGCCAGCGATTGGGTCAGGCCCAACCGCCTGACACAAGGAAAATTCTGCCCTCTGTCTTTCTGTCCACAGACGCTGTTAGACCTGCTGAGTTTCTCCAGCATTTTTTGTTTTTGTTCCAGATTTCCAGCCTCCGCAGTATTTTGCCTTTAGCTTGTTTTTCTACTCCAGGCTGGCAACATCGGGATAGATTTTCCACTTGCTGCCCAGATGTGAAACTGCCTTTGTGGACCAGTTACCCAGTATTCGCATCAACAATTTTCATTTCCGTTGATTTCATTAGGCTGTCACGCTGGGTTGGCAGGTCAAAATTAGACGCTACTGACTACACCTACTGTTACCTCAGTCAAGATTGAAGCTGGATCTTTCCTTGCCTCCATGGCTCCGTCCATTTATCTGTAGGCAAATAATTTTATTGATAAAATGGACAGTGTTTACTAAAGAAAAAATATTTTTCAAGTCTGCAGATGGAACAAAGCTTGTTAAAAATGATTGATTATTCGAAAATTTGAGAAGTTAATTTCAGTAACGACACACAATAGAGCCACAAAGTGGTCAAGATTTGGATTGTTGTCCATCCTCCTGTTGGTTCTTAATCTCAGATGTAATACTGTGAAAAGTGAAAGTCGTGAATGCTTTTGAAGTAGCACTGGCATTGGCAGAGGTATTAAGAATGTTTCTCTCTTCAGGTTGGTTTAAGAGATCCCACGCATTACTTGAAGAAGAGCAGGATGGCTAATGTTCTTCCCTCAAAAAATAACAACTGGTATTAGATTATCTGTTCACTTACTAATCTGCAATTTGTGGAACCTTGCTGTGTGCAAATTCACTAACATGCTTTCTTACATCTGAACAGTAGCTGTACTTCAAAAATAACCTATTGGTTCTAAACATCTCAAGATGACCTCTAGACATGATGGTGACGCTGTGTTAAGCTGTGAGAGAGGGGGGAAAAGGTCTTTAAAAATCTGAAATTTCGTCCATAAAACTTTCCAACCCTCTGTCCTCTTTTAAGATGCTCCTTAAAATTTTAGCTTTTGCTCGACCTGTCCTAATGGTCCATTCCTTGGTTCAGTGTCAATCTTTGTCTGATCAAATTCCTGTAAAGTGCCATGGGGCATTTTTTAATATCATGCCTATATTAAAGGCACTTTATGAATGTAAATTGTTGTAGTCGTTGCTAATATTCCTCCTGCTGCTTACCCATTGTTCAATCATAGGGGTTATCATGGTCCAGCTATGCTTCCACACACTTTCACCAAGAGTTATTGAATAGTGATCAGGATTGAGACACAGATGCAGAAGTAAGTTGTAGAATGTCAATCCCCAGTGAAGTCAACTGACTAACAGTGTGAGTATTGAAACTTGGACCATCCTTGCCTGGGTGACTAATCTAATCAGTGTGGAATTTCCCCTAAATTTGCACTATGTGTGGTAGCAGGCGGGTAAAATGGAGTCCTACCCACCGATGAAAATGCTGGGTTGTCACACCATATCGTCCCGAGCTCGTCTCATTATTTATTCACTCCCACAAAACACGCCGTTTCCATGGCAAGCGGGCTGTTGTTCGCCTGTCCACCATCACCCTGCTGTTGCGTCATGCCGGCCGCCATCTTTAAAAGGCAGCCGCCAGCAAAGCGCTCATCACCACCAGCTCACCACCGCTGCCTGGGAGATATGGCCAGCAGAGGAATAAAGACATCAGCCCCCGCTTCAATGACGGGTCCCTCGAGCTGCTGCTGGATCCTGTCGAGGCCCGCCGGGTCTATCCCTGCTCTGGCCGCAGGATGAGCAGCAAAGTTGCCAATCTGGCTTGGGAGGCGGTGGCAGCGGTGGTCAGCGCAAATGTCCTGCAGAGGAGAGCAGCCACCCAGTGCCGCAAAAGGTTGAATGATCTCCTCTATTCCGCCAGGGTAAGTCACCCTTCTTATCACACCCAAATCACACACTCACAAACTCATCACACATCCACAGGGCCCTCCCTCACTGCCAGTGCAAGGGACATCACCGTTCATTCTTTCACACACTCCGTCATTGTCCTCATCCCGTCCATGGGACCACTCACCACCCACACAGGCCGGGCACACTTATCATCTGGCCCGGCAGGCGTCCTGATACACTCTCCCCATCTCTATCCATGCAGGACAAACTGACTCACAACAGGAGGGAAAGGTTGCAGACATGAGGAGGGATGCCAGAGATCGAAGTTCTGACAGAATTCACAAACAGAGCCAGTCCTGTGCTAATGGTGAGGCCGGTGCTGCTGTACCAACTGAGGATCCAGCAGTGCAACATCCATCAGACAACCATGCTGTGAGTGATGTGTCCTGTTTCACAGACCACTGCCATGTATTATTATCTCCCCTTCCTTTCACAGGCACATCAGATGACGAGCCTCTGGACTCAGTCATGTCACTGAAGCTGGAGCTGCAAAGGCAAACTGGGGAGCATCAGGATGGGATGTCTGCTGCACTCCTCAGGTTGCAAGGCACGATGGAGGAGTCCATCTGTCTTTAGGCTGAGGTGATAGCGCTGGCTTTGCAACACACCAAGGTCAGCACTGGCAGGGTGGCGGCCGCTGTGGAGACCTTGGTCCAGGACATCGCTCCTGTACTGCTGCATGGACTTAACTCCTCGCTGATGCTAAAGTTGGCCTCCAACAGTGCGTACACAAGAGGGGTGCTGGGCAGCTCGATCTCACTCCAGCTACCCCTTCCGTTCACGGAGTCAGTCAGGGGCCCTTGGGCATCATAGGGAGGAGGATCAGCAGGTGCACACTCCGAGCCCATCCACCCAGGTGACTCTGGGAGTGGCCGGCCTTGAATTCCCTCTTCCTGTGACCTCCGCAAATCCAGCTTCACAGCCCAAGGAGGGTGCCACTGCCACACAGCAGGACCCTGAAAGCAGGCCGAGTCCCACCAAGTCTCAGTCCTTCAGGGGATGCCCGCCAAAGTCATCATAGACAGGGCATCACAATCAACAGGCTGCCTCCAACTCTGCTGCAGATGTCCAGGGGGCACCAAGACGTAGCGGCAGGGTAGGAAATTTAAATAAAAGTAGTTGCGCAGCCTGGCCATGGCTGTTGATCTCCTGTACATACTGCTCACTGTTGTCAATAAACTCCTAAGAATGCCTCCCTGCCTATGGCTCCTTGTTCTGATGAGCAGTGTTCTTGTCACTCAGATGTGAATCCTTTCTGCACATGATAAAGGCAGGTGTCTCAGTCCAAGGCCTCTTCCCTGTGCTCTGTGCAGCCTTCAGACCACAGTGATGGTCCAGCCTCACACTCCCTGGAAACATTACTGATGCCTGCACCTCGGTGGTGCTGGCCATCGTTGCCAGAATGTAGTGTGCAGGTGCCACAGAGTTCGCTCATTCTCTCTGTGCGCTCTCAGTACCTTTAAGGTGGGGCTGGCCCCCATCACACCAGCATCTGCCAGTGATGCTGTGCACCAGTTCCTGAAGGGCTGAGGTGCTGAACACGGACACAGCATCAGGTGCACCTAAAGTTTCATGGCTGCGTCTTTGAGCTGGTCCTGATCACAGAGCGCAATCGAGCTGCCCTCAGCCAGACAGGAGTCAGACATTCTCAGAGGCCATGTGAAGATCTATGGAGTGTCCTCACTGCATGTTGTCATCATCCTCCTGCGATCAAGGGACTATTAGGGCCTCCACTGCATCTCCATGGCAGGAGCATTCTAACATGAGGGTATTGGTGCTGAGATAAGCCAGGCTGGAGTCAAATGTTCACAACTGTGATATGAGGATCTACGGGGACACCTCACTGCATGTCGTCATCATCCTCCACAAATCTGGCAGCTATGAGGGCCTCCTGAGTGTGCCTGCCTCGTCTAGCCAGTCCAAGAGCTTCATCTGGATCATCGTCTCCACTGAGGACCTCCTCACCCTCATCCTCATCAGCGCCATCCTCATTCGAGGAGATCTCCACTCTTCCATCTCCTCCTCAGCCAGCTCCTCACCCTGTTACAGTGCCAGGTTGTAAAGGTCAAAGCAGATGATGATGTTGCGTGACACCCTCTGTTGTCTGTATTGCAGGGCTTCACCAGACTGGCCCAGGCACTGGAACCACATCTTCAGCATCCTGATGGTCTGCTCCACCAAGTTGCGAGCTGCTGCATGAGCTTCATTATAGCGTCGCTCTGCTGCAGTCCGAGGCCTCTGCACTGGTGTCATCAGCCATGGACTCTGCGGGTAGCCCTTGTCACCAAGGAGCCAACCCTGCTGACTCTGTGGTTCCTGGAAACCTGAGTAACTCAGGATGTAGGCGTCGTGCACACTCTCTGGAAACCGTGTGCTTACCTGCAGGATGTGTTTCTGGTGGTCGCACACCAGCTGCACATTCAGTGAGTGGAATCCCTTGCAGTTGATGAAGTCCACTGAGTGTAGCGATGGAGACCTGAGCACCACATGAGTCCAGTCAATCGCACCCTGCACCTGTGAGAATCCTGAGACCAGGGCGAATCCAATGGCCCTTGCATCCTGGCTGTCCCAGTCCCAGGCAAAATGCACAAAGTTGTGTTGCCATGGAGAAGATGGCATCTGTGACCTCATGGATACATTTGTGGGTGGCGGTTTGTGAAATCCCACAGAGGTCACCTGTGGAGCCCTGAAAGGAGCCTCTGGCATAGAAATTGAGCACTGTGGTCACTTTCACAGCCACTGGCAGTGGATGCCCTCCATGTCCCCTTGGCGCCAAGTCCTGCAGTAAGTGCCAGATGTGAGCCACCAGGTCCCTAGACATGCACAGTTGTTGGTGACACTGGTTCTCGGTCATCTGCAGGAATGACAGGTAGCGTTTATAGACCCTGGGTGTCGCTAGGCACTGACCAGCTACAGCTCGCTGTCGCTCCTGGGCAGCGTGTACGGGTTCCCCTGCTGCCCCTTCTTCATGAAGTTGCTGTTCCTGCCTTTATGTGGCCAGGAGCCTCAGTCGCTCCCTCCTCTGTCTTTTATGGTCTCTGTGGGTAATCAGGCATACAGCTAGGTCACCAGGATCCATGATCCTGGCATGGTCCTCCTGCAGAATGAACGAGAGAGAGAAGTGGTTATCATGGCTGTACTTAGCACCTTTCCTGGCCCTGAGTGACTGCCCCTTAATGCTTCCTGGAGAGTGATGGTCACCCCTCGGATGGCCAGAGATGAGTGCGCTGCTTGGCTGCCCTGTCAACCTGCGACATGGGGGACACAGGTCCAAACCAGGATGCTGAGATTGCAAGGGGCTGTGAGCGTCTCCAGCAGTGACGGCTATGTGGCCAGCGTTGGTGAGGAGATTGTACAACGTGTGCAGTCCAATTGCTTCACGGCCCAATTAATTGGTGGCAAACTCGAAGTCTGTGACGGGCGGGGGGGAGGTCAGGGGTAGGTTATGGAGTGCTTGGTGGCACTTTGGTGCCACCATTTTGCTTACATAGACGGGCACGCTAGAAGCCTGACCCCAACCATATCACTAAGGGCAGAATTTTCCCCTCATCGGGAGGATTGTGCGGGGGCGGGAGGTCCCGATCGGTGCCCCCGATTGGGTCTGTGCCACCATTTTACGTGGGTGGGCCAATTAAGGCCTGCCCAGCATGACGCACATCTGGAAGTGCCGAGTGCTCTCTGTGCAGTGGGGTGGTGGTGGAATTCCCTGAGTCGGGGCCTGCGGCTTGGGGCCTGGCCCTGTTGTACAATCTCTGTGCCTCAGGGAGATTAGCTAAAGTTTGTAAAAGCTAAATATTGGAAAGAAAATATTTTAAGACATGTCCCCTCAGGTGACAGTGGCACATGAGCTGGGATGTATCAAGGAACATTAATGATAAACTTTATTTAATTTATAAAAACTTAAGGTTGGAAAGGCAGCTCATTTAACTATTTTAATTAGTTTTTAACAGGCCTAAATAGGCCTTTGACAGTTCGGCGGGCACACAGCCGACTTGGCTGCACGCCTGCTGAACTGGAAATCTAAATGACGCACGGTGACATTGGGACACACGCCCAACATCACCGTGCGACATTTTATGCGTCAGTGAGTGGGCCCCCTCCCCCGCTCGCCGAGCCGAAAATCCTGCCCGAAAATAATGGCAAAATACTGCAGAAGCTGGAAATCTGAAACAAAAACAAAAAATGCTGGAAGAATTCAGCAGGCCTGAGTGCATCTGCGGAGAGAATGTTTCGAGTCCGTACGACTCTTCTTCAGAGCTGATCTAATCCCCCAAATTTATCACAGTGGCTGCACCTGATCTGCCTCACTTGCAGAGGCATGGGCAGTTTATACATGTGTCCCTAATGCGTGGCCACTTCCCTTGCTTACCCTGCCCTCCCCCACCTCAATTGCCTGTGCACAGGTTGCAGCGCCAGCGCAGCAGTTGATCCACCCCCACTGACAATGGTCACCTCTGAGGCTGGCCGGCACTTGCCCCCGGACACCACGGCCCTCAGCAGTCGCCTCCGAGGCTGGGCGGCACCTGCCCCCGGACACCACCCCCCTGTGCCTTCTCAGCAATTGCATCCAGGGCCAGGTACCAGTTTCCCCCAACCTCCCCCACTCAACCACCCACCCACCCCCCCCCACCCCCCCACCCCCCCACCCCCCCCCCCCACCACCCCCCCCCCCCCCCCCCCACCCCCCCCCCCACTCCTCCTCCTCCAGACCCTCCAGACTAGGCAGCACCCTGGTAAATCTCCTCTGCACCCTCTCCAGTGCAATCACATCCTTCCTATAATGTGGTGACCGGAACTGCAAGCAGTACTCCAGCTGTGGCCTAACCAGCATTTTATACAGTTCCAGCATAACTTCCCTGCTCTTGTATTCTATGCCTTGGCTAATAAAGGCAAGTATCCAATATGCCTTCTCAACCACCTTATCTACCTGCCTTGCTGCCTTCAGGGATCTGTGGATATGCACACCACGGCCCCTCTGATCTTCAGTACTTTCCAGGGTCCTACCATTCATAGTGTAATCCCTTGTCTTGTTAGCCCTCTTCAAGTGTATTACCTCACACTTTTCCAAGTTGAATTCCATTTGCCACTGCTCTGCTCACTTGACCAGTCCATTGATATCCTCCTGCAGTTTACAGCTATCCTCCTAATTATTTACCACCCTACCAATCTTCATCTCACCCGCGAACTTCTTGATCATACTCCCTACATTTAAGTCCAAAGCATTTAGGCACACCACACATGGAAAGGGCACCAGCACTGAGCCCTGCAGAACCCAACTGGAAGAAGACTCACAGAAACATCTCTCTACCATCACCCTCTGCTTTCTGCCTTCCAGCCAATTTTGGATCCAATGTGCCACATTGCCTTGGATCCCACGGGCTCTTACTTGCTTGTCCAGTCTGCCATGAGCCTTATCAAAAGCCTTGATAAAGTCCATGTGGACCACATCAAATGCATTAAGCTCATCAAAATGATTGTAGGATTTTAATTCAGTCTGTATGATACCGCCTAGTAAAATTATAAACCAATCTAAGTACAGGAAAGCCAATGTTTTGGCCAACCTGATCAATGAATTTCCTGGTGACAACTTCCTGGAAACATCTCCTTTATGCCTTCACTAAGTTTGAGGTGAGAAAGTCCATTAATTCTTTTCCACTAGTATCAAGGTAAATATTGAAAACATATAATTAGCATTAAAAGTAAGCAAAATATAATACATGGAAAATACTGCCATAGCATCAATACTTAGACAACCAGGATGTTCCATCTGTGCCCTGAATGACATTCTTCCCTCATGAGAGAGTTGATTTATAAAACAATTAGAGATATTTTCATTACGAAAGTGATACAATCAAGGAATTTTAAAAAAATTCCAGGGTCTAGGACTTGAATCCAAATTTCCTGGAATGAAGGTTTTATACGATGAAAGTGGGGAAGTAAAATTCCCCCAGGAGTTTCAGTGGGTTTAGACACTGAGTAGATTAGTCACCCAGGACAGGGGTATCTAAGTTTCAATACTTACACTGTTAGTCATTTGACTTCACTGGGGGTTGACATTCGACAACTTGCTTCTGCATCTGCGCCTTAATCCTGATCACTATTCAATAACTCTTGGTGAAAGTGTGTGGAAGCGTAGGCTGGACCATGATAACGCCTATGATTGAACAATGTGTAGGTAGCAGGGGAGCTATCAACAACAACTACAACAATTTGCATTTATGATGTGCCTTTAATATTGTCATTATATAAAAAATGTCCCATGGCACTTTACGGGAATTTGATCAGACTAAAATTGACACTGAGCCAAAGAAAGAACCCTTAGGACAGGTTGAGCAAAGGCTTAAAGTTTTAAGGAGTATCTTAAAAGAGGAGAGAAAGGTGGAGAGTTTTATGGAAAAAATTTCAGGTCTTCCTGTTAACGGATGCCAACTGGGATTTACCTGAAAATCTCTGGGGGCAGAACCTGCGGCTCAGCGAGCGGGGGTGGGGCCCGCTCGCCAAGACGTAAAATGAGGTGCAGTGACGTTGGGCATGCGTCCCGATGTCACCGCGCGTCATTCAGATTTCCAGCTTGGCAGGCGCGCACCCGAGCTGGCTGCGCGCTTGCCAAACTGTCAAAGGCCTATTAAGGCCGGTTAACTATCAATTAAAGCAATAAACTGAGCTGCCCGTCCAACCTTAAGGTTGACAGGCAGGCGAAGAGCCCAGGCGGCCTTCACATTTTTCATGGAACTTCGTCCACGGGCGAGATGAGGTTTCCTGAAGGTTTTTAAAGGTTCGAAAATTTTTAAAGTAAAACTCATAGGCATGTCTCGGCTCATGGTGACAGTTTCACATGAGGGGACATATCCTAAATTTTTTTTTCCTTTATTAAAATTTTTTAAACTTTAACTAATCTACCTAAGGCAGCTCTGTGCCTCAGGGAGATTTCTGCACTGTCACGCATACGCAAAAGAGCGCAGGCCCCGATTCAGGCAACCACCACCACCAACCCTCCCCCACCCCCCCCTCCCCAACTGCACAGGGGGTGCTCAGCGCTTCAGGGTGCACATCACGCTGGGCGGGTCTTAATTGGCAGTGCCCAGCCGATAGCGGGTGGCAATCGGCTGTGTGCACGCCTGCGCCCGCTTCCCACACAACCCCACTGACTGGGAAGAAAATTCTCCCCCAGCTGGGCCCAGTTTAGCTGCCTGGAAACAGCTTCACGGTGGCAGGCTCAGAGGCCCTCATTGCCGGCCTGGGTGCATCAGCAGGATGCACTGTAGAGAGGGGAACCCCTTCCCCACCCCACCATGCACCCTACCACCACCATGCCACCCTCCCCCACCCCCCACCATTCTGTAGTGTTGCCCGGCTGCAAAAGCCATTTTTTGTTTCAAATTTTATAAAGTTGGAAAGAGAGCATTTGCGTTTTGATGTGTCCTCTCCCTTACTCACCTTGAATGGCACCCTGCTGTTGCTTTCAAGCTGAAAGACCTCTGATTGGCCCTCCAACTTCGGGAGGCTGCCCAATGTCCTTAATTGGACAGTGAGCCTGCCCTGTGACCTTTGATTGGCGGCACCAGAGAAAATCACAATGAGTGTCTGTTTCCCTCATCGTGTGGGCTTCTGACCCCCATTTGAGCTTAACGGCAGTGTTCAGAAGTCTGCAAAGTCAATCCCACCTCTGAATCAATAAAACTACTTAACTTCTCTCCTCACTCCCTTAGTGTCAATTTCAAATTGATGGTATCTCATATTGACTTTTAACTGGAGGAAATAGGACTCAGTTTTAACTCCTGTTGGTGGAAGTAAGGTGTGGGAAATTTAGTCAAAGTGGAAATTGGTGATTTAACATTTTCTTTCCCACCCCGATCTAGCTAACTACAATTTTAAGTTGCACGTGGCAGGAATTCCCACTCCAGGCCAGCATGAACCTCTATTAGTGTGTTAATATCTGTTGCTGCAAACCGACCTTTATAGCCTGAAGCCTGAATGTGAGAGTGGTGGTAGCTTCACCACTATGAAGGGCCTTTAGGGAACAGCCTCCACAGCCAGAAGAGGCCCAGGAAGGGCCTTTATGTCTTTATTCCAATAAATTATAAAGATTTTCCTTTTCCCACCTATTTCCATTATAAAAAAAAACCCACTAGAGCTATACCTTGAGTGCCCTACCATCCATTCTTAATTAGCACATTCGTTTAGATAATATCACCAACTTTAACTTTAACACCTATGTGTTCTATTGTACTACTGTCATTGACATCTTTTGATGATCTGCTTCTATCACTGCTTGTTTGTCCCTACAACCACACCGCATCCCCCCTCCACCTCTCTGTCTCTCTATCTCTCCACCCCCCACACACACACCTTAAACCGGCTTATATTTCAGCTCTTTCCTGGACTCGAACTCAAGTTCTGTCGAAGGGTCATGAGGACTCGAAACGTCAACTCTTTTCTTCTCCGCCGATGCTGCCAGACCTGCTGAGTTTTTCCAGGTAATTCTGTTTTTGTTTTGGATTTCCAGCATCCGCAGTTTTTTTGTTTTTATGTCTTTATCAATTTTGCTCTGTTTCCTTGTGGGCCAGGGAAAACAGTAGTAACCCATTGACCCCCATAGGGAAATCATGGGCCTCCCTTCCCATGGGCCTCCTCCCTCCCCCAATCAGGATTCCCCTCTCTGAGTTGTACCTGAATGCCATGGACCCATTCTCCTCACTCCTAGTACTAGCCTCCTGAGGCCCAAATTCCTGCTCCCACCAGATAGCCAGTCTGTGACTCCTGCTGAGTGTAGGCAGAAGTCCCATCCTGGATGTGGATATGAGCCTGTGAGCTAAAATTTCACAGGTACTTGGCATGTCATCTTGGATCCTAACCCCACACACACTGAGGAGGGGAATTTGATGAGTTGCTAAATCAAGAATACTTGTTGCAATCTCTTATTTCCTACTATCCCATCCTCTCACATTTTTATTAATTTAACATTATTTCTTTAACTAATCAACTCCTCTTTTATTATTAAAGCACTTGACAATAAGAGGCTAGAAATATTTCAGTTTTTACCGTAGATGTACACAGGCTTAATGCTCCATTTTTGGACGGTGTACAACATAACTCCAACCTGAGATCATCAATTTGAATGTGATCTGAATTTCAGGAAATGTTGCGACAGCACCTCGATGACGCAGACTCACAGTTTGAGCATCAAATAATTTGCCATAGCATTGCGGTCATCTGTTTCTAATAGTTCAAAATGAGCCAGTTGATTTCCTGTGCCATTGCTCATCAGTAAAATGGTATCTGCAGTGCAGTTGTACTGTTCAGCTGCTAATCGGACATATCCTATAACAGTCACTTTCAGTTAGTTGCTGTAGGAAAGAGGCCTAAATAGGTCCTGAAGTCAATTAGAGACTAATTATTGGTATTGTTGGACATTTCTTTAGCTTAGTCAATGCTTGACTTTGTTTTCTTGTTACCTCAACAACTCTTCTAAATGTGAGACCAAAAGCTGGAAATAATTGAATTTCTACTATATTTTTCTCAAAAATTGTTCAGTTGCTGTTTTATATGAAGTATAACATTTAAAGCATGATATATGGAGTGTGATGGACTCTCTGAACTATTTTATATCAATTGAATAGAGAGAGTGGGTGATTATGGATGCCTGAACCTGCCTTTAGAAGAGGAGCTCAGCATTCTTGCGTTGAAGAATGAAAAATTGTCTAGGATTCCTGCTGCACAGTAGCCCTTACCGATTTGGGCATTGGTTGAATGGACTTGGCTGTGATTGGGCTCCCCAGTCAGGTAGCCTGTCAATATCCAGGCTGAATTTTAAAACACTTATTCGTTCACAGGATTTGGGCATCATTGGCTAGGCCAGCATTTATTGCCCATCCCTAATTGCTCTTGAGAAGGTGGTGGGGGTGAGCCTTCTTCTTGAACTGCTGCAGTTCATGTGGTGTAGGTACACCCACAGTGCTGTTAGGAAGGGAGTTCCAGGATTTTGATCCAGCAACATTGAAGAAATGGCGATATAGCTGTGAGTCATGACACCGTGCAGCTTGGAAGGGAACTTGCAGGTGGTGGTGTTCCCATGCATTTGTTGCTCTTACCCTTCTAGGTGGTGGAGGTCATGGGTTTGGAAGGTGCTGTCAAAGGAGCCTGGGCGAGTTGCTGCAGTGCATTTTGTAGATGCTACACACTAATGTGATATGAGATAAATGGGCACTTGAGTGAAGTGCCAGAGGATGAGTGTCACCTGTGAAAGTGTACCACAGCAAGAGAATAAGGCATTCAGGAGAGAAAAAGCAAAAGAGAAAATTAGTGAGAAGATAAAATGGCCTTCCATACTGACTTGCCCTTTAATTCCCCTTCTCATGTGCAAAGAAGCATCTCAACTCTACTCAGCATCTCCCTTGCCACATCACAAATTGCAGGTGTGAATTCAGAGCCTACTACAGTACATTGTAAGGAGAGCTTTGCCAATGCTTTAAGGTAGCAAACCTTAGTAGCAATTAGAGGACATCTCTAACAACATAATTAATTACCATTAGTTAACAAAACAGTCTGCAATATTCCAAAGAGTAGTGCTACTTTTCTACTGTTATGACATTTGCCAGAACAACATCCTGTAAATTATGGCAGAGAGTTTTCTGATTTCTACTTTTTATTCCTTGCATAAGTAACATTAGAACACTCCTGTCATTCTCCTGTCTCCTGTCAAAGCTGATTACATGTACCCTTTGTGCCTGTTCCACCCTGTTGCATGTATCCCATTAAAGCCTTGGGAAACGTAATTTTAAACATATTTTACAATTTACTATATTCTTCAGTTTAATTAAAAATGCCATTTTCTAGAGGTAACTATGAAAGCCCTTTTCTATTGTAGTTCTGAAAGTGTTAACAGCCTCTCTCACTCTACAACCTCTCACATGTACCCACACAGTTTTCTGGATCACTTGCTATGCAGTCAGAAGCTGTGGCCAGTGACGTGGGAGGAACTGTGGATCTCATGATGGTTGCTCCAGCTCAAAATTGGCAGAAAACCACAATAAAATTACCATTTTCTTTCTCATGTAGAGGAACCAAATCCAATGACTGGCCACATGGTTCTCAACAATTGATGAAAGGAAATCTATGCGAGTTATGCTTGTTTCCTACTTTAACAACAAAAATTTCTGTTGTCAATGAATTAGGGATCAAGGAAAAACACCCTAAGCGTGATCTGACCCTAACACACAAGCCATAGGTTTCAATGTGGTAAATTTTCAAGATTTTTAAGAGGATTTAACAATGCAAATGTAAATAGAATTCCACAATTTATCCTTAGTATGTGGTTGGACCTCCTTATAGCTATCTTGTTGGTATGATGCCATTTTTTAAACAGGAGCAGAGTAGGTGATCACTTCAGTTTATGGTGCATCATTTTCAAACCAGTTCTGTGCAAGTGGCCACCCTCCAACTACCAATGAAATTCTTAAAAGTTAGTAAAAAATAAAGCTTGCTATCCTATTACCTCTTCAAGCTTAATGTTTTCCCACTGGCTGCAACCATCTCTGGGTGGTCTCACTACCTGAGAACGCCCCTGAAGCACAGTGACATGGCACAGTTATACTGTACTTATGGTGCTGCCTTGTCTTGGTGCAACACAAAAACCATTTCACACCAATCCAAGACATGCATCGGGATTATCCCAGGGTTAGCATTCTCTGTCGCATTTTCTCTCAATATATAAAATCTTTGCTTTATATTGTAAGATAATAAATTATATGGAAATATTAATTTAAAAGTTCCTTTTCGCCCATGCATGATGCATGTAAAAAAGTTCTATGATGGGTAAATTGTTCTTAAATGAGGCGCTCCTGTTAACTGATTTTTACTTTTCTAGAAGCAGAATTTTGATAAATTTCCTCAGATGGGAGCTCCTTCAAAGGCCATTTGGTCTTAGATGTAGAAACTGTAGAAAAGAAATTGGGAAAGGGTGACGTGTAATGCTTTATTAAAAGAAGTATGTTGATCCCAATGTTTCAATGTGTAGTACAGTGGTGTCTGACTGACTACCTGGATAATGAGCAGTACTGAAATAAAAGGTTCAATGAACATTAGGTTCAATACAACCAACCTTCAGATCTTTTGCAGGTGGTGTAGGGCAGGGCTAAATATTGTCCTTGTCAAAGTGATGGATGTTAATCTTGAGAAACAGAATTGTTGTATTACCCAGGGTCTAGGTTGTGCTGGGCAGGGGTGTGCTGTGGCCGGAACACTTTATGCTTTTCCCCAATAATAAAGTTCAATTTAAACCTCAAAACTTTTCTCCTTCATTACATTGCATCAGTGTGGCATTTCTACTTCCCACATCAGCCATTCCTGTGGTGTCTCTCAGTAAAACTGACAATGTAGCTCCAATTAATGCCAAACTATTGGGCAAAACCGTCCAGTCCCATTGGTAGTGGGCGTCATGGTGGGAATGAACAAACAATGTGGTGAGAAGGTCAGAATTGGTTTTATGCATTGTGAAACCAGTTAGTGATCGTCCACTCCGCCCGTCAATGTTGAGGCTGTGTTTCCTGCTGCCGCATGTCGGGAACCTAATTTCAATACTTTAGCATCTCATTATAAGCCCTGCTCACCAGAATCCCCCCCACCACCCCTCCCCCACCCCCACACTGGATCATCTGGGCACATTGGCGTGTTTCACAACTGTGCATAAGCGATGTGCACCTGGCGAGCTGCACGGGACCTCAAGGTTTACTTGCCTACCTTGCTTCAGGCAGCACTTCCAGTCATCAGCACCAGGCTTCGCAGGGAGCACCACATCACCTTTAGGGCGACTTACAGGCAGGTCTCTACCCACCAGCCCAGCCATAAGGCAGGGATGGCTTTACAATGGCTGCAGGGCTAGGGCTTGCTTGGGAAGGGGGAGAAGTGGCCTCAGACAAGGGAAGAGGCTGCAGGGTGAGGGCTGTACTCAGGAAGTGGGGTATCTCAGGGTGTGTGTAGGGGAATATGTTGATCTGTGTAAGTGGCCTCAACATAATGAAGGCTGAGGAGGCAGTCTCCATAGGAGGTGAGACCATATAGAGATGTAAGGGTGTGTGTGAGAGACAGTGAGTGGCGATGTCCCTTGAGCTAGCAGTAAGTGAGATGCCAGTGAATGTGCGAGGGGCTTGTCAGTGGGTGAGTTGAGATTGATGAGACGATTGACCTACCCTGGCAGCACAATTAAGAGCATTCTTGTTTTCTGCACTGAATAGCTGACCTTTGCCACCGCCTCCCAAGCCAGGATGGTGAGACTGATGGGCTGCCCGCAGCCAGACCAGGGGTAGAGGACATTGCTGTGGGCCTCCACGGCATCCAGTAGGCGTCCCAGTGACGCACCACTGAATCGGGGGCTAAACTCTTCTTTGCGGCCATGTCTTCACCTGAACTGTAAGCATTGAGAACTGCTGCGCGCGCCTGCAGCTTAAATATGTTGCTCGGCGTGAGGAAGCGGTGAGGTGATGGTGTGGTGGGAAAATTGAAGGCCACCCACCAGCGATCTGGCTTGTGTTCTGTGACTGCATAACTCATGAGGCAAGAAGGGGACCATACGGTGCAAAAACCTGCCATTGCGATCGATAGGTAAAGCATCTTTTTTCACGCCTGCTGCTGCACTAAGTGAAAATCTGGATTGATTCCATCCATCGCCAGTCTAGTGCTGTCACGCTCACAAGGATCTTGCCGAGATACACTTCCATTAGGCCGTTATAACTGGTAGAAAGAGGTCTGCTTTAGATATAAAACTGTGTCCCAGAATGAAAAGCAAACTGGAGGAACAACACCTCATCTTCCGACTAGGGACTTTACAGCCTTCCGGACTGAATATTGAATTCAACAACTTTAGGTCGTGAGCTCCCTCCCCCACCCCCACCCCCTTTCTGTTTCCCCCTTCCTTTTTTTTTTCCAATAAATTATAAAGATTTTCCTTTTCCCACCTATTTCCATTATTAAAAAAAACCCCACTAGAGCTATACCTTGAGTGCCCTACCATCCATTCTTAATTAGCACATTCGTTTAGATAATATCACCAACTTTAACACCTATGTGTTCTATTGTACTATTGTCGTTGACATCTTTTGATGATCTGCTTCTATCACTGCTTGTTTGTCCCTACAACCACACACCCCCCCCCACCTCTCTGTCTCTCTATCTCTCCACCCCCCACACACACACCTTAAACCAGCTTATATTTCAGCTCTTTCCTGGACTCGAACTCAAGTTCTGTCGAAGGGTCATGAGGACTTGAAACGTCAACTCTTTTCTTCTCCGCCGATGCTGCCAGACCTGCTGAGTTTTTCCAGGTAATTCTGTTTTTGTCTAGGATAGTGTATTAGTCCAGTGAATATAACCAATCTGGAAACAATTCCCTAAAATCTGAGAAGTGGAAGAATTCAACAGCAAACTTAACAGGAAAGGATTACCTCCACGTGTACTATAAATTCTAACAAAAATGATTTTAAATTAATGAGTGGGATTTTGCGGTAGCGTTACACCTGCACTTGCTCATAAACTTTTTATAGGCTTTTACATCGCAACTTTCTTTCGAGCAACAATCCAAAATGTGCATCTTACAGAGCATCTGGGAACGATGTACAGGGCAGGCAACTGTGTATGCCCTTAACCAATCTGATTGAAGAACCTTTAATCAGCAGCGCAAAGTCTGAACTCAGAACTGTCAGTCAGAACATTGATTTCATTGTTTCATTTAAACTTTTAAACTTTTAAGATCTTTGACAATAATTAAAATCTGAAGGACTGTGACTCCACACTTCTAAAAGTTGATTTTCAGTGCCAGTCATGTTATTTGCAGTAATTAAGCTTTATCACACTATTAAAGTATACTCACACTGGAATGGACAAGCCCTAACCTTTTCTGGCACATAGGTTAGAATTTTCCCTCCATTGGGGGGTTGTGTGGGGGCAGGTGCGGACGGGCATGGACCTGATTGCCGCCCCCATTCAGGTTTGCGCCGCCATTTTATGTGGGCAGGCCAATTAAGGCTCACCCAGTGTGACGTGCACCCGGAAACACTGTGTGGGGATGGTTCCCTGAGTTGCGAGTGCGCTCTTTCACGCATGCACGCAAAAGAGCGCAGAAATCCCCCTGAGGCACAGAAGCACCTCAGGGAGATTAGTTTTAAGTTTAAACAGTTTAATAAAGTGTTGGAAATTTTTTTATGACGTGCCCCCTCATGTGAAACTGTCACATGAGCTGGAACGGGTGCATTAATTTCAATAAAAACTTTTGAGAAAATTTAAAATCATTCATGAAACCTCATCCCGCCCCTGGATGAGGTTCAATGAAAAAATGCGAAGGCCGCCTGGGCTCTTTGCCTGTCCGCCAACCTTAAGGTTGGGCGTGCACCTCCGTTAATTATTTTAATTGATAGTTAAATGGCCTTTGATGGTGCGGCTGGTGCGCAACTGACTTTGCTGCGCACCCGCCAAACTGAAAATCTAAATGACGAGCGGTGACATCGGGATACACGCCTGACATAATCCTGCGTCATTTTATGTCTCAGTGAGTGGGCCCCACCCCCGCTCGGACAGGGGAGGAGAAAGAAGCTGAAACCCCCAATTCTCTTCATTTCTGTCTGTAACTTGGTGTTTTTTCTGAGCCCCTTTTTGCATGTGGTAAATTTAAAGAAACAGCCGCAGACATTCATGGGTTTAAAAATAAAGATTATTTATCGCTCAGAAGTCTAAACACTGTGGCAGAATTTTATGTCCCCCAACATGGCAGGGGTGGGGCCATAAAATGCGGCAAGGCATTCAAGAATCCATTGACTTCGGCAGGACCATAAAATCTCGTGGTGTAAAGTTCCGTCTTATGTCAGTCACACATCACGCACTCAAGAAAGATACAATTAAAGAAATTAGGGCAATTCCACAAGTGTTAAACCAAAAGAATCATTGATAGTTCATGTGTTTGGTACATTGTAGGAAAATCAGTCTTTTTAAGCTCAATGATGAATTAAGTTTCTTTCAGCCTTTGAATTGTAGTTTAGCTGGAATCAAAAAGCTGAAGTCAGAAATTGGGATTGTTGCAAGGTTTCCTTGAAGAGATGGATTTTTCAGCAGGTCTCCAAGTTGGTTACTTGGTTTTCCTATGAGGGGGTCAAGCTTCTTTACTGGTAGACTTGAAAAAGAAATGGGCTGGGAAACTTTAAATTAGTGTAGTCTCCTGACTTTTAACCACAGGGATAGTGCTGTCCACCTGCTGTTGTATCTGCAGTTGTTGCTCAAAGACTACCCAGATCTTTTCTGAGTCTTTAGATAAAACTCATTCTCTCAAGCCGGTTTTGATCAAAACTGGCATCGTCCAAGCATAATTGTTTGGAAGTCCGAAGACATCGCTACACAATAGGAAATAGATGGTGGTCTTTCACACTTATCTGGTGGACAACTGGTCTCTTCAACTTTCCTCTGTTGAATTGCAAATATGGAAGTATAGAGTCCAGGAGTCTATTAACTCTGTGTTTTGAGTAAGCTTTGAACAATAGGAGGCATAAATTTTACAGAGGGATGGTGTCTGGATATGTCCATTCCAAGGGGAGGCCCACCCCCACCCAGGGTGATTTAATAAGACCATTCTGGGAGCTTGAGAAAGTTTGTTGAATAAGCAAAAGTAATCTGGCCTCTTGGCAGCCACCATAGCAGTTCACCAGCACCCAATTTAAATATAAAACTGTTCCAAAATCTTCTATATGAACACAAAATCCATATTTAAAGTTTTGAGTACGACATGTCTTCTCTGGGCATAACTATATATATAATATATATATCAGGTTAGCTACTGCAACTTATTGCTGTTCCATATAGTTCAAAGTTGAGTGTCTTGGCGGGTTATCATTATTGTGCAGTGACATGTCCCTAAGACATGAAAGAAATGATAAACTATGTAAATCAAACTTTATTCTTTTTTGCTTATTTAAGATGAACTTTGCTGAACCAAAAGTTGGCTGCCACCAGTCATCTGATGTTTGGAATTGTAAGTTGACCACTAAGGTATTATATGGATTGCAATGGAGATGTGCCTTGATACATTGCTCATGGATTCTCACACTTGGGGCTGTCAAGGTCCATTTCAAAAAGGAACTACGAAAGGAATTGGACGTAATTTGCATCTTTATAAGCTTATCTCCCTGAGTCTGAGGATCAACTAAGACAATAGCTACCCAGAACAGGGTCATCAAAATGGATATTGACTCTTTCAGGCATTATAAGCCACAAAACAAAAGCAAGATCCAGACATCAGATAATATCCATTTATGAAATAATTGTGGACAAAGGAGGTCACGCGATATGAGTGACCTTTCTGAAATCTCTATATGCATTTGAGAACTCAGAAGCAGGGCAGTATGCTGATTTAACACTAACCTGCAAAAATCCAACAGCAGGACTCCAGATTGACCAAGCAGCCTGCAGCAACCCTCCTTGAAGCCTGTTTATTTGGAATCTGCTGGCCACTGCCTGCCAAGCAGACCAAGAGCAGAATTTTCCCTCCTGGGACTAGGTCCTGTGACAGGGATGGAGAGTGTTTTTCACCATGGTGGCCACTGGAAATTTGCACCCTATCATGTGACCCTGGCCTCATTAAATTTGCATTGGGGGGGTTGCAACGTATTGCATGGCAGAGCGGGCTGAATGGCTCACGCCTTGCCATCATGTCCAGGCGCCATTTTTAAAAGGTACCCTGACACCACTCATCCACCATTGAAGGAAGAAAGTGGACCTCCAGGAACACTCTGAAGACGGAAGATGGACCTCCTCAAAGACACTGAAGTTGGACAGTTCACCCTATAGATGCTAACCCCCACCCCCCACCCCCACTGCTGCGTGTTCCAGGCTCCACAGTCACTGGAGGCCTCCATCTTGAACTCCAGAGGCCGCCCCAGGCCTTCTTCAGGTAAGAGCCAGTATGTACACACCATATTGGCCCAGAGATCTGGAGCAGCATGATTTCCCCCTGGTAGCACAGACAATCAGGCTGGGGGGGCCATTAGGGGAGTGTAGGGGGATGATTCCAGTTGGGCTATCATCAGTCTCTGCCGGAAATCATGGTCTTCTGTGGCAGACAGGAGCGGAAGATCCCGTTGTCATTTTATGCCGGCAGGAAATCAACTTCCAGCTCCTACTGCATTGCGTATACCCACCACCCCCCCACCACAACCCCGCACCAACCCCCCACACCACCCCCCCCCCCCACCCCGGCCCACCACCAAACCCACCAAAGCAGGGCCTTGAAAATTCCACCAAGTCTCTAAGTATCAACCTTATCTCACTGCGTCACCATCATCATTAAAGGAAATGTACACTTCTGCCTTCAGCCAGAAGCCCACCTGAACTAGAAGCTCTCCCTGAGGGAACCCCTTCCGGATTTGGACTTTCTGGACTCTGGCAATCACATGAACTGATGTCCATTTCTGTGGCTCTTTTTACTGTTGAGTTATTCATAGTTATGAAACCCCTTTTTCCTATCCCCTGACAGTAGACTTGTGTGTGTGTGTGAAGTTGTGATCGTCCCCTCACCCAGGGTTGAATATGTGAATAAACTAAACTTCTAATTTAATTCTAAGAGCAGAATCCTCAGTTTAGCATGTGGGGGTGGGCCCCACATGCCGACAGTTAAAATGACACGCGGTGAAGTCACCACGTGTCATTCTGATCTTCCATTTGGCAGGCACGCAACGGACTGAACCTGAAATGGAATGGGCTTGGAGATCTTCCAATGTTACAGCCTTCAGATCTCTCTCAGGCACAGATGTTGCTGGCTTTTCTGTGCCTCTCTTTCTCGGCAGATAGAAGGTCTTATTTAAAGATTCAAAGGGACAAATATGGCTGCTCCAACAAGTGACTCCTCACAATTGTGGGTTCTTTGCCAAATATGGTGGTGAGATTGATGGACCACATCTGCTTTATTGCTTCTGGATTACTGTACCATTGATTTAAGACACATTGATGGGTTAAAACATTTACTTTCTTTTCTTTCAAAAAGACCCATTGAATTCAGGAAGGCCTTCTGATGGTCTATCCGGGAATGTGTAATTAACACCTTTTGCCCTCGTGAGACACTGAGTCATTTCTTGGGATTAGTTCTTGGAATGCATGGGCCAGGTCACATCTTGGGGTACGTTGTCCATTTTAAGTCAATTCAACACTTCTTTTTTATTCTTACTGTGAAATTTCCCATTTTGGCAGAAAGGATAAAAAAGAAGCATATTATCTAAATGGTGAGAGACTGCAGAGCTCTGAGATTCAGAGGAATCTGGATGTCCTTGTGCACAAATCACAAAAGACTAGTCTGCAGGTACAGCAAGTAATTAGGAAAGCTAATAGAATGCTATCATTTATTGTGAGGGGAATTAGTTACAAAACTAGGGAGATTATACTTCAGTTGTACAAGGCACTGGTGAGACCACATCTGGATTATTGTGTACAGTACTGGCCTCCTTATTTAAGAAAAGATGTAAGTGCGTTGGAAGCAGTTCAGAGAAGGTTTGCTAAACTAATGTCAGGAATGGGTGGGTTGTCTTATGAGGAAAGGTTTGACTCCACTGGAGTTTAGAAGAGTAAGAGGTGACTTGATTAAAACCTTTAAGATCCTGAGGGGTCTTGACAGGGTGGACATGGAGAGGATGTTTCCTTTTGTGGGAGAATTTGGAACTAGGGGGTCATTGTTTAAAAATAAGGGGTCACTCATTTAAGACAGAGATAAGGAGAATTTTTTTCTCTCAGAGGGTCTTTGGAACTCTCTTCTTCAAAAGGCGATGGAAACAGGGTCTTTGAATATTTTGAGGGCAGAGCTAGATAGAACCTTGTTTAACAAAGGGGTGAAATCTTATGGAATGGTGGAGTAGGCGTGAGGGGCCAAGTGGCCTACTCCTGCTCCTAATTCGGGGGTTTGTAAGTTTGTATATTCGTATGAAGAAGGATATCTGGTAAATCTTTTCTGCACCCTCTGGAAGTGTGGTTTCCAGAATTGGAGACATTACTCCCAGTTGTAGCTGTTTTATAAAAGTTCATCATAACATCTTAACTTTTCTACTCTGTGGCTCTATTTAAAAATCTCAGTGTCTGTTACACTTTTTTAACTGTTTTCTCAACTGTCCTGCTACCTTCAACGATATATGCACCTATAACCCCAGGGATTCCTGTCCCTGCACCCACCTTAGAATTGCTTAGTTTAGTTTAGTTTATATTGTCTTTAGTTTATATTGTCTCTTTCTTCTCTTCCTGCCATAATGTATTGCTTCACACTTGGCTGCGTTAAAGTTTCATGCCATATAGCTGCATTCCACCAGCCTGTTTATGCTCTCCTGAAATCTATCAGCATCCTCCTTGCAGCTCATCACATTTCCAAGTTTTGTGTCATCGGCAAAATTAAATATTGTGCCCTGTGCACTCAAGTCGAAGTTATTAAATATGACATGAAAAGCAGTAGTCCTAGTACCGACCCTTAGGTAATCCCATTGTATACCTTCCTCCATAGCAGAAAACAACCTTTCACCAGCACTCTCTTTTCCCTGTCTTTTAACCAATTTCATATTACTGTTACCCTCCCTGTTATTTCTACTGTACACACCGGCCCATTAAGTCCAGGGTCACGGCATATCTCTTTTTATTTTCTTAACCAAACTGAATGGTATCACAATTTGGTAGGCAACATTGGATCTATAACAGGAAAAATAATCTTGCTGCCATTACAGTTAATTCTTGTTAACTGAATAATTTGTTTTAGATCAGAGTTTTATTATTTGTCAAGAGATCACAGTAATTTTAATATTAATTTTCTAGTGCTGAATTTATTGCACGCTTTTAATTATGATGGAATCATGCCCAGGATTGAAAACTCTTTCATATTTTATAATTTTGATTGGCTGTAGTTTAATAGAAATGACATAAATCATGCCATAAGTGAACGCACTGCAAGGTCAGACTGCAAACATTATTAACAGGGTAACAACTGTAAAAAAAATCAAACTTTGTTTACTTAACATGTGTACACAGCTACAATTATTCAGTTAACATGACTGAATATTTGCAGTTAGTATATTAAAAATATTTACATCTCTCAAATATGCTCAGAGATTTTTAACTCTTCTAATGTCCTGTTGGATCTGGAACTTGGACAAAATGTCACTTGCTGATGCCAGGAAGCAGCTCTTACATGGTTGAACAAGGGCTAACACTATTTATCAGTCTAGATGCCAAATTCACAAATCAAAAGGACTAAAATTGGATGGATTGCCCAATATTTTGGACATGAGGGATCATGATTTGCGACTTGCATATATCGATTCCAAATGAGGCGGGCAGGATGTAAAATTGATACACTGAATTCTCATGACTGTCACATGGCTCTGAAGCAGATCCCTCTCTGTCATGCTACTGATGCCCTTCACACACCACAGGGGCCGAGCAGCATTCTGAAATTACCATATTCTCCAGGCAGCCTCCCCCTTTTAAAGGCACAGTGCCTATCAAAGGGCAGCTGCATTCTGCGGGATGATCACCTTGGAACACTTAGGGTCCAGGAAGATGTCACACCGTGCCAGGTAAAGGGCTTGCTACTGCAGTGATACCTGGAGGCGTTGGTCAGGCAAGAGGAAGCCACGGGGAATCCTATCTTTTCATCAGGGGGCAGGAGGTCCTTCACACAGGCAGGAAACCCAAGGACTAGTAGAGAACCAGTATCCCTGCTTCTCTCAATGTCCTCAAGGAGATGGTCCTGTGACTCATTGGAACTAATGCCACAGAACCAGTAGGACCCAGTGGTGTAGAGCTATCAAGGAAGATGATAAGTTGCTGATTCTCCACTGACTCCTCATCCTCATCCGGAACGGTGGCATGAACTTGAAACAGCAGTGGGGTGGCTGTGGAATTCTTGCTTTCCTCCCCACCCACGTTCTCTCATCCCTACCCTCCTCTTAAGCCTTTCTGCTTTCAGGCAGTCAAGAACAGATGGTTGCTCAGCCTTCAAAAATCCATGAGAAAGAGGAAGATCGAACTCACAAAAGTGAAGAGATCTTACATTCACAGACACCAGCTCAGATATCAGCACTGCATGAATCTTAGAGGCTAGTGTAGGACCAGGGTCACCGTGAGATGATTCACTGAGCATGAGCGAGCTGCAGTCAGGCTGGGGCACAGGTCAACTTGTGTGTGAATTCCCCAGAGAGCAAGGTCACAGACAGGTTCTGCTGCAGGAGACTCAGATAAGGACCTTGTTGGGGCGGACTACAGGAAAGTGCTGATGACAATACACACTGAGATGCTTGGTGCATTGGCAGGTCAGCCAGACAGTGTTCAGTCACTCGCTAGGATCTTGGAAAAGTCCAGCCCCAATGTGGTACAGAGGCATCATGCAGAACTTGAAGCCTGTCCTTTTCACTGTGGAAGTGATGGGCAATTTCATGGCAACACTTTCAGGCTAATCCATGATGCAGCATCTGCTGGATAGTGTCTCAGCTAAAACTACAGCAAAGGAGGAGGCTGCCTGAGGTCTCAGTGCTGAAGTTCAAATGGAAGCTATAAGATTCCTAGCAGTGTTCAATGGGGCATCTCACACAGCAGGCCAACAATGTGTCCTCCAGTCGATTACTAAGATTGCTGAGCTGTTGTCCCATTGGAGTGCCAGTAGTACCATGGAGCATGAATCTGCTGCCCAGTCTCATAATGATAGCATTCATCCTTCCACAACAGCTACTCTGCCATTTCCCTTGTTGTTGCCTCTCAGCCAGCCAGCCCAGATAGCTGCACCCATGCTGAGCAGCCTGGCGAATCCACATACCCTTTCATCCTGGTGTTCCCTCCTCAAGGAGGAGAGGATGAGACCACTCCCCGCCGCCCCCCCCCCCCACCTCATGCACCATGTATCTAAGACCTCTGTGATGCATCTATGGATGATGTTTCTTCCTTTCTATATCCTGCTCATGTTGCAGAGCAAGCAATGCTTTGACAACTGCCCCCATGCCTAATATAAGAGACTGGTCTTTCTTCTCTTCCTGTATGCAATAAAAATTTCTAACTTGCTCCAGCAACTCACCGCAGTGCTTTCATTAACTTTGTCTCTGTGCAAATAAGACAAAAACATTTCACCTGCAACTTGTTGAGTGGTCCTTTAAATAGACCCAGGACTGGGCCTTACTTTGCATCATTACACCTGTTGTTTTAGGAGTGATTAACAAAAAGATGCTGCTCGCAATGAGTTGATAAGGTTTGCATCAATGGGCATTGCATCAGCCCATTGGGGTCACTGACATCATCGAAGCATCCAGTCAAGGTCTTTGAACCCACCAGTGAACTCTCCAGTAAGTCCTAGGGAGACTGGTGACTGACAAGCTTTGTGATCATCAGTGCAAATCGATGAATCTCTTAGGTATGGTACTGTAATGGTTTCATCCCATCAAACTCGGCTGGAAGTAAAGGCAGGGGTATGCTAACGTACTATCTCCACCCCCAAGATATTGAGCATAGAAATAATGAAGTGAAAACAAATTTGCTAAAATATAAACCTACAAATAACTTCGAGCATATTGAGGCTGAATTAAGAATAAGTGTACTGAATGGTAGGGGAGTCTAAAATAGTAAACTTGGCAGGGGGTTTGGACAGACATACATTAGGGCAGCTGGAAAAGAGATTACAAAGAATTACTGATGTGAAGAATTAACAGAAAACAAGAAAAACAGTAGTGAGGAGTAAGAATGCGTAGGGATTGCAGTGCTTATATGTGATCATGTGATACATATTACAAATAAATTCAGGAAACTAGTGACACTAATACGATTGGAGGGATGTGATACCATAACCTTAACAGAAAGTTAAATATTCCTGGCTCCAATATTTTCTGGAGAGATAAAGAAAAAAAAGGTGAGGGCAGTGAATTTGTCAATGAACGAACTTCTATCTATATAGCACCATTCATATTGTTAGCACTTTATAGCCAATCAAAAACTTTTGAGGTGCAGTCACTGTTATGATGTAGGTAAATACAACAGCCAATCGGAGCATAGCAATTTTCTACAACAGCAATGAGATAAATGAGCAGATAACCTGTTTTAGTCCACACTGCCATTTTATGTGGGCGGGCCAATTAAGGCCAATTCCCTGAGTCCGGGCCTGTGCTCATTCACACATACCCACGCAAGAGCACAGAAATCTCCCTGAGGCACAGAGGTGCCTCAGGGAGATCAGTTTGACGTTTAAAGCCTGAATAAAGCATTTAAAAACTTTCAAAACATGTCCCCTCATGTGACATTGTCACATGAGCTGGGACATGTCAAAGAATATTTTTAATAATTTTTATTAAATTTTAAAACTTTTCATGAAAACTCATCCCGCCTGTGGATAAGATTTCATGAAAAATGTGAAGGCCGCCTGGGCTCTTCACCTGCCCGCCAGCCTTAAGGTTGGTTGGGCAGCTCATTTAATTGCTTTAATTAGTTTTTAACAGGCCTTAACAGGCCTTTGACAGTTCAGTGGGTGTGCAGCTGACCCGGCTGCATACCCGCCGAACTGGAAATCTAAATGACGCGTGGTGACATCAAGACACCACCCCAAAATCACCACGCATCATTTTACATGTCGGCAACTGGGCCCCACCCCCACTCGCCGATTGGAGAATTCAGCCCCCTGTTTTCTTTGATTAGTGGCATGGATCTTTTAGTTCACTTGATCATAAATTAAAATTGGCAGGACGAACATAATTTTATTTATTTTTTGTATTTGCATACTTACTCTACTCCAAGTAGGGAATTCAGGTCTACTAAACTACTTGTCATTCAGTCCTGTTATATAAAGTTCCTTATCCAAGCACAACACTTGCATGAAAAGTCATGATCCAGACATAAAATGTTGCCTACTTATCCAATTTTTTGAAGTTCTGGACACTAAGTACAGTCAATCCGCTGCCAAATGTCATCCAAAGGCAGCAGCACACTTCAGAAACCTAATCACATTTGCGCAAAATATATGCCCCTGTTCAGTGCTTTTCTGTTTTCGTTTTTGATTGAATTGCAAAGTGAATATTTTAATGGGCTGTGGCACAACGATTTGCCAAAATGCCCTATTTATCCACAGTTTATAGAAATCCAGGTTTAAGCAAAATCCTGATTCAAGCATAACATTTCTTGGCAATGTTGTGATTATCAGAAATCAACTGAACACACATCAGTATCCTGTGACAGTTTCAGTCAGTAAGAAGGTTAAAATTCATAACAAATTGACCAATTCTCTAATTGCAATTTAATTAGAAAAAATGGATCTCATTTTGAAACATTTTTCCCTCGGTGCTAGTGCTGTAATTCCTTCCTTAACAATTCTTAGTCTTTACAAAAAGTGCTCCGGATTATTTCAATTGCTGATCTTACTCTGCGGAGATCCATTTATCTCAAAAAATGCATATTTTTGCTCTTTAATGATAAGAGTAATGTCTTTTTCACACACCTTGCCCTGAGTTGTTTAACTGATAATTCTTGAAGCAAATTTTCATCTCTTTCTGAAACACCCAATAATACTCGTCCTGTTCTTGGGCTAACTTTAAATTAACTACTAAATGAGACTAGTATACCAGAAATGCTCTAGACATTTGGAAAATCTGATTTCCTGCAGGCTATTAGACTAGTTGCCATGCCTAGCATTACAATTGTACTTCCAGGAAACGCAGTCAGCAGTTAATTATCTTTTGGAGGACGTCATTCCCCGAGTGATTCATCAGTAAGTTTCAGAAGTCCACTTCTTTGGCAGGTGAAAGATTATCGTTAAGATAAATAGGAAAAGCTCCGTTACCAGGAAAAGTAAAGAGATCTGCTGCCCAGTATGGTGGGATTTATACAAAGTTCAAACTCAAGCCTCAATTCGTCCTCATTCAACATGATGATATGGCTAACTGTAAGAATGTGAGAAATGATGGAGCAATAAAAGATCTGTCCAGCTTTCTGCCCATAAGAACAAGAATATGTACTTTAGTCCAGTTGGCAAGCTGTACCATTTTGTTAGACAGGTCATGTGAACGTACGAACGTATGAACAAGGAGCAGGAGTAGGCCATTCAGCCCCTCGTGCCTGCTCTGTCATTCAATGAGATCATGGCTGATCTGATAGCAACCTGAAATCTGCATCCCACTTACCCCGGCTAACCTATCATCCCCTTGCTTACCAAGAAGCTATCCACCTCTGCCTTAAAAATATTTGAAGACTCTGCTTCCACTGCCTTTACAGGAAGAAAGTTCCAAAGACTCGCCACCTTCTGAGTGAAAAAGATTTACCTCGTCTCTTTTAAATGGACAACCCCTTATTTTTAAACATTGGCCCCTAGTTCTAGAGTCCTCCACAAGAGGAAATATCGTCTCCACATTCACCCTGTCAAGACCCCTCAGGAGCTTATATGTTACAATCAAAGCCGCCTCTTACTCTTCTAGACTCCAGGTCATCTCTCTTTTTGCTCATCCTAATCCCTGCTCTTTCTTCATGTCGCTTAATGCCTTCTTCCCAAATAAGTATTTCCCTTTAATCATCTTAATTGATTCCAGATAGATTTAGAATGCAATGCATTTCATATTCTCACAACCTTCATGTGAAGAAGTTTTACCTAGATTCACTTATAACAGTTTTATGTCCCCTTCTTTAATAGAGCAAAGTGTCATTTTTTGTAACTACCCCATGCTCAGATCTTAGTCTTCTTTTCTGAAAGGAATACAATAGGCTGGATTTTGCTTGCCTCTGCCTGGTGTGTTTTCGACAGAGGGTCATGTAAAATGGATCGGGCAATCAGCCCACCCCCTGAGCTCAGCCCCATAATACACCAGGTGGCCAAAATTGGAAGCCATCCTGCCATATGTAAACAAATAATTAAGGGTCAATTAGGCTTGTTAGTGATTGATCCCCCCCCACCCCCTCTCGTGGACCCCTAAGAACCCTCCCGCCCCCTCCGCTAAAACCTTACTTACCTTTTTTGGGGCAGCCATATTTCTCTTCGGCTTTCCTCCTGCAGTCCTGGCAGCATGCACTACTGGGTCCTGGTGCTACCGGGAGTGCTGCAAGATGCCAGCCAATCAGATTAGTCAGCAGCTCCTGAGGGTGGGACTTCCTCCCGAGTGAGAGGCATAAGTTCCACCGTTAGCCAACTTAGCAGACCCCCTGCAACCCACCCACATTGCATTATCGCTGTCGGGCGGGCTTGCATGGAGCAAGTCTGCTCCCGGCCGACTTTCCTGTTGGGGGTGCGAGCAATGGCATACCACCCCGCCACAACACCTCCTCCCTGCCGCCTCCCCCACCACTGCAGGGTGGTGCTCAACATTTGTGAATCACCCTGTGGCACATCCTCACTTGCACTACCTAAACTTCTCCTCTGGTAACAATATCTAAGCTACTGAATGGGAAAGAGAAAGCAGGTGAAGTGGACTCTGGGATCAACGGGTTCGGGGCATAGAACCATCAGATCAAATATACCTGTGGAGGTTACTTACTAAGAATGCTTTCTCAGGATATAGGTATTGCTAGCAAGGCCAGCATCTATTGCCCATCCCTAGTTTTCTTTGAAAAGGTGGACTTCTTCTTGAACAACTGCAGTCCATGTGGTGAACGAAAAACTCCCAAAGTGCTGTTAGGTAGGGACCTAGCCTTTAATTCTAGAGAATAGAATACAGAGGCATAGAAATCATCCTTCAGCTATACGAAGCCCTGGTTCAATCACACCTACCGTACTGTGAGTAGTTCTGGGCATCACATCATTGGAAAGATATATTGGCCTTGTGGGGAATGTAAAGCTGATTTACCAGAATGATACCTAGACTCTAAGGATTAAGCTATGAAGGGAGATTAAACAACTAGGGTTGCATTTCCTTGAGTTTAGAAGGTTAAGAGATGACTTGATCAAAGTTTTCAGGTTGGGTAGCTATTCCCATTAGTTGGGGAGTCTCAGACTAGGATGGGCTTAGTCTAAAATTCAGAGCTAGATTTTTCAGGAGTAAAACCAGGAAACATTTCTTCATGCAGAGGGTGGCAGGAGTTTGGAACTCTCCTCTGCAAATGACAATTCATGCTAGATCAATTGTTCATTTTAAAACTGAGGTTGATAGATTTTTGCTAACCAATGGTATTAAGGGATATGGGGCAAAGGTAGGTTTATGTAGTTAGGTTGCAGATCAACCATGATCTCCTTGGATGCTGGAAAAGGCTTGAGAGACTAAATCGCTTACTCTTGTGTTCCTATGTGTGGAATTTTCCTAGAATTGCACTAAGTGTGGTAGCGGGCAGGTAAAATGGAGTACTACCCGCCGATGAAAATGGTGGGTTTTCAGGCCGTATCTTCCCGAGCCCGCCTCATTATATATTCACTCCTATGAAACACGCCGTTTCCATGGCACGCTCGCTATTACCCCGCTGTTACATCACGCCAGCCACCATCTTTAAAAGGCAGCCGCCAGCAAAGCGCTCATCACCACCAGCCCACCACCGCTGCCTGGGAGACATGGCCTGCAAAGGCAAAAAGACTGCAGCCCCCCCGCTTCAATGACGGGTCCCTCGAGTGACTGCTGGATGCCATGGAGGCCTGCTGGGATGTCCTCTTACCCCGCTCTGGCCACAGGATGGGCAGCAATGCCACCAACCCAGCTTGGGAGGCAGTGGCAACAGTGGTCAGCGCAAACGCCCTGGGGAGGAGGACAGCTACCTTGTGCCACAAAAGGATGAATGATCTCCTCCGTTCAACCAGGGTAAGTCACTCTTTTCATCACTCCCAACTCACACACTCACATCGTACATCCACAGGGCCCTCACTCACTGCCAGTGGAAGGGACATCACCATTCACTTTTTCACACACACCATCATTGACCTCATCCCGTCCATGGGACCACTCACCACCCACACAGGCCAGGCACACTTATCATCTGGCCCTGCAGGCGTCCTGATACACTCTCCCCATCTCTATCCATGCAGGAGAAGCTGGCTCACAACCGGAGGGGAAGGTCGCAGACAGCTGGAGGATGCTGGAATTCAAAGTTCAAAGTTCTGAAAACAGAGCCATCCAGCTGGCTGGTGATGACCAGGACCGGATCCTGTGCTGATGGTGAGGTCGACGCTGCTCTACCGAGTGAGGATCCAGCAGTGCAACATCCATCAGACAATCATGCTGTGAGTGATGTGTCCTCTTGCGCTAATTATCTCCCCTTGCTTTCACAGGTACATCTGCCAAACAGCTGACAGAGTTCATGACCCAGGGCCTCCAATCAAGATCCGAAGAAACTTCTGAAGAGGAATCTAAAGGCACTCTCCCTGAAGTCCCATCACAGTTTTCACCCACACCCTCCACCAGTGCAGACACACTCCTCGATGGGAGTAGCCTTGGGATCACAATCTGGTGAGCACATCGCATTTTCTGATCCACAGCAGGTGGAGGCAGGGACTCCCCAGGTCCCCGGCACTCGGAGGACTGCTGGAGGCAAGGATGTTGCTGAGTCCAAGTCAGATGATGAGCCTCTGGACTCGATCATGTCACAGTTGTTGGAGCTGCAAAGGCAAGCTAGGGAACAACAGAAAGGGATGTCCGCTGCAATCCTCAGCTTGCAAGGCACAATGGAGGAGTCTGTCCGTATTTAGGCTGTGGTGATAGCGCCGGCGTTGCAACATCTCAAGGTCAACTCTGGCAGGATGGCAGCCGCCATGGAGACCTTGGTCCAGGACGTCACTCCTGCACTGCTGTGCGGGCTCAATCGCTGATGGCATAGTTAGCCTCCAACAGTGTGTATGTGAGGAAGGTAATGGGCAGCTCGATTTCACTCCAGCTACCTCTTCCACTCACGGAGTCAGCCAGAGGCCTTTGGGCACCCATAGGGAGGAGGATCAGCAGATGCACGCTTCGGGGCCATCCACCCAGGTGACTCTGGGAGTGACTGGCCCATCTGACTCCCCTCTTCCTGTGACCTTCGCAGATCCAGCTTCACAGGCCGAGGAGGGTGCCACTGCCACACAGCGGGACCCTGAGAGCCAGCTGGGGCCCACCAAGTCTCGGCCCTTCAGAGGACGCCCGCCAAAGTCATCACAGACAGGGTAGCACAGTCAGCAGGCTGCACCCATCTGTGCTGTAGATGTCTGGGGAGCACCAAGACATAGTGGCAGGGTTAGGAAAGTTAGGTAAAAATAACTTTTTTGAGTCAAATCAATTAACCTAAATTAACAAAATCAGGGACAAAGTTTCCCTTAAAGGGAAACTGCAAAAACAAAAGACAAAATCCAAAGGAAACTTACCAATATCAAATTGAAATGTGATTAACGGGGTCTCTAAAGCACCTCAGTCACCATGGTGCCCACCAAGCACAGAAGGCCTCAACGGTGCCAGTGGACACCACGTGCTCTCTCTCCAGGGACACCCGGCCGCAAACATAGCAGTGGAAGGTGGGGGCAGACAGTAGGATCGATCGCCTGCTGCCTGGACCTGTTAATGGCCAACTTGGCCAGGCCCAGGAACAGGTTCACGAGGAGGATCTCCTGTCTCCTGGCACCCCCTCTGCACTGGGTGTCCATAGGTCAGGAGCGTGGGACTGAAGTGCAAACAAAGCTATGGTAAAAGGTTTTTCAAGAAACTAAAAAGGGGGTGCAGCCTACAACAATGAACATAGAAATAGTCCACGGATTCCACAAGGCCGCAAAAGATGCAGGTACCTTGGGAGCCCATGAACCAACACAACCTATGGTTGTTTGGGACTGCTGCGTGCAACAGTCTCCACCCCAGGGGGGTAATTTTCTCCCCGTTGGGGGGGGTTGTGTAGGGGTGGGCGTGGGCAGGCATGGAGTTGATCGGCGCCCCCTGACCGGGCGGGGAGGGGTTGTCTGAGTCAGGGCCTGCGCTCTTTCACGCATGCACACGAAAGAGCGCAGAAATCTCCCTGAGGCACAGGGTTGCCTCAGGGAGATTGGTTTTAAGTTTAATGAAGTGTTGTAAAAATTTTTATGACATGTCCCCTCATGTGAAACTGTCACATGAGCTGGGACATGTGCATTAATTTTAATAAAAAATTTTCTGAAAAGTTTAAATCATTCATGAAACCTCATCCCGCGCGTGGATGAGGTTCCATGAAAAATGTGAAGGCTGCCTGGGCTCTTCGCCTGTCCGCCAACATTAAGGTTGGACGGGGAGCTCAGCTGATTGCCTTAATTGCTTTTTAACGGGCCTTAACAGGCCTTTGACAGTTCGGTGGACGCGCATCCGAGTTGGCTGTGTGCTGTCCCCTCTCACAGAGCCGAAGATTCTGTCTCAGGTCCCCAATGGAAAGTGGGAGGACCCCCCCCCCAACTGTAGGAGGGCCCCCAACTGGGGATCTCTGCCACCAGATGGCAACAAGGCACGCCAGGGCGTGTCCAGGTGGCGGGCGAGGGCAAGGAAATGAAGGGTGTGTAGCAGCAGCCCATACAGGAAAACCCTTCGTGCCATGCTAAAGGCCACAGAGGGCATTTCAGCGAGGCAGCTCAGGTTGTGGGGCACCAGGTCCCATCCCAAGGGAGGGTTCGGGGTTTGGGGCCAATGTGCAATTCCGTCCAAACAGGGGTATGCTCGGACAGAATACCACCGCACACCTTGGGTCCCAGTATGACATCAGGGCCAAGCACGACCATCTTAAGGTATTGGATGGCACTGGCCACGGGCCGGACTTCCATGGATGCACGATGTGCCAACTTCTATGGTAGCATCCAGCCCACTCCTCCACCACCCAACACTTCCCCAATCCTGGTCACCCCAGCAGCCATAGCCCTCCTCTCTGCCAGGCACTGAAAAGGCCTGAGTCAGATATTCTCAGAGGCCACGTGAAGGTCTACAGAGTGTCCTCACTGCATGTTGTCATCATCCTCCTGCGATTGAGTGACTATTAGGGCCTCCACTGCATCTCCATGACAGGAGCATTCTTACAGAGGGTATTGGCACTGAGATAAGCCAGATTGGAGTCAAACATTCACAACTGCAATGTGAAGATCTACGGGGACACTTCACTGCCTGTTGTCATCATTCTCCACAAATCTGGCAGCTACGAGGGCCTCCTGAGTGTGCCTGCCTTGTCTACCCAGTGCGAGAGACTCATCCCCGTTGTCATCACCACCGAGGACCCCCTCACCCTCATCTCCGTTGGCGTCCTCCCCATCTTTGAAGACGTGCAGCTCCTCTATTTCCTCCTCAGCCAGCTCCTCACCCCATTGCAGTGGCAGATTGTAAAAGGCGCAACAGATGACGATGATGCGTGATACCCTCTGCGGACTGCATTGCAGGGCTGCACCTGACCAGTCCAGGCACCAGAACCTCATTTTCAGCATCCTGAAGGTCTGCTCCACCAAGCTGCGAGCTGCTGGATGAGCCTCGTCATACCTTCACTCTGCTGCAGTCTGAGGCCACTGCACGGGTGTCATCAGCCACATCCTCTGCGGGTAGCCCTTGTCCCCATGGAGCCAACCCTGAAGGCTTTTGTGGACCCTGGAAGACTGCAGAGATCTGCAAGCAACTAGTGCACACTCCCTGGAAACCGTGCGCATACCTACAGGATGCATTTCTGGTGGTCGCATACCAGCTGCACATTCAGTGAGTGGAATCCCTTGTGGTTGATGAAGTCCACTGAGTGTAGCGATGGAGACCTGAGCGCCACATGAGTGCAGTCAATCACACCCTGCACAGTGAGAATCCTGAGATCAGGGCAAATCCCAATGGCCCTTGCACCCTGGCTGTCCCGGTCCTGGGCGAAATGCACAAAGTTGTGTTCCATGGAGAAGATGGTATCCGTGACCTCATGGATACATTTGTGGGTGGCAGATTGTGAAATCCCACAGAGGTCACCTGTGGAGCCCTGAAAGGAGCCACTGGCATAGAAATTGAGCACCACAGTCACTTTCACAGCCACTGGCAGTGGGTGCCCTCCATGTCCCCTTGGTGCCAAGTCCTGCAGTAAGTGCCAGATGTGAGTCACCAGGTCCCTAGACATGTGTAGTCATTGACGACACTGGTTCTCTGTGCAGGAAGGGCAGGCAGCGTCTATAGACACTGGATGTTGCTAGGCACCGACTAGCCATGGCTCACTATCGCTCCTGGGCTGTGTGTGTGGGAGCCCCTGCTGCCCCTTCTTCATGAGGTTGCTGCTCCTGCCTTTGCACAGCCAGGAGCCTCAGTCGCTCTCTCCTCCATCTTCTACAGTCTCTGTGGGCCATCAGGCACACAGCTAGTCACCAGGATCCATGATCCTGATGTAGTCCTCCTGCAACATGAAAGAGAGAGGGATGTAGTTGTCATGGCTGTACATAGCACCTTTCCTGGCCCTGTGTGACTGCCCTTTAATGCTTCCCAGAGAACACTGGTCACCCCTCAGTTGGCCAGAGATGAGTGCGCTGCATGGCTGCCCTGTCAACCTGCGACATGAGGACACTGGTCTAAACCAGGCTGCTGAGATTGTAAGGGGCTGTGATCGCCTCCAGCAGTGACTGCTACATGGCCAGTGTTGGCGAGGAGATTGTACAACATGTGCAGTCCAACTGCTCTGCAGTCCACTAACGTGGTGGAGGACTCAAAGTCTGTGCTGCTGGGGGGGTGGGGGAGGGTGGGGGGTTGTGGGGGGGCGGTGGGGGGGGTGGTGGGGGGAGGGTGTGTGTGTGTGTGTGGGGGGGGGGTGTGGTAAGGTATGGAGCATTTGGGGACCCTTTGGTGCCTCCGCATTGCTTGCATGGGCGGGCAGGGCAGCACTTGACATCCCTCCCCTCATCAGGGTCTTCCGAGGCTGGTCAGCACTTGCCCCAGATACTGCCTAACGCTCACCGGTTGCCTCTGAGGCTGGCCCGCAGTTGTCCCCAGGCACCCCCCGCCCCTCAGCAGTCGCCTCCGAGTCCAGGTATCCGTTTCCCCCGCCTCTCAGTGACCCTGAGGCCTGTAAACTGCAGGCGAGCTGTGGAGAATGCTGCTGCTCACTCACCTCAATTATCCCAAAGTGAAGGCTGCCAAGTGCCGTTGTCTGTGTGCTGTTGTGAAACACGTCATGATGCTTTCCCGCCGACGTGGACGGACGATATGGTGGCGTTCCAAGAGCCTGGCAAGATGGCCTTTTAATTATAGGCTAATATATTACAATTAGCTCCCTGCCAACTGATGGCGAGAAAAGTGGCCTGCCATTGGCGAGATGAGCGGAAGATCGCGACCTGCCTTCACACTGTCGTGAAGTGGGTCCTGCCATATTTTCCGTGCACACCACCTATCACGCCTGCCGCCAGTGGGCTCAGAAAATTCCGCCCTATGTATCAGAATTTTGACCCAGCCACACTGAGGGAATGGGGTTATATGTCCAAGTCAGGATGGTGCGTGAGATGGAGAGCAATTTGGTGGTGACAATGCTTCTAGTCACCCGCTGTTCATCATACTATGTGGTAGAGGTTGCAGATTTGGGAGGGAGATGCCCCAAATGAGTTGCTGAAGCAAATCCTGTAGGTAATACACATGGCAGCCATGTTGTGCCAATGGTAGATGTCAAAGGCAATAGATGGGCTGCTGAACAAGTGGGCTGCTTTATCCTGGAAGATATTTCATCATTCCCAACTGTGTCTTGTCAATTGTGGAGAAGCTCTGGAGACTTTGAAGGTGAGACACTTGCTGAAAATATTCAGTTTCTAGTCTGCTACAGTTACCATTGTATTTATGTGACTGGTTCACTTCAGTTTCAGGTCAATGATGGCTCTCCAGGATGTTTATGGGGTGTATTCATGCAGGGTAATGCCATTGATTGTCAAAAGGAGGTGGCAGATTTTCTCCTGTTGGTAATGACCATTGTCTGGCACTTGTGTAGCATTAATGTTAGTTGCTAATCATCAGCCCAAGCCAGAATATTGTCCAGATCTTGCAACAAGTGGAGATGGCCTATTTCATGAACATAGGATCCCATGGGCCACAGACAATCTGTCTCTCCTTGTAGGCTTTAAAGAAGCAAATGTTTTCTAATGTTAAAGTTGTCATGGAAATGTAATTGGTTGTATTTAAATTGTATTTTTGAACTTAACTTTTACAAATTAGCCTGATGTAAAAATGTTGGCAAGTAAGGTTTTGTGCAGTACTTTGTTAAAATACCCACTGAAGATTCTAATATTGAAACTCCTACAAATTATATGCAATTTGTCTCATCATGGACCCTGCCAAACATGCTTAATTTCCTAAAATAGATTATTTACCAGACATAAATATTGCGAATTAATAAAACTTCATGAAATTTCTCCCTGGCTCTGAGTTTATTTAGTAAACCTCCAAGATAATAGTATAGCATTAAAATCTGTGCTGTCCCACCATGACAATTTGCAATTGATAGATTACACTTTCACAGATGGAGCTGTGCTCCAAAAGAATATTGCAAAATGTACAGCTCTACTTACCAACTTCAATGCAGGGCCAAATCACTATTTGGATGGACTCCTGCCAGAACTCCAGTGGGAGTCCAGCAAAATGACTCACAAAAGAGCTGGAATTCCAGATAGATCTGTATCCAATGTAATTGAGGAATTCCAGTCAGCTTTGTAGGGGGTAGTGCTTCCACCCACCCTTTAAGCTCCCTAGGTTGGAGGAAACAGGGAGTTCCCACTTCTCTGGACATTAGGAAATCCAGTTGAGCTGTACCAGTCACCAGGATGGCGCAAATAAGTCTCACCAGAGGAAAATGAGACACATTTTGCAAAAATTTTAGGATTGCTTCACTTATCCACACTAGGCTGAGGATGTGAAACTATTAGACCAATGGGCCATCTGGAGAAGCAAGGCGGGGGAGGTGGGGTGGGGACAAGCACCCCCATACAATGGCCAGGTACCAGAGCTTTTGGCCATATTGGGCAAGCATATATCCGAGATACATCCATTTTAGCTTAGGTGCTTCCAACTCCATAAACTTCAGGGCATTCAATGCTGGAAGGCACCAGCAGGCAAGATCACGGTGTAACTGTAAGCATCATTGCTTGCACCATTTCAGGGCAGCCGTAGCCAAGTGATACAATTGAACACAGAAGCTTAACAGATATCAGTCAATTGGTCCTTGCAATAATTATGCATTTCCTTCAATAGGAAATACTCTAATTTTCACTTATTGATCAAGAGCTGAGACCATGTCACAAATATGCTGCAGCACTGCTATGATTGTTGTGTTATCCCGATAAGTCATTGATCTGGTAGAAAATTAAATTTTCCCTATTTGCAATTATTCATTTGCCTCATTATTGTAATTGTTATTCAATAAAGTAATGCAGAGCGTTAGAATGCGATTGTTTGATTCTAACAGCTAAAACTAACAGTTCTGTTCATTTTTAATGTTAAAAGTTGTGTTTAATAAATCATAACCTTTGAGTAGTTTAATTTCGTCATATCAAAGAAACAAAAGATATAAATTCAACCAGAAAAAGTGTTGCCTTTCTTAATCCAATCCCACCCAGTTTCTGCCTTAACAAATCAAAAATAATTTTATATTTGCTGAACATTTTTATGAAGATTAAGGTCCCTTGGAACATTTTTGGCTTCTGGATAAATGAACTCATTTGGTTCATGAAATTAAACCAACTGCTGCTGACTTGCTTAATAGGCATGCAACTAATATTTAGCAATTCTGACCAGATCACAGACTTTAATTAGTGTCCCAAAATTTGAGTGGAATGGTAGTTGTTAAGTCAATTCCTGGTATTTACATTTAACTGGAATATGTGACCATAATCTGTAATGGCTAGTTGTGCATTGAATGCAAATCCTGTCTATCTGCTCAGTTTAATGGTTGCTGTTAGTGTAAAGGTTAATAACCTCTGAAGAATTATTCACACATACTTATGTTATTTAATTCCCCATATAGACCCCAATAGATAAAGTACTGTTTTTCAAATCATGATTGCTTGTTATTGAAATCTGCTTTACCTTTGGGATCCGAGTGCTTTCGATTCTCAGCTGGTTGCCACGAGGATTTCATATAGGAACAGGTTACTGAAAATCTGATCATCTAATTGAACGGGGTGGATTTGCAAATAGAATCAGATGATAAATATCAAAAACCTAATTATTTGATTGAATATTTAGAATTGTTATGATCAGGTGAGGAGGGGTTGAATGGCTCCTCCTTTCCCTCCTCATTTGATCGCAACAGTTTTCCTTTTTCTAAAAAAAAGAATGGATACACTTGCCGATTCGGTGAGTGCTTAACTCTTTATGTGCTGTGGCCATAACAGACACAATCAGATAAGTTTTCTTACGGTTTTAAGAAAGAAGAGAGGATGGTTTTATGTACTTAACCCTCACACAAATAGTTTACACAGTGGGGAAGATATAATAAGCAAATTAGAGTCCAGTAAAATTAAAGGGTCTACAGCTCTTGAAGGTGGCTCACTTCAGACAGAATTCAGTTGTCTGCTACTTCACTTGGTGGTCCTGCTGCTTTGCAGTATTGAGGCAGTTTATGAATAAGTAGGCAGATGATTTACCTGTTCTTCTGGAGACAGCAGCACTGGGTTGAATTCTTTTTGAAATCTCTGTCTGTGGCACTGGGTAGTCAAAATTGGCAGAGTTCAAAGCTTGCCCGCTGGATGGAGCGAGAGAGAGGACCTCATTTGTTCCTTAGCTTCTTAGTTGCTTGTCCTGTTCTGCAGAGAAAACAGGTGCTTAAACACATAAAGAATTGTCTTTCAAAATGCCCTTCTCTCTCCAACTGCCCAGTGACCAAAATATGGTCATGGCTAGTGTATTCCAGTTACCTTGATTAGATCATGGTTGGGAATTTCTCCCTCAGGCATTTTTAAAAATTAATTCATGGGATGTGGGCTTCACTGGCTAGGCCAGCATTTATTGGCCACCCCTAATTGCCCTTGAGGAGGTGATGGTGATCTGCCTTCTTGAACCACTACATGTCCATGTCCATGTGGTGTAGGTGCACCTACAGTGCTGTTTGGAAGGGAGTTTCATGATTTTACCCAGGGACAGTGAAGGACAAATTCCCAAGCCAGGATGGTGAGTGGCTTGGAGGGGAACATCCAAGTGGTTGTGTTCTAATGCACTTGTCATTCTAGATGGTAGTGGTTGTGGGTTTGGAAGGTGCTGCCTAAGGAGGCTTGGTGAGTTCCTGCAGTGCAGTTTGTAGATGGTACACACTGCTGCCACCATGCATTAGTGGTGGAAGCAGTGAATGTTTGTGGATGGTGTGCCAGTCAAGCAAGCTGCTTTGACCTGGATGGTGCCAAGCTTCTTGAGTGTTGCTGGAACTGCATTCATCCAGGCAAATGGAGATTATTCCATCACAATCCTGACTTGTGCCTTATAGATGGTGGACAGGCTTCGGGGAGTCAGGACGTGAGTTATTCGCTGCAGGGTTCCTAACCTCTGGTCTGCTCTTGTAGCCACAGTATTTATATGGCTAGTCCAGTTCAGTTTCTGGTCATTGGTAACCCCCAGGCTGCTGATAGTGGGGGATTCAGCAATGGTAATGCCATTGAATCTCAAGGGGCGATGGTCATATTCTCTCTTGTTGGAGATGGTCATTGCCTGGTACTTATCGTGGTGTGAATGTTACTTACCACTTGTCAGCCCGGTCCTGGATATTGTCCAGGTCTTGCTGCATTTGGACACGGACTGCTTCAGTATCTGAGGAGTTGCAAATGGTGCTGAACATTGTGCGATCGTGAGCGAACACCCCCACTTCTGACCTTAAGATGGTCAGGGTTACATTGTCCAAGTAGCCATGTTCAATGGTTTGTCTCTACGCAGTTGAATACCCAAGTGATTGCCTGGACACTTTTCTAATGGGATAGGAGATGACTCCCATTCATCTCTTTCAAGGCAATTGTTCCTGGTGTGGCTCTGCAGCCAGGTTGTCTCCATTTCAATAGTTTTGGAATGTAGAAGATACAGTTATGCAAATGTGCAGCCATATTTGACTGTGAGCCCAAGTCACTTTTAAAATCTGTTAGGTGTTTCCAGCCAGTAAATTCACAACAGAACATAAGAGGAAGGTTTTCTATTGGCAGGTAAAGTTTTTGCAGAATAAAAACATGATCCCTTCTACAGTGCAATGTTTCTATTAATCGCACATTCTCACATAAGTCGACAATATGTATTCACCCTGTTGCCCATTCATTGGACAACAGTAGCAACTATATTGAAAGTACTTATGTCCAGACCTGTATACACTTGCAAGACGAAGGCTCATTTTTGGAGCAAAGTATTGGTAGCAAGAGCCATAAGTGAAAACTGAATGTCAAATACATTAAAACTGCCACAAACAACATATTATGCATTCTTCAAATCTATATCTTCTTTTACAATATGGTAATTTATTACCTACAGTTTTTCAACAATGTGTTCATAACATAGGGTATGTGAATAGAAAAACATCTCCGATGTCCAACAAGGTCAAAAAGCTTAAAGAAAATCCCCAAATAGAACATTCCTAATGTTTGAAGGTTGTAGGTAGAATTGATGAGATGGGAGTGGGAGAAAGTGGTCTCCTGATATTCTGCCGTAACTTCAGTGGGAGATTAGAACTTGCAGGGTTTCTGTCAAATTTATATATGAAGATCAGGAGAATCCCCTTGGAATCCCCTCTGTATTTTGTTTCAATGTTCTCCCAAATAGTAAATAAGTTCAATCACATTTTCATCACCTCACCTGTCACCTACCTTTCTAACCTCCTCCAACTCGACAGCCCTCCACAATCTCTGCATTCTTCCAATTTTGACCTCTGGTGCATCTCTAATTTTCCATGCCTCATAAGTGGTGGTCATGCCTTCTGTTGCCTAAGCCATTAACTGTAGAACTTTCTCCCTCGATATCTCTGCCTCCCTATCACTCTCTCCTCCTTTAAGATGCTCTTTTGAACCTGCTGTAGTGATCCCCCTGGGGAACTGTAAATGAAAATAATCAAATTTAAGGCAAATTTCCTTATAAATAAATGATACAACAAAGATATGTGTTACAGGACCTCAAGCACCCCCATCACTCCCTGCACAATGTATTATGTATTACATAGCTGCACAGTTCCACAATATTCTGTTCTTTATTCATGCAGGGTAGGTCAAAAGTCCTAACCAATGACAGCTTTCATCTTTGAATTTTACAGGCACGATTATCATCAGTAAGGTATACTTCTATGAACTCTCTCTCCCTTGGATTATTACAGTCTAAATGGTGTAGCTTCCAAGTGTTCATTTTCAACTGACCAATGAATAACACCCTGATTCATGGTTTAGCCCCTTCTGTGAAAAAACCCAGTTCATTAGCATCTTTGAGCTACTCATACATCTTTCAGGTTTTAAACCCTTTTATTCTATTCACACATTGCCTCCAAAAACTCCTGTAACCAGTTGATTGTGTGGACACTTTACTAATGGGATAGGAAATGGCCTCCGTTCATCTATTTCAAGGCAATTGTTCCTGGTGTGGCTTTGCAGGTTGTCTCCATTTCAACGGTTTTGGAATGTAGAAGGTACAGTGTTGCAAATGTGCAGCCATCTTTGACTCTGAGCCCAAGTCACTGGAATGTGGCTTTAGTCTTTCAAAAAAAATCAGTTAGGGGGTTTCCAGCCTGTAAATTCTAAAGTTATTTTTTGATACAGAGTTCCTTTGTTCTTTTCCGTCAAGCAGAAAAACTGACCTCTCCCTGGAAGAGATTTTCTTCTTCTCCTGACAAGAATTCAGTGTGTTCCACTTCTGGCTCGGTCTTGCTTCTCTTTGTGTCTGCATCTGTGTTCTGAATGCCTTCGCTCTCCTGTTTGAAACTCTCCTTTTTTGTCTGCCAGCCATAAGGCTTCTGCTTTAACTTCCTTCCTGTTGGTACTGCTTCCAGGTCAAGGGTTGCCAGGTCACATAGAACAGTATTTCTCATTATCCAAGAAAATTGAAATTGGCCCCTTTACAATTGATGCAAATTCTTAAAAGTCCTTTTCAAACATTCTTCAAAATATTACAGATCCCGCAGGCATTTTAAAAAGATTACAGAAGTTTTTTACTGCATTGCTGCTAGGTCAAAGGTCATCACACTAAGGCTAAGAGAGAGCTTTTGATCACCAGTCCTCTTGGGCAGGATTTTCAGGTCGCGGTCGGGCACGGCAGCGTGGTGGAAGAGGCTGCGACACAGTCCGCCACTCACGACCGGCCCCTGACTGCGATTTGACGCTGGCTGGCCAATTAATGAAAGGCTCAGCATTGCCGGGGTGGGGGCGGGAGGAGAGCGAGCGCTGAAGTCTGGGCAGGCAGGGGGGTAGCGCGCAATGAAAGCTCCCTGAAAGCAGAGAGCTGCCTCAGGGAGCTGAAGAATTTAAAAATCAAAAATAAAGATTTGGAAATTCTGGAAAAAAAATCCTCACACAGGACTCACTCACATGAACAAAGACATAATAAAAATCATGTCAAAACGCTTTTTTCTAATTAATGCCGGAAATCTCAACCCACCAGTGAATGAGGTTTCCTCAAAAATTCAAAGGCTGCCTGGCCATTTCACCCTTCCACCAACTGTAAGGTTGGACGGGCAGCGAAAAATCTCTCTTAATTAATACTTTAATGGCCTTAATAGGCCTCTTAATTGTCGGAGAGCACGCAGCAGATTCTCGCATGTGCCCGCCAACCGAAATATCGCGCCAGATCTTTTACGCCCGATTGGCTCCGGTGCGGGCCCACATGCGAGACATATCTGCCGCTTATTTCCTAATACACTTCAATGTGAAATTTTGTTTCATCATGTTCCTGTGAACCCCTTGAGATTTTTATTATGTTGATGGTGGTATACAAATGCAAGTTGTTTTTATTATGGGGAACAGTTGGAGAGTAATCTTTGTGTATGATTCAACTCCTAGAATGCATATGAAGGACTGAGTAAGCAACATGATGCTTTGATAGTCCATAATCTGTGATAAAAGGTCAACTGCTTCTCTTTTGATTTCCAATCACAAAATCTTCAGGGTGTAGAGGAAAAGCAAAAATTATATCAAAAGCAGATCTTCTACTTCTACCATTAAATGATTGTTATCTGGATCGGAAAACATTCTCAAATTCTGACTTTCAAAGCTGTGGTTTATAAAAAAAATGTAAAGATCCTTCACATTGAAGTCAACCTGAAGAACTAGCTCTAGAAACAATGATTCATTATTGCGTTGTGAAATGCTTAATGCAGAGGACAAAATATGGTTTGTATCATCTTCTCTCCACAGATAGTACTGAGGCATACACTTTCATGCCAACTATAAAAAAAAATGCAAATAATAAAGTAGCGTCTAAGCTTTTTGTCTTTCATGACAGAGCCTCACAAGCCACGCATATAGCGTTTAAATCAGTGGTCCAATAATTTGCATAGATCTCAAGTGATTGATAGTAACAGATATAATGGAAAGTGGTGCAGTAAAATAAGATATCAGTTGAGAAGTTTATCAAATATGCGCACTCTACCCAAAGGTTGGATTAAATCCAAAAAGAGCATAAGGACGTGTAGGGATCTGTTTGAAAAATGTATGGCCTATGTATCAGACTCGGTTAGTTTCCTGGATTTTTTCCAGAAGCTATGTCTGACCACTGAAAAAAGTCCAGGCTTTTTGTTGAAGTTATGGCAGAGAAGTGGGAGAAACCCAAAGGAATTGGCCCCATAAGTCATCAATAGGGGAGAAGGAAGAGATCAAACTCCTTGTTTATCAATGAAAACTGAACAATTTAACAGGATTCTGAATTCTGTGGCTGTCACTAGATAAATAAACTATTGCTGTAACTAGTTTTCTTAAAGATTCTTTTGAAATATCAATCAAAGAAATTACCTTTACTTCCACTCCTGAGAAATAGCTTTCTGTTACCACAAGATTTCTAGGGCTTCCCCTGAGGAGTGCAGCATTGATGCTTCCATTGCCTATTATAGCTAGTGTACAACTGTTAATATGCAATGAGGTGCTGAGATGCGGTGTATTCCATGGCCTCACAAGAGGCTTTACAACAGGATCCACCTTTACAGCATATGCTGTATTCCAGGAACAACTCAAAGGGATCTGGAACATTGGTTAGAACTATTGGATAAGCTAATCTATACAATATTCAGCCCTTAGAGCCTTCTTGATGCTATTCTCCAATAGCATGATGTATCTAGTAACTGCAGGTCGATAATACTGCAGCTGTACTCCTGATTCAGACCCCTTATTGTGCATAAGCCTTTGCCATGTCATGGGCCATACCAGGGATGAGATTTTTTTTTTATTTGCTCATTGGATGTGGGCATTGCTGGCTCGGCCAGTATTTGTTGCCCATCGCTAATTGCCCTCCAGAAGGCGGTGGTGAGCTGCCATCTTGAACAGCTGCAGTCCATGTGTCATAGGAACACCATAGTGCTGTTAGGAAGGGAACTCCAAGATTTTGACCCAGCAACAGTGAAGGAATGGTGATATAGTTTCAAGTCTGCCAGGGTTCTGCCAGGGTCACTCAGCTTCTGACCTCATTACAATCTTGGTTCAAACATGGACAAAAGAGTTGAACTCCAGAGGTGACGTGAGAGTGACTGCCCTTAACATCAAGGCAGCATTTGACTGAGTGTGGCATCAAGGAGCCCTAGCAAAATTGAAGTCAATGTAAATCAGGGCGAAAACTCTGCACTGGTTGGAATCATACTTAGCAAAAAGGAAGATGGTTGTAGTTGTTGGAGGTCAATCATCTCAGTTCCAGGACATCACTGCAGAGTTCCTCAGGGTAGTATCCTAGGCCCAGAAATTTTCAGCTGCTTCATCAATGACCTTCCTTGTATCATAGGGTCAGAAATGGGGATGTTCACTGATGATTGCACAATGTTTAGCACCATTTGCGACTCCTCAGACGCTAAAGTAGTCCATATCCAAATGCAGCAAGATGTTGTTAATATTCAGCCATGGGCTGACATGTGGCAAGTGACATTTATGCCACACAAGTGCCAGGCAATGACCACCTCCAACAAAAGAGAATCTAACTGTTACTCCTTGACATTCAATGGCATTTAACATTGCTGAATCCCCCCATTATCAACATTCTGAGGGTCACCATTGACCAGGAACTCAACTGGACTAGCCATATAAATAATGTGGTTACAAAAGCAGGTCAGAGCCTAGGAATCCTGCGGCGAGTAACTCAGCTCCTGACTCTCCAAAGCCTGTCCACCATCTACAAGGTGCAAATCAGGAGTGTGATGGAATACTCTCCATTTGCCTGGATAAGTGCAGCTCCAGCAACAGTCAAGAAGCTTGACATCATCCAGAACAAAGCAGCCCACTTGATTGGCACCCTTTCCACAAACATTCACTCCCTCCACCACCGACACATAGTATGCACCATCTACAAAATGCATTGCAGGAACTCACCAAGCTCCTTAGGCAGCACCTTCTAAACCTACCATCTAGAAGGACAAGGGCAGCAGATACATGGGAACTCCGCCACCTGGCAGTTCCCCTCAAAAACACAAACCATCCTGACTTGGAAATATATTGCCGTTCCTTCACTGTTGCTGGGTCAAAATCCTGGCACTCCCTCCCTAACAGCATTGTGGGTGTATCTATAGCACATGGACTGTAGCGATTCAATATGGTAGCTCACCACTACTTTCTCAATGGGCAATTAAGGAAGGGCAATAAATGCTGGCCTAGCTAGCAATGTCCACATCCCATAAATGAAGTTAAAAAAATGTCAGGATGGTGTGTGACTTAGAAGAACTTGCAGTTGGTGGTGTCTGCTGCTCTTGTCCTTCTAGATGTTAACAATTGTGGGTTTTGAAGGTGGTGTCTAAGGAGCCATGGTGAGTTACTGAGGTGCATCTTGTAGATGTTACACACTACTGCCACTGTACGCTGGTCGTGGCGGGAGTGCACGTTTAAGGTTGATGAGATGCCAATTAAGCAGACTGCTTTGTCATGGATGATGTCAAGATTCTTGAGTGTTATTGGAGATGCACTCATCCAGGCAAGATCATGCTATGTTCATGGCTTGGTCCATCAAATTCTGGTACAACTCATTGTAACTATCCAGTTCCAAGCTGGAGGAGAGCCAGGAATAATGGCCCCTAAAGCTAAGTAATGTAATATGCTTCTAAATGTTCCTCTACAGGTCCAAAGAAATTCTAATTACCATGCTGAAAAAATATATCTGCTTGATATAATAATAATGTCTAAATAAATTGCTAACAGCAGACCTGCAGGTGATCAAACATTATTTGAGAAATTGGCATCTAAATGTAATCCATACACACCCTGCTTTCCATCTGGATAATAAGAGAGCTAACAATCAGCTCAGGGTACCAGTCTGCGGCACTCAGACTTAAATTGAGAAAGCACATTTCATCTTGAACTGAAACTTCACCATGGTCTGACATAATGGGAAAGGTTTTCAACTCAGTGCTTGGGCATTCAGCTGGCATTGTGGATTGGCTCCCTGTTATGGAAACTGCTTGATGCTCATTTACATTGGAAATGGTAAAATCGGGTGATTTCAATAATGAACCACTGATCTGCAAAACCAGTTTTATGTCCAAATGCAAAGACAAACATCTACTTCAGTGACACCATTGCTGAGGTCCAGCTGCATCAAGGGTCTTTGTCATCAAGAAATTGACTCATGTGACCTCAGGCACCACTAGTTTCTTAATGGCAAAGGGCTAAACATCGGTCCTTGTTGCTTCTTGGATGCAATGATCATGATTCACAATTACCCCCAGCTTTGTTTTATTATGGATTTGTTTGGTGTCTCTTTGATGAGATCTTGAGACTTGTATGTTTAAACATGAACTATTTATTGGTAATACTTAAGTATGTACAGATCCCAGTTACTGCCATGGTGCTGCTGCCATGCAGGTTTCTCCTAGACTGCTCTCTGAGTCTATTAACATGAAACTCTATTCATCATACATTGGGAGGTGTTATTCTCCAGACCCACGTTAACCCTTGCTCTGCCGAGCACCTTTACATTACAATGGTATGCAGGCACACACAACACCCCCCTTTCTTCTCAAATCTTCTCCCTTCTCATGGAGTATAGCTATTTACAATACAATCTTTACTTGCTTTCCCTTCTCCCCCACCCCAAGTCTCTGACTTTATAAATTCAGATGGTCTTGAGGTTTGACAGTACTTCAACATCTTGATCTGTCATTTTTGGAGGAATGGTAGTAGTACCCTGTGTTTTTTGCTGCTTGGTTATCTCCATTTGGTTCACTTTTTGTGCTCCTTCGAGTTGTGTTTCTCTTTATTGACAACATGTCTGCTTTTTTCAGACACTGTGAATTTGTCCCATTCCTTCTGAAGGGAATGTGCACTCCATTCATTCCTATAATGGACTTAAGTTTTCTTTTTCTGTGTATCCGCCATGTTCTTGCTGGATGCTGACATTTCACAAATGGAACCTTCATTTCCACTTGTTTCACAATTTCAGCCAAAGGCTTGTTTGCCATTTTATTTTAAAATTGTTTTGCATGCTTATGAATTTTTTTATTCAGCGCAATGATTCCCAGTATGCCTGAGACATCAGTGCTATTTATTTTTCTAGTTCCTTGTGCTTCAGTGTTGGATGTGCATTTTCCGATCTCATTCCTGTCTTCTCTTTCTATGTCTGCAGCAGAACATTGTCCTTGTCCTTCAGTTTGGCTTCACTGTTGGCCAGGTCTGTCTCCAGTAAAGTCTTAATTTGTTTGAATTTTGTAATCTTGTTACTCATGGCTTCATTACCTGCTCAAGGCTTGGAAAGTTCGACAGCTTTTCCTTTCAATGCCTCTTTGTTTTCATCCAGTTGGTTCTTCAGCTCTTCTGTTTTTTTTGTAGCTTTCAGCTTCCTCCTGGCATATGGAACATTGCTGAGTCATCTTTGCCAACTGGTTTTTCAGTTTGTTCAGATTGGCGTTAAATTCATTTGTTTCTCTTCATAATTTTCCAAGGGTAGAAACTTTTACCTGAGGGATCTTTGTAGCATGTGAAGGTCTTTCAATAGGTTTACCTTTTCTCTGTGAAGCTCGCATGCTTCATCTTGAGTTTTTCAGTAGTTCAGCAATGTCCTTGAGTTTCTTCTGCTGTTCTTCCATGCTGCTGTTTAAGACAGCCTTCATTTCTTCATATTGTTGAATGGTTATACATGTCTTTTGCATTTCATCTTGAAGGACAATCAGGTGTTTTTCAACTGTTTATTTTCTTGCTGACCTCACATCAACCCAGTCTGAGCTTCCGTGCATCATTTTGTTGCTACTGATAGTTCCAATGCAGTTTTATCTGAAGCAATATTTAACATCCTTTTCAGTTCCTCATGTTTTTCCATGGCTACATATTGATTCTTCAAAAAGTCTTTTAGAATTGCAACTTCTATACATGCCTTTTCTGCCTGCTGTTTTGCCTGGCTGTACATCTGATTGCATTTTCCCAACTGCTGCTTTGATTTGCCAACTGTGGAACTGAGGTCATTATTTCCTCCTGATACCTTTGTGCCATCTCTGAAACTTGTTTGTTTGTCTCTGAAATTTGATCATTCAGGTCTCCAATGGCTTGGTTTGTTGAATACTTCAGTTTATCATGCACTTTCAAAGGTATATACTCAGCTTGAATCTTGCACCTCAAATCTTCCAATTCAGCTGTGATGCAAACATTTTCCTGCAGAACAGCTTAATTTACTTCTTGCATTTTTGCTTCTTTTGGGGTTTCCTCAGAAAGCTTTCCTTCATTCATATTCACTTCTGCTCACTCCATACTGCCCTCTGCTGTTACAGTTTGGGTACTGTATCAGCATTTTCAAAAAGCTGCATTTTTAAATTTTTCAGCTGCTTCTCAGCCATTTCTTTCTTTTGCACTGAATTCTTCAACTCATGCATTTCATTGCACTTACATTTTTTTATTCATTCATTGGATGTGGACATCGCTGGTCAGGCCAGCATTTATTACCCATTCTTAATTGCTCTTGTTCACAGGGCATTTCAGAGTGAATCGCGTTGCATGTAGGTCTGGAGCCACATGGCCAGACCAGGTAAGGACCGCAGATTTCCTTCCCTAAAATAAATTAATGAACCAGATGGGTTTTTATGATAATCGGCAATGGTTTCATGGTCATCATTAGACTTTTAATTCCAGATTTATACTGAATCTAATTCCACCATCTGCTGTGGTGGATTCAAACTCGGGTCCCAGGGCATTACCCTGGGTCACTGGATTACCAGTCCAGTGATAATCCCAATGGTTGGCAACCATCTTGTGGTTTACTTGAATATTGTCTCCCTCGCTCTGGGGTCTTCTGTTATACACTGTGCTTTATTTGGGGTTTGCTAGACATTATTCTAGGTCTGCACTGTCCACAACTTGGAGTCGAAACTATCTGTCAAAGCCTTGTAACATCTCACTAAGTGTTGCCGAGTATTGATCTATACATTGGCTATGGAGAACTTCACCCACAAATGAAACAAACATGTATCAAAACTTGTCAATTTGTACCTCTTCTGATTCTTTATTTAATGCTGTCATTCCCTTGTAAACTAAAAATCCTCTTCTCCAAGACTCCCACTCTTGGGTCTGGTTTGCGCACTTCCTTATCCAAAATGGTTCTGGCTTTTCTAATTTTCTGCCCATGGCTGTTTCGTTTTTGTATTAGTTGCAGCTTTAAACATCATTGCTCCTTGAAGGCAGTTAACAATTTTATAAACTCAGCCTGTCTGCAGCCTGTCGGTTCTCGCTATCTGAGTTTCCTGGGTTTTTCTGGGTTTGGCATGTGATCATGGGCTTTTAAAAAACTTTTTCAAACTTTGAAACAGTAGAAATTTGCCCCTCCAACCCACTAAACTCGATCTCAGAGCGACTCTTGTTTTTTTTTTTCGCTCTGTGGGCTGTTCCCTACTCTGCCGTTTTACTTCTGCAGCTTCTTTTAGCTGCGCTCTGGCTGCTGAGCCCTGAGACTGCTGCCGATTCTACAATATAAGTACAGGTTCCTTTTTGTGGTTTTGCTCACCTGTCTTGTGACCTGACCAGGTTTCTTCACTCTGCGTCACTCAGGGTCTTGCTATGGACCTCCACTCACTCTGGTGGATTCTTCAACTTCCAAGTCTGTAATGAAGCTTCTTCAACTGTTTTTTCAATTTTTCTTATTAGGCTCACATCTCTCTGGTCAGGCTTCAGCTGCTTTTAGTTTTTCACGTCTTGGGATTCTGTTCTGGGGTCATCATTTAAGTGCTACCTTTCATACCACCACTGATCACCATGTTGTGTTATGGGTTCATTGGTGTCTCATTGATGAGATCCTGAGACTGTTTAAACATGAATCATTTATTGGTAACCCTTAACTATGTACTTGATGCTGCAGCTATGTAGGTTCCTTCTAGACTGTTCTCAAAATCTATTACCATTTGACTCTATACATCATACCATGGACAGTGCTATTCTCCAGTCCCACATTAACCTTTGCTCTGCCAAGTGCCTTTACTTCTTTACTTTATAATGGCATGCAAGCACACACAGCAGCTTGTTGCAGTCAAGGCAGGCAACATGTAAAGTTGGTGCAAGCTCCCCATTTACCTGATTGTCACATTGGTCTGAGTTGCCTGAGCACTCGGGGGGGGGGGGGTTGCTGCACAACACTCACTGATATCATATGGTGCTGCCAGATTGTTTTTCCTAAAGGTAGCCTGCCTCTCTTAAAGGGGATCAGTGGAAGGTTGTTGCTGCTGGCTGCCTGGACTGGTTGCATGTAGGAACTGCATGAATGGAGCAGCATGGAGCAGAGAGGACTCCTGGTTTATGGATGCTGTCTTGGAGAAATTAGTAATGGAGGTGGACAGGAAGACTGAGGCCCTGTTTCCAAAGGGGCCAGAAGGCCCTCAAGGAACACTTTCTAAAAGGAATGGAAGCAGGTGGCCAAGGATGTCAATTCCCAAAGGTTGGCCTCAAGGTTCTGGTAACAGTGCCACAAAAAGCATAGTCACTTCACACAGATGATCAAGGTCAGTGAATGCATCTTCACATGACATCTCTTACCCTCTGCTCCACCAACCTCTCACACTGTTCAATGTATCACAGCTCCATCACTCACCCATTAGCAGTCCTTGGCACTCAGGACTCATGCTTAACATCCAGATGCTCCACCTCACCCTCCAATGATATTAGCCTACAGCATCTGCTTACCTCCAGCTATTCAGCTGTGACAGGCATCACTCAAACACAGTAACATGCAATCACTGCCTTTCTACTTTCCCTTTTGCAGGACAAGGTTGTGCCTGCAACTCCTGAACCCTACAAAAGAAATGGCTTTCCACATCAAAAGGCTGACTCCAACAGAGCCTGTGGCGTCCCTGAAAATATCAAGGATGATGGTATGTTCCTGCCTTGTGCCCCTTCTCAACTTGCCGGCCTGTTATCCGGCATGATAAGCAAGCTGCAGATGTTGTGACTACGGATCTCTTGTTTTCCACTTCATCCCTCCGTCCCTCACCTTCCGCAAACTTCACCTTCTGATTTTCTGATTTAACACGCTCAAGAATTCCACCCAGCCACAGCACCCTCAGGGGGAAGAAAGAGAACAACACCACAGACCCCGTCACTTCATCTGACACTTGCTGCCCGCTGGCTCAAAACCTGGCACTGCACGTAACTTAGAGTTTAGCGTTCTGTTGAGATCTGCACATGGTGAATCAATCAATGGGCACAAGTGGGCTGCAGCCAGGTCAGGGGGAAAGCACAGTTTCTTTGGCAGTTCACCAGGAGGTGAGGTCTCAGACCATTTCGCCATCAGGGGCACAGATGAGGACCTCAATGGGGCAGCATACCGAGAGGAGAGTGGTGATGAGGATGCACACCAAGATGCTGGGGTGCTTTGACAAGCCTGCTACACAGCCTCCTGCCACTGTCACGGAACCTGGATCCGACTTGGCAGAGGATGTTGTGCAGAGCTAACCCACTCCGCAGCCTCAGCTCCACCTTGCTGTCACATTGCAGACCCATAGGCACGGCCACTGCAGCACCCACTCCTGTTACAGCCTTTGGCCGGAACCTTCCGGGCTCACCAGCAGCAGGAAGCTCGGCGGGCGGGGGAGCTTAATTTGGTGTGAGGCCAAAAATCAGTTTCCTGATGGTGGGATGAACTTTCCTAATTCTGTTCTCAGGACTTTAAAGGCGGGTTGAGCTTCCCGATGAACAATGTCAGGAAGTCCTTTTGCATGCATCAGCATTAAGAGGCCAGCTCGCCAGAATGGAGTGCCCCCGGCAAATTAAGTTCCCTCCCAGCGAGATATTGGAACATTCACATGTATGACTGCATATAAGTGATGTGCCCCTGGCGGCATTGACTGCTTCCACGGCTTTGAAGTCAGTAGACGCTGCTTTGGCCTCCTTGGGGGCCCCTCAGAAATAACAGCCTCTTGACTGAGTTCGGGTGCCGTTGATTAAGCTGTACATAGGAAAGCTAAAGGTGGGGGAGGGGTGGGAGGAGGGTGGAGTCAAAGAACGACAGGGGAGGGAGGACCAGCAGGGAAGGGTGGGAAGCTGTCTGAGGGAGGAAGACAGACTGTCCGGGACAGAGAGGGAGGCAGCGAGGGAATGTGCGTCTGCAGGAATGTGGAATGGAGGGAAGGGCCTTGCTTCCTGTCTCTGGGGGGGTCCTGTGGTTGGGTGGACGGGAGGAGGGAGGGGGTTTCTGGGCAGGGTTGGTGGTAGAGATATGGTCCTAGCAGGTGGGGTCAGTGCTGTCTACGGTGGGTTCCTGGGGGTTGAACTGAAGATACTGGGCAGCGGAGGGAACAGTCACAGTGAAAGAGGGCAGTTGGATGCAATAGGGTGGCAGGTCCAGGGTAATTGGTGGGTAGCTGAAGGTTTCATGAGGGTGGGGCCATGAAAAGCACAAACCAGGTGGCTCAGGAAACAGGAGTGGTCAGGGTCAGGGTGGACATATGGATGGTAACAGGTTTAGGCTCACAGGGGAGAGAAGGCAAGTGGACTGTGATAGCTATAGGTTCATGGCTAACTTGGGAGGTTCAAGGGCGACAGAGGGGAGAGGAACAGCTATATTGGGTGGGTCAAGGATGATGAAAGGACACGGAGAGGGTAGAAGGTGGTGGAGCATGTCTGGAAAGTTACATGCACTAGTTTTCAAGGCTCTTCTTCACAACACAATTGCTTTGTACATGTGAGTCCTCAAAATGGGAGGAGGGTCTTTTTGGGTGGGTGGAGTTAAAGATAAGCACAATTGTCTGTCTAAAGGAACACCCTAATGACCATGAGGCAAGTGGATGAGAACCGTGCTCAGTTGTGTTCTCCACTCTGTGATGAAGCCCACACGGCAGAAGGTTTGCTCCCTGACTCAGGGGTCTCATAACACCATGATCCCAGGAAGTTCGGGAGCTGCAGTAATCTTGCCTCATGCGATAATCCCCCAGTACCTGGAATAAGTCTGATGAACCTTGGTTGCAAGCCCTTCATGCAAGGTCAGGAGACAAACAGGACAATATTCCAGGTGAGCTCTCATGAAGGCTGCAGTCAACTGCACCAGACCTCTTTAATTCTACACTCTATCCATCTTACACTCAATGGCAACTTGGCAGTTGTCTCCTTAATTGCAGGCTGTACCTGCATGCCTGCATGTTTATTCACGGTTGCTTTTGAACAAAGATAACCAGGTCCGTTTGGCCATCCACACTTCTTGTTATCCCACCACCTAGGAAGGACTCTCATTTGCTATTCCTTAGGCCGCAGTGGAGACCCCTCATCCTTTTGACCCTCATACTCCATCTGCCATGTTCCTGGCAATTCACTTTCCATGGAGGCAGCCAAGTGCTCGCATGCCAGAGCCATGACACAGACAGAATGTGGATGGACTCCTCCAGCCTCAGTCCAGCCTGTGCATGGCCCTGGCATCTCTGCTTGGTGGTCCCCTTCCTGCCTCTGCATCTCCATCAGGTCTTTTATGGCTGAGTCCAGAGCCATGGGGCTAAGCAGGGGCCTGGTCTCTGTCAGAGACCTCGTCTGTCACTTCCTCTGCCAGCTGTGGACCCGTGTGTGTGAAACACTCACTAGGTTGTGACCCCAAGCCTAGTCTAGAACATGAACCTATCCAAGTGAATGCTGTGATGGTGCATCCTCTGAGGCTGCTGAGGTATCACCCTCAGAGCTGGGGTTGGGGCTGGTTCTATGGCTGGTCTCCTTTGTGGGCCTCCCCTTTTTCTTGTTGGTACCTGGAATGGAGAAAAGAAAGATTTGTTAGATGCCTAAGTAGGCTCCCTTATTAAAGCAATGCCTCACTCAGTTATTACAGCCTCACTGCCTTCGAGGGAGAGTCCTTTCTCACCTTCAGTGCAGGCACGGTCCTGATCCTCCCTGGCTAGCTTGGTGGCCTCCTCCTCGAAAGAGGTGAGGATGCTGATGTTGGGCAGGCCACCTCCTGCTCCCTCCTGTTATGTATGTTCTTGTCCTTCAGAGAGACAGAAGGATTGATTGTCATCCCAATGGGTGCATGAGCAGTTCGTGAGCATGAATGTCTGTGGCAGCTCCTGAGACCTCCCCAGTAAGTAACAAACAAGAAGAATGCCCTGCAACTTAAGGAGGAATGAGAGCACAAAATGGCTGGCACACATTCAGTGCACATGTCCCATCTGCTGTTGAGCCCTGCAACCCAAACTCCTGTCTGACATCTCTCTGCACTTACACACTTACACTGCCTGACGCCCTTAAGGGTTTCAGTTTTCAGTAAGTAGACGATGCCACTTACCAAGGTGGAACGCAGCAGATTGTTCATCCTCTTCTTGCACTGCTGGGCAGCTCTTTAGTGGGCCCCACAGGTGCTAACCTGCCACGGTCAGACAGGAGGGCCTCCTGGTGCCATTCCCCGGAAACAGCACCTCCCACCTTTCCTGAACAGCCTGGAGGAGAACCAGCAGGGAAGCTTCGCTGAACTGTGGGGCCACATGTGTCTGCTCTGGGACATACCGCCTGTGCTGTGGAGAATCCAGAGCTCCTGGCTTACAGTGAGTTAATGGCTGTCTGGGTGTGTTACGCATTCGTGTTGACTTTTGGTTCCCTGATGTTGGTGATAATCACACTTTAAGCTTGGAAAGATAAGAGCTCTTTATGTTTAATATTTGCCATGCTGCTTTGTACAAAAGAAGGACTGGTTTGAACTGGTTCTTTTAGACATCAGATCTAGTACAGCTATGAAAAGTGGACCCCTGGAACACTTATACATAACAACTAGTTCCTAGCTAATTAGTTGCTAGATCTTTACCGATATTTACAGATAAAACAACGATATGTAACAGGGTGCCCTTTAAATATTGCACCTGGATCTTTGACCCCATGAGGTAATGGCAGGCACAGTGACTTCCTGTCTGCCCATGCTACAAGAAAGAGCAAGACCCTCTTTGATGCAAATATAATGAGCTGGGCAGTGGAAGATCCTGGATGGTCAGCCATCTCACCCCCTCCACACAGCGGAAATCACTCTCATTTTCACACCTGCCACCGCACTTAGAATCCAGAATGGAAGATTCTGGCTTTTGTGTGGACAGGCCTCCAGGTCCTTTTCCCTCCACATGAGGATGCAGCAGCACCCTAAAATCCCGGAACATGCAGCATTATTTCCAAAAAAACACTCCACAGTGCTTCTCGAAACTTTGCAATAGCAGAAGTTATTCAAAATTACTTTACTTGCAATTTGGGTGCCTGGCCCTTTAAATAATGCTGGTGTTGGGTCCCTCTTGCAGCTGAGTGCAGCTTCTTTGGTGAGTGACAAGCGAATGCATTGATTGGACCTGCATGGTTGAAGTTTGCAAATATTATGTCACATCAGCTGACATACCACTTGAGCTGTACCAGAAGTGGCTAGTGGCCCTGTACAGCCTACTCAGAGGGCCTCCGGTTTCTATTGTGTTGTATCCAGTAGCACTACAAATCCAAATTTTGCACCCATTGTCTTTTAATGCAGGCATTCCAGCTTTTTTATTTATGAAAAGGTAGAATATTGCCTTCTTCCATTAAGTATGAATCACTTCCCCAAGCATTCTTCCATCAGCATTGAGGAGGAGGGAAGATACCCTTCTGGAGATCTGATAAACATACAGTGATGTAATCATAAAATTAAAAAACATAGGATTTCATTGAAATTTCAGCACATAAAGAAACTGTTTGGCCCAACCAATCCGTGCTGGTGTTTATCCTGCACACAAGCAGGGAGTGTTACCCTGTCAGAGGTACCACTCTTTGGATGGCACATTAAATGAGGCCCTGTCTGCCCTGTCAGGTGGATGTAAAAGACTCCATGGCACTATATCTCAGACAACAACAAAAAACCCAGATTATCTATCATTACACATTGCTGTGGTGGGAGTTTGCTGTGCACAATTTGACATTTCTTATGTTAGAACAGTGACTATGCTTCAAAATTAGCTGTAAAGAGCTTTGGAACATCCTGAGGGGTTGTGAAAGGTGCTATATAAATGCAAGTCTTCTTTCTTTTTTCCTTTCTTTTTTCTGTACCTATACCCCTTTACTATACTTGCTTTCAACTACCTATCTCGTCCATTTTTAAGCAATGGCATGGTCCCTCTTTCATTTGTAGTACATTCTACAACCTAACACCCTTCTGAAGAATTTCTCCTGCTCTCTGTCTTAAATTTATACATTCGTCTCATATTGAAGTCACATTGCTATAGAACAACCCTGACCAATTCTGTCCAATTCCTTCATAAACATGCTATCAAATCATGCCATAATCTCCTATATTTAATGAAAACAGCTCCAATTTCTCGAATCTTTCTCCACCCAGACCATTGCACGGAAAGAAACTAGTGCTAAAAGAAGATACAGACCAACATGCTCATTATCTAGTAGTTAGCATGGCTGCACTGAAAAATTCTGCCTTTCCAAAGGGTTCTGATCATGACAAAACCTAAAATGGTATCAAGGTTTTAACTGGTGTGCAGGTTATCTTCTCAAGTTGCTTTTGCCTTTTGAGTGTGTTTTTGTTTTCTGCCTAAGATATTAAGTACATTGCATCTATTTCAGTCGCTGAGTGCAACACAATTTTGATATGTCATCACTCAAACCAAAAAATAACTTAGATAATGACAACATTTAATATCATCTGGAATTCATCTATTGAAACCTAACTACAAGTTTGCATCAATGAAAGTTGCTTAATTAGTATTTACCATGAATTGTTTTACTCCTGCCAAGTCTGCATTTAAAATTTCCCATGGGTCTTTCCAAACTTAGGGAATAAAAATACGTGGGATCCAGTGTTCTGGTAATGTCGTGGTTAAGAAGCTTCCTTGTGACCACAAGTTTGAGTTGTAGGGCTCACTCCTAGTTGAACCCAGCACCCACGCATGTCATAAATGTTTATTCTCATTCACATTGCATCCTATGGATTAGGACGGAGAAAATGGTATTATTTACTGGGCCCACCAGCGTGTGCCCACAAAAGAAATTGCAGCCCTGGAGATGTTTTCAGGCCTGCAACTCCCACTTTCCCTGATGAAAATAATTAGGAAAGGTTAAAACGTCTTAAATGGATGAATATTGGGAAATATAAGAGATTAGGTGCTTTTCCAGTCCACTGTTAGACCACTGTACTTGCTAGAACCGCTGAACCAATGTTGTTATTTTAGCTTATATACTCTTGAGAAGTTACTAATTTTCACTTCATTAGCAATGGCGACTATACCTAATTATATAAATGATACTGGCTAGCTGGGGATGTTTAAAAAAGCAATCATTTTAGTGGGGATTTAGATGATATTTTAAACAAGGACAATGTTGTATAATCTGAATTATATAATTGAGATCTGAACTTCAAGATCGGTTTACAGCCTTCAAATCATTTCCCCTGTATCTTTGTTTTCCTTAAATATAATTCCAGGCATTGTGTTATATTTTTATTTAATTTGAGGCTATTTTCATGCCACAAGAAGTATCAATATCCAACCCTCTGCACACCCAATGGTATTGATGGGTGTGACATTTACTCAAAGGGCTGATAATTATGAGATTATTACTGAAAGCTCAAGAACAATGCCCTGAAATTGATTACTGGAGAATTCAGAAATCAGTTAATGGAACAATTTGATCACCAGACCATTCCCAGAATAAATACTCCTTAACTAGGCACTAGGTCACAATGCTCATTTGGAGAGCTGGTGCAGACACGATGGGCCGAATGGCCTCTTCTATGCTGTTAAAATTCTGAGATTCTGAAAATTAAACTTGCATTTTCATTTTCATTAATCTAACTGTATTTTCAGCCAGGCAGAACAGGATAGTCAACAGGATTACAAGATCCATGTGATAATGCATTATTGCAAATCTAACAAATACTTGAATAGCTCATTTTGTTTTTTTAGTCTTTTTTAACCAATTATTTTCCTTCCTCTAGTGAAGCCATTGGCCTTTTGCTGGGACTTAGTTTAACAGTACCAGTAGTCTTTTGTCAGCTTAGAATCATAGAGTCATACAGTCATAGAGGTCCACAGCACAGAAAAAGACCCTTCGGCCCATCGGTTCTGCGCCAGTCAAACAAGTACCTAACCATTCTAATCCCATTTTCCAGCACTAGGTCCATGGCCTTGTATGCCATGGCATCGCAAGTGTACATCCAAATACTTCTTAAATGTTATGAGGGCACCTGTCTCTACCACCCTTTCAGGCTGTGAGTTCCAGATTCCCACCACCCTCTTGGTGAAAAAATTCTTCCTCACATATCCTCTAAACCTCCTGCCCCTTACCTTAAATCTATGCCCCCATTGTTATTGATCCCTCCACCAAGGGAAAAAGTTCCTTCCTGTCTACCCTATCTATGCCCCTCATAATTTTATACTCCTCAATCATGTGCTCCAGGGAAAATAACCCCAGTCTATCCAATCTTTCCTCATAACTAAAACTCTCCAGCCTAGGCAACATCCTGGTAAATCTCCTCTGCACTCTCTCTAGTGCAATCACATCCTTCCCAGAATGCAGATTCCAGAATTGCACACAATACTCTAGCTGTGGCCTAACTAGCATTTTATATAGTTCCAGCATAACCTCCCTGCTCATATATTCCATGCCTCAGCTAATAAAGGCAAGTATTCCATATTAACCACCTTATCTACCTGTCCCGCTACCTTAAGGGACCGGTGGACATCCACACCAAAGTCCTTCTGATCCTCAGTACTTCCCAGGGTCCTACCATTCATTATGTATTCCCATGCCTTGTTTGTCCTGCCCAAGTGCATCACCTCACACTTATCTGCATTAAATTCCATTTGCCACTGATCAACCTATCTGACCAGCCCGTCCATATCCTCCTGTAATCTAAGGCTATCCTCCTCACTGTTTACCACACCATCAATTTTCATGTCATCTGCGAACTTGCTAATCAACCCTCCTACATTCAAGTCTAAATCGTTTCTATATACCACAAACAGCAAGGGACCCAACACCTATCCCTGTGGAACCCCAATGGACACAGGCATCCAGTCACAAAAACATCCCTCAACCATCACCCTCTGCTTCCTGCCACTCAGCCAATTCTGGATCAAATTTGCCAATTTGCCTTGGATCCCATGGGCTCTTACCTTCGTTATCAGTCTCCCATGTGGGACCTTATCAAAGGCCTTGCTGAAGTCTAAGTAGACTACATCAAATGCATTGCCCTCATCTACACATCTGGTCACCCCTTCGAAAAATTCAATCAAATTGGTCAGACATGACCTTCCCTGAACAAAACCATGCTGACTGTCCTTGATTTATCCATCTCTCCAAGTGTAGATTAATTCTGTTGCTCAGAATTGCTTCCAAGATTTTCCCCACCACTGGGGTTAGACGGACTGGCCTATAGTCGCCTTCCTCCCTTCTTGAATAATGGTACCACATTGGCTGTCCTCCAGTCCTCTGGCACCTCTCCTGTGGCTGGAGAGATATTGAAAATTATTGATAGAGCCCCTGCTACCTCCTCCCTTGCCTCACTCAACAGCCTGGGATACATTCCATCCGGGCCTGGAGATTTATTTACTTTTAAGCCTGCCAGACCACTTAGAACCTCCTCTCTTTCTATGCTAATTTCTTTAATTATATCACAGTCCTTCTGCCTGATTTCCATACCCACATCATCCCTCTCATTTGTGAACATCGACACAAAGTATTCATTTAGAACCCTACCTACGTCTTCCAGCTCCACACACAAATTACCACTATGGCCTTTAATAGGCCCTACTCTTTCCCTAATTATCCTCTTACTCTTAATGTATGTGTAAAATTACTTTGGATTTTCCTTTATTTACCTGCCAATGTTTTTTCATACCCACTTTTTGCTCTCCTAATTTCCTTTTTAAGTTCTCCCCTACACATTCTATATTCTTTTCAGGCTTCCGCTGTTTTGAGCCCTCGGTATCTGTCATAAGCCTCCCTTTTTCTCTTTATCCAATCCTGTATATCCCTCAACATCCAGAGTTCCCTGGATTTGTTGGTGCCGCCCTTTGTCTTTACTGGAATATGTTTGCCCTGTACTCTCCCTATTTCCTTCTTGAATAAGTCCCACTTCTCTGACGCAGATTTATCTAAAAGTAGCTGCTCCCAGTCCACTCTGGCCAAATCATATCTGATCTTATTAAAATTGGCCTTCCTCCAATTTGGAAAGCTGATTTCTGGCCCATCCTTGTCCTTTTCCATAACAACCTTGAATCTAACGGAGTTATGCTCACTATCTGTAAAATGCTCCCCCACTGATTCCTCTACCACTTGGCCGGCTTCATTCCCTAAAATTAAGTCCAGGACCGCCCCCTCTCTTTTAGGACCTTCTACGTACTGGTTTTAAAAGCTCACCTGGATGCATTTTAAGAATTCCACTCCCTCTAAACCTATCACACTATGACTAACCCAGTTAATGTTGGGGAAGTTGAAATCCCCCACTATTACTACCCTATTTTTTTACACTTCTCTGAAATTTGCTTACAAATTTCTCTACACTTTAAAAAAAAATCATCCATGGAACGTGGGTGTTGCTGGTTAGGCCAGTATTTATTGCCTATCCCTAATTGCCCTTGAGAGGGTGGCGAGGGGTGCCTTCTTCAACCACCACAATACTATTCAGGAGGGAGTTCCAGGATTTTGACCCATCGACAGTGAAGGAATGGTGATATATTTCCAAATCAGGATGGTGAGTGGAACTTGCAGGTGGTGGTGTTCCCATAAGTCTGCTGCCCTTGTCCTTCTAGATGATAGCAGTCGTGGTTTTCGAAGGTGCTGTCTAAGGAGCTTTGGTGAGTTTCAGCACTGCATCTGGTAGATGGTACACACTGCTGTCACTGTGCATCGGTGGTAGAGGGAATGAATGTTTGTGGATGGGGTACTAACTATGCGGGCTGCTTTGTCCTTGGTGGTGTCAAACTTTTTGAGTGTTGTTGGAGCTGCACGCATCCAGGCAAGTTGAGATTATTCCACCACACTCCTGACCATTATTAAAAATCATTCAGGGGATGTGGGCATCGCTGGCTAGGCTAGCATTTATTGCCCATCCCTAATTGCCATTGTTTAACCACATTGCTGTAGGTTTGGAGTCACATGTAGGCCAGGTAAGGTAAGGACAGCAGATTTCCTTCTCTAAAGGACATTAGTGAACTAGATGGGTTTTTACAACAATTTACATCGGTTTCGTGGTCAGACTTTTAATTCCACGTTAGACTTTTAGAGAAACATTTTCCCACCATTTTAGGTGGGTGGTCCAAGTAAGGCCCACCCAGCATGATGTTCGCCCCCTGTACGGGCGAGGTGGGGGGGGGGGGGTGTTGGTGGGGGTGATTCCCTCAGCCGGGAGTCCATTCTTTCGCACGTGCGTGTAAAAGAGCGCACAGATCTCCCTGAGGCAGCACTTTGCCGACTCTGATTCAAAAGTTGAAATAAAGGTAATGAAAAAATTTTCCTGCCATTTCCCCTCATGTGACACTGTCACATGAGTTGGGACATGTCCATAACTTTTATTTAAGGATTTGGTAAAAATTTAAAGACCCTCATGAAACCTCATCCTGCCCTTGGATGAGGTTTCATGCTTTGCCTGAGGCCTGCCTGGACTCCCGGCCTGCCCACCAACCTTAACGTCGGAAGGGCAGGTCCATCAATCAGATTAATTCGTTTTTTAAATGGCCATAATAGGCCATTGATAGTTTGGCGGGCACGCAGCTGGATGGGCAGCATGCCCGCCGAACTGAAAACCTAAATGACATGGGATGACATCAGGACATGTGCTCAATGTATCCCCACATCAGTGAGCAGGCCCCACCCCCGCTTGCCAACCAGAAGATGCTGGCCTTCATTCCAAATTTTTATTGAATTCAAATTCCACCATCTGCCATGGTGGGATTTGAACCTAGGCCCCCAAAACTTTACCTAGGTTTCTGGATTACTTGACCAGCAACAATACCATTACACCATCACCTCCCCTAAATTGAATTTCACCAGCTGTCATGGTGGGATTTGAACCCATGCCCCCAGAGCATTACCCTGAGTCTCATGATTACTAATCCAGTGATTTTACCACTACACCAACATCATCCCCAAGTTTACCTAAGGGACCATTATAAAATCCTGAACCTAAAATGAATGTTAGTAATCTAATCAACTGGAGGAGATAACAGAAAATAATTTTGCTCTGTCCTCATCAAATGTCTACATGTAACACACTCCTGGCAGTGGTTGTTGGATACTAAGCATGAGCAGGAATTTTGATCAATCTTCTCTTTAACCCAGAGATCCTACCACCACAAGCTAAAATTAGCTAACTCAGCACTGACCAGGTGAAACTGGGCCTTCCTAATCTGCTTGGTTCACAGGCTAGCTGAGCTATTGGGTTACTTCAGAAAACTGATTTAAATTAAAGTTTTTTTTAACGGGATCCAAAATAATGGTATTTTGACAGTGGCTGTTCGAATTTCTTCCTAAACTTTACTAAATTACCATCTATGCACCCACAAGCTAACATCTGCCTCAAAGGAAAGCTCAGAATGATGAAATGTGAATGAGATAACTAAATGAGATATCAGAATTCCTGGGATGACTGTGGTCTACTCATTCTTTCAAACACAACTCCAAAGGGGCACAATAAAAAATAAAAAACAAAAAACAAAAATCTAGAGGCTGCTCATAGTTGTAACATAATTACATAAATCTCTCAATTCTCTGGCTGCATCTCTTTTATAAATTTAATTTTTAATACTCTTGATTAAAGCAGAGTTTCTTAGTCCTTCATGTAGAGGTTGAATGTAGGCAGTCTAATGTCGCAAGGATGATTAATAAGGATAGTCCATCATTGCTGCTTACGGTGCCAATGGCATGCACTTACTTTGCAACATGATGGACGACAGCTCAGTAACTCTCCTACCTTTGCAAAAAGCCTCTGTATTAAAGATCACACCCATTTTATTCTTGGGCCTGAGCTGATCACAAAATTACTCACCCAACAGATGTTTCATGTTGGCCTAACACAGGAGCACAATCTCCTTCCAATTTTTTTTATAGCTCTCAGGGCATTTATCATTTCAACATCATTTATTTTCATGTTCAAATGTCCATTTATTGTTCAGCATTTGAAAAAAAGCATTAGAAATGCTTTTTTTTCATGAATTCTGCAAGTAGTCTTTTTTGACATTGTTTAATGAATCAATGCGGACAAATTGGTTGCATTTTCCTTAACTTTATTGCAGTATTCCATGCTTGAAGCTTATGGTTCCAATATAAACATTACCTGAACAGTAAAAATGTTTTCAGTTGGTTTCCCCCTACATCTGCTTTAAATTTGTCTTTCTTGGCACTGAGGACCACATCTATACTGAATCACAGAGTAAATTGACTGGATACAGAAATTTGAAGAACTTTATATTTACTAAACCCAGTGGAAAGATTAAATGTCATGTTTCCATGATATGGAAAATGAGGAGTGTACACTAAATTGTAAAGTGCAGCATTTTAATTCCCCCACTTCTTTCATTGCAGTAACAGCAAAAGACTGAAAACTTTCATTTTATGGAAGTTAAGTCAACTTGGTGTACGTTAAAACCACCCGGGTTTGAAATATTTTCCATGAAGAAGGTTATCTTAAAAATACTGTAATATAGCAAGTTTATTCATAAAGATTAAGGAGGCCATTCAGCTTATCCACCTTAAACTTCCACTGAACCAATAGCCAAGATCACGTGGTGTTAATGATGGTGAAATTGTCAGCGCTCACTGTTGGTATTCCACTGAAACTGACAGCGACTTCTGGAGATTGCGTATGTGCAGGTTAATGTGGAAACCCAGAAGTTGCTGTCAGTGAGTATAGTTCCTCCATAGGGTGAGCTATAGAGGTTCCCACAGACTGCAATCTCCAGTGCAAGCATAATTTGATGAAAACTACTGTTAGTCTCACTGCGTAAGATCTTGCAGTGGGTATACCTTGTTGAATGAGGTGTGACTGAGCTTTTAATGGTGTACTAACTTTATAATGTGTTAAACATCTTCATTGGTGAAACTAATTTTACATTTGTGGAATGCCAACTTTCCCAATCATGACAAAAATTACCACATATTTTAACTAAATAATTTTCTTTAAGTTTGAAACAAAAACAGAAAACGCTGGAAAAACCCAGCAGGTCTGACAGCATCTGTGGAGAGATGCTGTTAGACCTGATGAGTTTTCCACCATGTTCTCTTTTTGTTTCAGATTTCCAGCATCCGCAGTATTTTGCTTTTTTCTTTAAAGTTTGTTTATGCTTAATTTAGATGCTATTTTAATCTCATCATAATCATTTATTTCACTACGTGAAAAGCTAACTTAAAAGTGAAGGATATTAATTGATTTTAACTTCCTGGTTTGCTGTGTGTGTGAAAAATTCAATCTGATTGGCTGTTTACCAGTTTAAACATAGGAACATAAGAACAGGAGGAGGCCATTCAGCCCCTCAAGTCTGCTCCACCATTTAACTGGGCCATGGCTGATCGTCTACCTCAATGCCATCTTCCCGCACTACCCTCGAATCCTTTGATGTCATTGGTATCTAGTACTCTATTGACATCTGTTTGCTGGCATCACTGCTGCTGCATGCCAGGAGGTCCCTTTGATGGAGGTAGATTTAAATAACTGACAGGAAAGGGGAAAACCAAGTAACAGATCTTTGTGGGCAGCTTTCTTCACAGCTGGCTGCAAAATCTGACCTAAGTTTGTCCATTAAGCCATCTAACAATCCCTTGAATGATTTAGACATGGCAAGCTCCATGCACTTCAATTTTTATTTTTTAGGAATTGTGAATCTGCCCAGCCCATATTATGACTTCATTGAACTGTTATCTTGATGTCCTTAACAATTGTTTTACCACAAATTCTTTAGCCGGTATAATAATTTCACTTATGACAAGCGATAAAGTGTTTCAGCACAGATGAAGTCCTCTGAAGCCTTATACCACAGTCGTTTCATTTATAGAGCCATAGGAGTTTACAGCAGAGACCATTTGACCATTCACATGTACACCAGCTCTTTTCTAGATCAATTCAAAGGCATCCCTACTCCCAGTTGGAAACTGATAACCCATCATCACTGATTTCCTAACCAGAAGATATAGCCCTTTCTTATTCACTTAGTTGAAAACCATTAATGGCTTTAAAAATGCTAGTAAATTTCCTCTTAGCCTCTCTGCTGCAGTGAAAATATTCCTATTTTCTAAAATTATCTCTTTATTTAACTATAGTTAAATCTTTTGGCATTATCCTGATGAATTTATGCTGTAGAGTCTAGGTCAGGACAGTCTAAAGCTTTATCCCATTAATTCTGAACTTTGTAGAATTGCTTCTGTTTATTATTTGATCAAGTAAGAGGATTCCAACATGCATTTTCTTTGATAAATATATTGCATTTTAAAAAGTGATCAATCTTAAAACAAGTTTGGAAACAATTGAACCCGAAGGTTCTTTCATTTATAGGTATATTATAGAGTGCGGGTGATAGTAATTTAGACACTCTCATTTAAACGCTGCAATTGTTCTATTGCTGCTATCCCTTAAAGGCATATTACAACAGGAATCTAGGCTCAAAATCTGATTCAAACTAATACAATAAATGGTTTCATTCCATGCAGAAAAACCGCCCAATTTAGTTCTAACTGGCAACCTCATTCAGAGGGGAGGCAGAAAGGCTGGTGTGAGAAATGGAAAAATGTCACATTCACACAGCGAATTTTCTTCAGAGGCTGGACTGAGAGCTTAATACCGACACTGAATGCAAAGTGTATTGTTCAGCAATAGAGTCCTGACATCCATTATTTTGGTCAGTGCAAAATGAGCAAAAAATAAATTAAAAAAGAAGTGATTTTCATAAACCTTGAAATCATAAAATCTACCTGACCGATCTGTGTCGAGCCAAAGCTGTATGAGATGCTCTCTCCAAGTAGATCTCACACCACCTGGTTCCAGTATGTTCTGAAATTATATCAGCTCGGTCCACATTTATGCTGCTGCTTTTATGTTGATACACAGCTAAAATCATCACCCATTGAACTGAAGATAGCACTCAGAGTAAATTTCCACCTGAAATTGTATTGCATTTCAGAAAGTTAGGTTAATGATTTTAATGGAAAACGGCTGATGAGAAATAACATGAACAGAGTGGGGAACAATGTACCTTTTAATGGTGGCATTGTGGTATTGTCATTGGACTAATATTTCAGGGATCCGGGGTCTGAATTTTTCAGGCGGTGGGTGGGCACGGCATGAGCGGGCAGGGGTGCCGCCCGCGATTGGTCCCGCGCTGTCATTGTACGCGGGCGGGCTAATTAAGGCCCGCCCAGCATAAGGCATGAGCAGTAGCGCTCAGTGCTATCAGTATGGGCAGGGAGAGGAGGGAGAGTCGGGGCCAGCGCTCTTTCGCACATGCGCATGAAAGAGCGCTTCAATCTCCCTGAGGCATGGAGCTGCCTCAGGGAGATTGAAGGACTTCTGAAAATATTAAATAAAAGGTTTAAAAAACTACTTAAACATGTCCCCTCATGTGACTGTGTGAGATGGGGCATGTTTTTATATTTATGAAAATTTATTTATTTATTTAATAAAAGCTTCAGGAAAACTCATCCCGCTCGTGGACGAGGTTTCCTTAAAAACTTGAAAGCCGCTTGGCCTTTTTGCCTGTGCGCTAACCTTAAGGTTGGATGGGCAGCGTTTACAATAACCTTAATTAGATCCTTAATGGCCTTAATAGGACGTTTACATATCGGTGGCTGCACAGCCAACTCCGACGCGCATCCGCCGAACGAGACAGCACGATGATGTTGGGACACACGGCCGATGTCATCGCACGTCATTTTATGTATCGGCGTGTCAGGTCCACCCCCGCATGCCGACTGAAAAATCCTGCCCAGGGTAACGCTCTGGGGACCAGGGTTCAAATCCCACCACAGCCGATAGTGAAATTTGAATTAAATAAAAACCTGGAGTTAAAAGAAGTCTGATGAAGACCATGAAACCGTTGTCGATTGTCATAAAGACGTCCCCATCTGATTCACGAATACCCTTTAGGGAAGGAAATCTGTCACCCTTACCTTGTCTGTCTGACATGTGACTCCAGACCCACTCCAGATCCCAGCAGTGTGTTGGACTCTTAAATGCCCTCTGATCAAGGGCAATTAGGGATGGGCAATAAATGCTGGCCTAGCCAGTGATGCCCACATGGCATGAGTGAATAATAAAAAAAATCACGGCTGCAATAGACCATAAATTGGGGATCTTATGGTTTTTGTTGCATGCACATATCTTAAGTTATTGTACACTTTGTCACAGGTACTCTTGGGTGAATACACCAGCACTTTAATTGGAATTGACTTTACAGCTGAATACCTGTTAGAAATAACATGCAGTTTGTTTTTGGGGTGCGGGGAAATCAAAATAGTTTGACGCCAATCTTTGTAGTGTGTCTTGAAATGAAATGTGCAAGACATATTGCTAAATTCCAAATTAATTACACCTTGCATCTTTGAGAGTCATAGTATTATGGCAAAGCAAAATGTTGGGTTAAGCACTCCAAATGTTGATTGGAGGTTAGTTTTAACTACCTTATATTTTAATCTGATCTTTAGACTGATCTTTAATGAGCTCATATATTTTTCAATTAACCAGAGTGAAAAAAAGTTGAGTACAACCTTTCAGTGTGGTACAAGGTAGTTAAAACTAACCTCTAATCAACATTTGGAGAACTTAACCCAACATTTTGCTTTGCTGTAATACTATGATTCTCAAAGATGCAAGGTGTAATTAATTTGGAATTTAGCAACTTGTTTTGCACATTTCATTTTGTTGCAGCATTGCATCTAAATAATAGTAGAAAACTTAACATGCGTGTGCACATTCTTGAGTAATCCTTGTTTGGAAGCATACCAGTAACATGAATTGTTACCTCAAACATGGATGAATAATGTGTGGCCTTTCTTTTCATTAAGTAAAGCCAAAGAGGGCTGGAGAATTGAACTTTATTTCTATTTTATACACAGAGACAGATCATAAGCCTTGCTAAGTGAGGTATAATGCAGATCAGTAGCCATGCCAGAAAATATTGCCATCTTTCTGCCAACAGCCTAAAACCCACTCTGAGAAGAGCAAACCTCCTGCAGTGAACTGGTAACAATGCCAAGTTTCAAGGCAGCTTTCATGAAGGTGAAACTGCTGAATCAAGCCCATTTCCCTTAGTTTGGAATGCACAGCAGAATTGTATGTGTGAGGCTAAATTATGCAACGCACTAAAGTGTTTGCACACATACTTTGTTGGAAAATTTGGGTCATATTCATTTCCTCAGAACCAGCAAAGGTTAGATTTTAACTTTTAAGCAAGGCCGTCGTAGGAAATTGTTTATTTTTTAACTAATTTTAAAATGCCATTAGTGCGTAGTTGAGTTGAAGCACTAATTTAAGGAACCCAATTTTCATGCTGTGGTGTATTTCTCTTGGCATTCAGTTACACTCAGTTGGTTCAACGTCTAATTTTCTTCAGCTTTATGTTCTTCATTAATATCATTTATCTGCAGGCTAATCCAGAACAAAGGACCCTTCAACCTTTTGGGCATCAAACTTTCCATAGTATTGGACTGGTTGTGAGCCCTGAGGCTTGAATCTCCAGAGAGCAGTCTATTTGGCATGGATCAAACTGTTACCAAAGTAGTGGAAAAAGAAAACACAAGTTGTTCAGGATCTACTTTGAGAATTTAGAAAAACACAAATTGAAATATTCTTATATGCCTCGAATATAATGAATTTAAAATGTCCAATTCTATGGACAGAGTTTTTTGGATGGCGGGTGTGGGCAGAGCGGGTGGGCACGGACCCATTGGGTCCGTGCTGCCATTTTATGCAGGTGGGCCAGTTAAGACTCCCATGCATGGCGGGAGGAGTTGGTTCCCCAGGACAGGAGGAGGAGCCCCCCCACCCCACATGACGAAACATGCCTGGGAGGAGGTGGTGGAGCTCCCGCGACGTGTGCAGCGCACCAGGATCCAGTGTCGCAAGTACTTCAATGACTTGATGCTCTCTGGAAGGGCCAGCAGATATTGCCCATGCCGAGGTCAGCTTGAGAGGGTGGTGAAGCAATGTGTTCTGCGCCTGCAGCATGTGGTACACTGAGACCCACATGATTGTTTTGGGGGCAGCATGGAGGAGCTGCACCTAGGCGCTGCAGGACATGTCCAAGTCAGGGTGATGACATGCAGGGAGGGGAGCTTCATAGTGGCATGGCAACGAACCATCTGCTGCCCTCTGCGCTCCACGTGCTTGCTCCTCCTTGCTCTGGAAGGATATACCGTGTGGTGCCTAATGTGATGTAGGCAGCATGTGGCCAAGGTGGGGGTCAGGGGGTGGGGAACAGGCCTAGAATCTTTGTGTGAGTGTCTGGCAGCAGCGGGATGAGGAGGCACTGGAGCCCTGATATGTCCCACTCTGGTTGGGGTGGACCGTTTGCGAAGGGAGTCCATGTACAATTTGCACAAATCAATGCCCTTCTCTCACTTTCAGGAGAACAATGCTCATAATGCTGCAGAGCGGGTGAGGACTGGCGGTGGCCAGGCACAGTTAGCCATTCTCAGCAGTTTCAGCAGGTGGCCCTGGATTTGGAGAGGCACCATGCGCCAAGGTCCACTGGTGTCGGTGAGGCTGAGGTGCCACACCAGGTATGTTTGCCCAGCAGTGAGGTCAGCATTGTTCTCCCAACAGCCATGGCAGTGCTGAATGTTCAGTGATTGAAATTTGTGACATGGCTTGACCATTGCTTATGGAAGGATGAGTGCATAATGATCCGAGGGACAGGGGTGCACTTTGTCATTCTTCCCACATTAACTGATCCCATGTCCTTGTTCTTCCTTTCAGCATCAGCAGAGCAGGGCCAGAGGAGGAGCAGCAGAGGCCCCCTCCCATGCCCTGGAGTCTCACCAACATCTCACCATCTCTGCCAGGCAGGCACCAGCGCAGATACTAACACCTCGGTGAGAGTTGGAACATTGGCTAGTGTCCCGGGGCTCTGCAGTGAGGGCACTTCACATTTGCTGGAGGAGCTGGAAGAGACAGAGAGTGTCCATATCGCCAGCAGTCGGAGGGTTGCAGGGGACCAGGCACATGCTCAGTCGGTGCCTGACGATTTGCCTCTGGAGTCATCTGCCATGCAGCAGGGGCAGGAAATGCGGCTGGGTGTGTGGGAGCATCTGGGGGAGATACATGAGGCTATGCTTGGCTTGGTCTCCGCGGTGGAGGAGTCTACGCGGACAATCGCCGAAGCAATGAGCCACATGTCCATGTGCCATGCGTCCTTCATGAAGAGAGTGGCGACTCTCATGGAGAGGCTTTTCCAGGAGACCCAGCAGGGCTTCCTTGGGGTGCACTCTGACCAGCTAGCCCTCACATCAGCAATGAGCTCAGCTGGTCAGTGCCAGTGTGGGATTTGGTCTGGGCACTAAGTTTCCCAGCTCGGTGCCCATCCATCCACAGTGAGTAGGGAGGTCCAAAGCGACCTCAGGTTGGCACAGCAGCTGCCTGTTGTCTCTGCGGGTACCTCTGAAGGCGCTCCGGTTGAGGATGGCAGCTCCTCTGCCCCTCTCCCAGTGATCATAGCATCTGGTAAGGCTGCGACGACTGGGGAGATGCCAGCTGCGGAACTGGCAGCTCACTCCTAGGCAGAGCCAGCACAGGCTCCACAGGCCAGAGGACGTCCGCCAAGGCCATCGAAGCCAACAGGACAGCAGAATCAGCAGGCTGTCTCAGCCATTCCCAGGGATAGGGCAGCTCCAAGACGTAGCACATGAATGCGTAAATATAAGGCATCTTAGGCACACTACGGATTTAACACTGGTGCTTTTGTGTTGGCCCGAGATGAGGTCTTTCTGATTTGCTTTGAATTGGAACATCCTTGTCCTTCATTAAGTTTCTTTGCCTGTGATATTAAATTCAGTCATGTGACCATGGCTGAGGATGCCTCTTTTCTTCTGCATGTGTATGGTTTCCAAAAATGTTAGGTGTGCTTTGTGGGACATTCAGCTTTATTAACAAGGCCCTTGGTAGACTTGGCACTTGGGTATCGAATATGGAGCCTACAGCCCAGGCTTGTCCTGGAGGTCCATCTGTGGTGTGCTAGCTGAAGATTCATTGGGTAAAGCCTCCTGGGTGTCTCTGCCTCCCTGCAGTATGCCCGGATCGGCATCTACCCCCTCAGCATTTCCCTGTGTGTGCTCATCCTCGGACTCACTGCTGGATTCATCATGTGCAGCCGCAGCCACTGCGTCGACGTCTTCATCGTCCGTTGCGTCCCCCCTTTCCAGCGCAAGATTGTGGAGAGCGCAGCATGCTACCACTATCACCGAGACACGTTCTGGGGGGTACTGGAGTGCGCCCCCTGAGTGGTCCAGGCATCGGAAGCGCATATTGAGAAGACCGATGGCTCTCTCCACTACAGCCCTTGTGGATATGTGGCTCCTATTGTATCGCTGCTCAGCTTCTGTTCTTGGATGGCGGAGAGGTGTCACGAGCCACCTTCTGAGGGGATAGCCCTTGTCACCCAGCAGCCATCCATCCAGCCGAGCTGGAGCACTGAAGAGCCCCGGCACCTGGGAGTGTCTGAGGATGTAGGTGTCGTGGGAGCTGCCTGGGTACGTTGCACAAATTTGTAGAATCAGCATCCTGTGATCACACACTATCTGCACGTTCATGGAGTGGAAGCCCTTCCTGTTGATGAAGGCACCGGGCTCACCTGCTGGCACCTTGATAGCCACATGTATACAGTCTATAGCACCCTGGACATGGGGGAAGCCAGCAATGGCCGCAAAGCCTCTGGCTAGTTGTGCCTGACTTACCTGGTCACAGCGGAAGTGGATGAAGGTCAATGCCCGTCTGAACAGAGCGTCTGTAACCTGCTTGACACAATTGTGGACAGCTGATTGAGAGACACCGCAAAGATCACCCACCGAGCCCTGGAAGGAGCCAGATGCATAGAAGTGAAGGGCAACTGTGACCTTCAGAGCCGCTGGCATGGATTGTCCGGCCACAAAGTTAGCGGAGATCTCAGGCCCAATCATCTGACAGATATATTGAACTGTCTCCCTTGAGAGACGGAGCCTCCTTCGGCACTGGACCTCAGACATACTGAGGTAGCTGCTTCACCGTATGTATACCCTGGCAGCAGGATAGTGGCATCTTCTGCGGCCCCTTCCGCCTTGGACTACCTCTTGGCTCTGCGCCCCTTGTGCCTGCGCCTGTACTCCCAAAGGTGGCTTCCCTGGAGGCTGAATGTGCACTCTGGTCCTCCTCCCCCTTCTGACCCTCCCTTCCTCCTCAGAGGAAGTGCCTCCAGTGGAGAGTACAACTCCCATTCCCAGGCTATGGGAAGGCTTCCTAAAACCTGCAGGTCCAAGAAAGATTCCTCACTGCAGAGTGATGACCTGAAGGTTAAGAGTCCAGAAAAAGCAGCTGGTGTGCGTTTTGAAGTATTGCAGATCACACAGGCAAGTTTCAATAACTTTGAAACATCAATATTTGACAGAGCACACTCATGACCCCAGTGACCCCTCTTATCCTGCCGGTGGAGGAGAGTTATACAAATGTGCGCTACCTGCCTGCCCGTTACGCCCATGCTCCGACCCGAAGATTGCACGGGTGCTGAAAAATCTGTGTCGATTGGTGAGTCAAGGGCCTTAAGTGGACCATTAATTAATGGCGGGGACGCAACAGATATCATCGCGCGCCCGCCCAATGAAATAGCGAGATGGCGCGCTGTGACGTTGGGACGCTCGCCCGACATCACCCTGTGTCATTTTACATGCGGACTTGTGGGGCCTGTGCCCGGCACGCTGACGGGAAAATTCTGCTCTATAACTCCACAATAATCTAGTGATATCAATCTTTCACTTTCAAGTCTTACACCTCGTGTAAATCAGTCGTATTTCAGCCATCGTGTGTTATTATAGATGCCAAACAAAACTTTTAAAAAGTATGTGACAAAGAAAGGTGAGGGGCCTTGTTCGAGGGTCCAGGGATTAACAAAATGCTGTCAATTTACAGAGACAATCACTAAGTGGCCTGATGATGTACTTAAGAGGAATTGGCAACCTCTGCCTTCAGTCGGAGTAATGTGGTCTTGTAGCCTTAAAAGGATAGGCACAATTGAAAATCTCCACCTTTGCAGCAAATGGTGGGGCATGGCTTTGGGGGGCTATTTCGGAGAAAGGGCGAAAACATGTGCTAAATGATCAATATGCTGATAAAACATGCCTGTCTGAAAGTCTGGTATTTGGACACAATTTTGTCCCTAAATGCAGATTGTCATAATTTGAATTTGCCTGGAGGTGCTAAAACAAACACCTACAGGTTTAGTGCTCAACTATTGATTGGACACAATTTTTGTGGAGCTGTCAATGTGAGCTCCACCTACGCACTTCCATTGAAGGTGTGGAGTATGCTTGCTGACACACAACATCACGTTTTAGGATGACTCAAGGACTGAGGGAGAGGGCGCACAAGTCATTGGATGTGGCATTGGAGGAGGTCCAGAGAATTAAGTATCTCCTATACCTGGATTGGATTGGGGGGAAGAGGTCCTCACCCTCCTAACCCTCTCTCTTGAAGAAGCTGAATATATGACCTCATGTCTACCTCCTCCCTCCTGCAGGGCAATGGGAACACTTAGCAAGATGCTGATGATCAAACACTCTCTTTCTGCTTGTGAATCCTATAAAGTGCCCAACAAGGTGGAGTAACAGAGCGATTATTTTTTTCAGGTGAAATCCTCAGAGAATTTCCGAAAGAAATGTTGAATGCGTGTGGGTGATATCTTGGCAAACTGCCCCAGGAAGTCTCCCAAACCTCCAGCAGCAAGCAAACAGCATAAGGTGATATACCTTTAAACAATGCTTGAAATCCTCAGCAATAACTTGTTACTCCCAATCGGCTGGTCATTGTTAGAAGAGGGTTAGCTGCCAAAATACTGTGCAGCCTCATTATCAAGCTCGCGCAGGCAATTTGAGTGGCAGTCAGTGCTTAATGATCCAGTGCTTCGTTCCAGCTATTCCTGGAGCAACGTTTACTAAGATGGTGTCTTGTGCTAAACACAGATTAAACTATTACTTCAACCAAAGGCCCTGCCTTGGTTACCCTGGAGACTCTTTAGCATGTGCCATGCATTAAAAATCTTCCCCGTAGCCCTTATATTGATGAATATTTAAATCCTTTTAAAGCCGCTTATTCCCCCAATTTATGAGCAAAACCACATAAGATCTGAAAGTTTAATAAAGAATGAAAGTAGGGAGTGTCGCATTCAGTCTTCTTACCACAAAATGGACATTTAATAAAACTGTCAGAAGAAATGAGATGTAAAACCAAAGATTATTGTATGTTTTGACAACATTAATCTTTTCCCCCATATTTTTAGTCACATTTTGACCGTTTACATTTAATGGTTTGCTTTTCTGCCATATTTATGGTTCTCTTTTGAGTTTGAAAGAAAATACAAGTAGACTATAAAGTTATTCATGGGGGTGAGGAAATTTGCTTAGAACTTCTGCCTCTCCAACACTGTAACTATACATGTAAACAAGATTACTGTCAAACTTACACTTATGTTAATGCTGGTGGAGTTGGAGAAGCTTTGAGGATATTTGCCTCCCAACAGTGGTTATAAAGATAAGTGAAATTGTAAGTTAAGCATTTGCAGATGTTCGCATTTCAGAATAGTGCCATTATATACCAGTCCCCTGGTGCTGCACTCCCTATTTAATTTCCCTTATAGTGCCATTCTCCAAAAGACACTGGTCATTTGCAAAGTCAGCAAATGCAGCAACTTTTGTAAGACCCCTCCCAAACAAATGGTGCAGATGACTATTGGAGAACCATCGATGACCATGCCTCACTTTAGCCAGGTTGCCCAGAGGAGGGAGGAACAGTAATCAGGATGTGATTCCTTTCCACATTCCTTAAACATGCATCTCCTGATTTTTGCAGTAGGAAAATCCGTGCATTCAACAAGACTGACTGGAACAAGGTTTTACGATTTGGAGTCACATCTTTTGCAAACCAAAAGAAATGTTTAATTTAGTAGAGCTAGGTTTAGTGTATTTGTGCAATCCTCTGCTTAATCTTTGGACATTGTGGTGACTACAGTGAGACAAATAAAGAAGCATTGCCTTTAGCTAACTAAAAAATCTCCACCTTTTGGATATTTTGAAGTTGAAGAAAAATGAGCATTAGATAAGTGAATGATCAGCAAGGTGTAGATTACAGGGTTTCAATTCTGCTGACATCTGAATTATTGATATCAAATTAAGTATCCTTTTACAACTTACAATAATATTTATGATGTCTTCTTACTATATACAATTACAATTTAGAATTCAGAATTTTATTTTTTTTAATTGACTGTTCTCAAAATAAGCATTCTCAGAAATCTTGATTTGAATCTACATTTGTTTAAATCGTGGGTCTGGAGGTTTCTTGGAGCCATCAATGTAGTGAAGCTGGATGCCTGGTCTCCCCCTACCCAAGCAGTGACCCTGTGCCATACCATAGGGACAGAGTAATTTCCATGGCTGGGGTGGGCACCATGAAGATATACACAAGGAAGCTGGCTTCCCCACTGTGTTGGTGGCAATCAGAGTGGCATTCTGGCAGCAGGTGGGCCTGACTGGGGACTCTACGGATTGAGCAGCTCCAAAGATAGGAGCAATCAAAATTTCTTAAAAGGGAATATAAGCAAAATAGCACAGGTGCTGGAAAACTGAATTTAGAATGGAAAATGTTGAAATCACTCAGCAGGTCAGGTAGCATCTGTACAGAGAGAAACAGAATTAATATTTGAGAGCAGTAACTGATAGCAGGTCATTATGAAACATTTGCTTGAATTTTAGCCTGGAGCTGAGTTCTATGTGGGGTAATGGGTGAGGTGCAGGTGGGTTGGGGGGTGGCGTGGGGGGAGTGGAAAATGGGAAACCCAGAAGAGCAGGTTACCCAAATGTCCTGCAGAACTTAATTGCAGGGAGCCTTCAAATGGGATGTCCCAATCATGGAGGGTTGTGGGGGTGCTGGATGGTGTTGAGGGTACTGGATCATGGTGATGGAAGGCATGAGTCTGGATGGTGAAGGGGCTCCGCTGGTAGTGGGAGGATCAAATTGTGGTCAGGTTGGAGCAACTGTTGGCGGTCGAGGGGATCAGGTGATGATCAGGGGTGAGCAAATGGAAGGTCCGGGTCATGACGGGTGTGCATTAGATGGTGGTCAGGAATAGGTCCGATGATGGTCAGTGGGAAAGCAAACAGACCACAGGGGTAACTTACTGGATGGCTTATTGGGCCTGGAGGTAACACGTTAGTTTCTTCTGGTCCACAAGCAATGCTGTAAAGCCGCTTACCTCAGTAATGCATCTTTTCTTGCCTCCCTTAAGTTGCCAAATTTGCAGGCACCTCCCAAACCCGGCTGCCTAAAGTTAAATTAGAATAACTGTTAAAATGAAGACATGCAGCCTCATTATAATATGTAAATGGCCAACCCACTCCTCGCGATTGTATTGGTTATCAACCTCTTGTCCTATTTCCATTAAAAACAGAAAAGGGTGGATTTGAGGCATGTTGGGTTCCTGCTTCAGATTTCCTCTTACATTTTAATTTCTGACACAATCCCAAGCCATTCCTTTTTGGAAGTTAAAATACAGCTCATCTTCACAGATGCTGCTTGACCTGCTCAGTACTTTCAACATTTTCTGCTTCTGTTTCTTAAATGCTCATAGGGAAGCAAATAGGCAGCACTTCAATCCCTCTGAGATCAGTTGCTTTTCTCTTGGGCCTGGGAATTTTTAAAAGCCAAGTGTGCGACCCATGCATGCTCACAGGCTCCACTGAAATGATACCTCCTACCAGAAGAGCAGGATTGCTGAAGTAACTCTGCGATAGTCCCAGGCAATGCTGCCAGATGGAAAGAAAGCAGGCGGAAATCTTGGCCATTCCACAAGCCGAAATTAAGGATGCAGCATAATTTGGGTAAACCTGAGTTCTACCCAAATATTTTTTTCCCTTTCCTGGGTGGGATCACCCTCCACCTGCGTAGAAATTTCACTATCTATGTGCTACATAGAGAGGACAGTGTCATCTCTGTATTCATACTTGGTTGAGTGAATCAAGTGATTTATGACTTTTTTTGCTTCCCCAATACTATATTAACATCTGTTTTCAACTGATGAATGTTCACATCCTAGTACAGAATGATAATAAATAACATATATAGAGATATAGAAGTCAAACACAATCTGTCAAGGTTGCATAGCTTAGACTGTATATTATTATATTGGTATTCAGGAATTTTCATTCAATTGCCTTTAATTTCAATGAAATTTATTGAAATTTCATTTTTTCAATTAGTTTACATTGTCATTTTATTCAGTGTTATGAACATGGTACACAACAGAGCAGCAAGTTTGTCACAATAAAATTCAAATCCATCAGCTTGAAATATTGAATGGGCCGGATTTTAACTCAGTGTAAATGGATGGGTTTTGAATTAAATAAATAAGTTTGATATTGAATGAGCTACGTATATTCACACACATAGTTGCAGACAGAAAGAACATGTCTGCACATTGTGCCTTTTGCAACTAAAGAAAAGCCTGGGGGACAGCCATTCCCTGGTTCATTCCCAATGGTAATGTCTTGACCAATCAGAGTCAACTTGCCTGGTTTGAATCTTAACAAAAACTTGGCAGTTAACTGTTTCTGTGCATTCTCCATGGCAATGTTTCTACCAATCAGGGTCCACTTGCCAACCAATCAGCACTTTCTTCTCATACAGCATAAATCATTGTTCCCTTTAAGATTTGGTATTCTTGTGATTCTCTCCTGATGAGTAGAAGATGAAAAGCTTCTGACTTGATGAGTGTTTCCTACATTTTCTGTTCCTGTTTCAAATTATTAACATATTGGAGGAGTGAAAAAAATTTGAAAGGCTTATGTTCAAAATCTGACCTGTATTATGATTTTTAAAAATTCATTCGTGGGATGTGCATGTCACTGGCTGGGCCAGCATTTAATTGCCCATCCCTAATTGCCCTTGAGAAGGTGGTGGTGAGCTGCGTTCTTGAACCGCTGCACTCATTGTGACATAGGTACACTCACAGTGCTGTTAGGAAAGGAATTGCAGGAATTTGACCCAGCAACAGTGAAGGAATGGTGGTATATTTCCAAGTCAGCGTTGTGAGTGGCTTGGAGGGGAACTTCCAGGTGGTGGTGTTCCCATGGGCCTGCTTCATTGATGAAGTAGCTCAGCGTGGTTGGGCCAAAGACACAACCCTCAAGGGCTGCAATGTTGTCCTGGGACTGAAATGATTGGCTTCCAATAACCACAACCATCTTCCTGTCGTTCTTTCCTCCCCTCCTCCCTTTATTTTGATCAGTCCTACAAAATGCCTATCTTGTCTTCCTAGTTCAGTTCTCACAGTGATTCTCATTTGAAATGTTAACCTATCTTTTCATTTTCAGAGGCTGACAGACCTACAGTAAACTTTCAGCATTTTCTTTGTTTTCTTTCAATACCTAGTATATTTGCGGTATTTCTATTTCTCTTTACCGCTTGCCTTGCTTGGGAAACAGTATTTCTATATTCATTAAGGCCATGTTCAAGCGTGAAGAGGTATCTCAAAATGTGGCAGTTAATGAGAAAGTGCAAACAGTATTTAAGGTAAGAGTGTGATAGATGAGGAAAATTTTGAATGCATATATATTTAATGCTATCTTTACACTTTTACATTTACAAAGACTCGCTACTAAACGGTTCCTCTCCATCAGTCTGCATATCACTTGCATGCAACAGTTTCAACTAAGTTGTGTATTAAGTAAAGATTGGCTTGAAGGCTTACCTCAGTGTAGGTATAGGAAAATAAATTTTAGTTGTTGATTTTGGCAGTCCTCTGCCATTTCTAGCATAGCGAAGGTAAAGAGTAATGTTTAAAATCTGTGTGCAATAATATCCGGGAACTTGTAGAAGAGGCAGTGACATTCATTTAAATGCCTAAATAGTGGCAGGCAGCAGTATGCCTTTACTTGCGCTGGTCATCTAGTCAAAATCCTACCGATTAAAACATTGATGGAGTCGGACAGAGCCAGGAGACGGGCAAAATAACGCAAGGGGAGGGTGACAGCAAAGCTTGGTGATTGTAGTTAGGATCCTGAAGAAAAAAATGTAGGAGAAAGAGAAAAAGCAAAGGAATTGTGGATAAAATCACAGTGGCAATACGGAAATAAGCAATGTGATGGAACAATAAGTAAGGAGAGACAGGTTTTAACAACAGAAATCGAATTAACGTCTTGGGTTAAAATGTTAATTTCAGAGAGACGCATAAGCCAATGTAATTTAACACCAGTGGTGCCAAGATTCCACTTATAGCGTTGTCCTCAGTGCATTAACGCTTAGTATAAGAGAGGAAAGAAAGAGAAAGTGAGAACGAAGTGTGGGAAGGATTAAGAGATCTGCGAAGATCAATAATCTTGCCTAAAGCTCCATGTGTTTACCATTTCAGAACTAGTCTGGGGTGGGTAACATTGCATTTATGAGTACTTTCGTCTTGACATCTTCCGTTTTGCCATATCTCTTCATGTGCTCAGCAGCACAACACAACCTGTGCAGAAGTTATTTGGCCATCATTAGTGGCTAGAAGACTTAGCTGCTTACCATCCATCACTTGATGAGTCCCTCATATTATCAACATGCCAAGATACAGAGATAGCACAAATCATAGGGGGACAGGCAACCTCACCACAGCAAGTTGAATGCTGATACTGATTTTTCCACAGAATAATTTGGAGTCTTAAAGAAAGGAGAAAATGCATTAACATTTGAAATCTTAAGAATTCATTGAGCATTCAGAGCAGAGATATTATTATTCCCTGACTGTCGGCAGCAAGAGCCAGTTACTGCATGTTGGTTCCTGGCAGAGGGATAATTCTGTTCTTTCATTCAAAGACGTAAATCAATCATAAAATACATTGCATCTGCACCGGATTTCATACACCAGACAGTAAAAGTGTCGGTAGCCCTCCCCTAATCTTTCAGACATATTACAAACATCTGAACTCATTAGCAATGTTATTTGCCAATCTGAATAAAGCAATTTTACGCAACACAATGCTAGTTCACAAATGCATTACAAAAAATACAAGGACACTCCCAAAACCTGAAATAACATTTTTTTCAATCATAAAAGTTTTATGAATGTGGCTGCTGGAGGAACACTGCAGCTAATCCCTAAGGAATGCACGCTTGGTAAAAACCTGTGGCACACGATTGAGCTGTGAAAATTGGAACACAGCCACATTGACACTGCAATTAAATTACCAATGCAAAACACTACTGAGAATTCTAGGTCAGTCTGAACCTCAGTACAAGCCTCAGCAATTTTTACTGGGTTTTTACTGTGTTTTTTTCCCTCGTTCAAAATTTGTTTAACAAATGTGCTGGGGTGAAACAACTAAATTACTCTATGATGTCAAGAATCTAAATGAAATGTGAATAAAACTCAAATTTATACCAGTAATTTGAGATCACTAATTTAGTTATCCTTTTGGTTTACAAACACAAAAAGCCTAGTCATTCAAAAAGTTGGAGATTTTTCTTCAATGCTACAGGATTCAGCCATGAATATAAAAAGCTATATAATGGGAGTTATTTTTAGCTATTTCCTTTCTTGCTCCCTTATCTCTGTTCCAAATTACAGCATATTGCTACAATACTGCACAGTTCCTGTATTTTGTTTATGATATAGAAATAGAAGGTGTGTGAAACAAGATAAATTGGAGATCCTGTGAACTTTGCCAGAGTCATCTATGTAAGATCTAAACCTACCAATCGTCAATCCAAGCAGAAGAGGAAATTCATACCAATCTTAGCACCTGATAGTGCACCCGTGTGACAATCCTACTTCCTGTGTTCTTGGCAGCCTTTTCTGAGTGACATTGACAAGTTAGGAGCAAAGAATTCTTAGCGCCTGATCCTGGCATATGCCAAGAATGTGTAACACAAAAAAGCCGCATCCTTTATAGTAAATGGATGGAAAATTGCAGTTAGGCATACTTTTGACCTTCGTCAATGGAGCTCTCAATGCAAAGAACACATTTGTTAGCCTGTTAAGATGGTCTGGATGCTCAATCTGACTGCAGCCAGTGAGGATAGGGGCCCACTGCATCTGATGCTGTCATCGATTACCATACGCGCTTCTGTAGTAACGATGCTTTTGTTAAATGTTGGACCTTTAAGAGTAGTGTTGTGATGTAAGATCACATGATCTGTGTAAACCAATGTGTTAGCAGTCGACACAGAGGTGGAGATGGAGTTGAAAGCACATGTGTAGTTGTGCTGACTGTATTGTGAATAAACCTAATGAGGAGAATTTTCTCCACATTGGTCGGGCCAGTCAGGAGTGGGCACGGGCAGGCACGGAGCCAATCACCGCCTGCGATCAGCTGCGTGCTGCCATTTTACATGGGCGGGCCAATTAAGGCCCACCCAGCGTGATGTGCACCCAGTAGCGCTCAGTGCTACCTGCGTGGGCAGGGGGAAGAGGCAGAGTGTGTGACAGCATGTGTGCGAAAGAGTACAGAAAACTCCCTGAGGCACAGAGCTGCCTCATGGAGATTAGATTGAATTTGAAACTTCACAATAAATAAAGTTAAAAATCACTTACCACAGCATCACATGAGCTGGCACATGTTTATCAAATGTTTAATAAATATCTATTAACTTAATAAACTCTTCATGAAATCTCATCCCGCCCGTGGATGAGGTTTCATGAAAAATGCAAAGGCTATCTGGGCTCATCGCCTGCCCACCAATCTTAAGGTTGGATGGGAAGCCCTGTCAAATTGCTTAATTCATTTATTAGTGGCCTTAACAGGCCTTTGACAGTTTGGCGGGCGTGAAACCAACTCCGCCGAACGAAAGATCAGAACGATGCGCGGCGATGTCAGGATACAAGCCACCACCCCCCCCTCCCCCACCCACCCACCCCTACACCGAATAGAATACCCTGGCCAATGTTTCCACTGGGAAAGCTGTCTGCAGATCAACTCTATTACAAACAGGCAACAAAACCACGCTACAACAAACTGGCGATGGGATGGGATCACGATAAATCAAGATAAATCGGAATTGATACTGTACCTCGCACAGCAATTGTGAGTATCACTGTCCATTTAAAATAACAGAAGATATACTCACCCAAAATGCCACAATTTGGTAGAATCAATCCCTTTGAGCCAGCCACAGGTGATTGGCCTCAGTATATAGGATACCTTGCGTCCTTCTTTCAAGCAAACAAAATTATGGGGGAAGAGAAGAGGTGAGCAATCCTCTTGAGTACTTGTGGGAGCAAAACCTGCAGTTTGCTTCGAAGTTTGATGGCACCCAGTGTCCCAGATTCGAGGAAATTTGGAGAAATGGTGGACCTCATGAAGGGACATTTTCAACGCAAGCCTTCAGACACAATGTACAGGTTCCACTTCAATTCATGAAATAGAGCCCCGGGTGAGACTATTGCTAGCTACGTGGCAAATTTGAAACAAGTAACGAAACATTGTGAGTTCTGTGAGATTCTGAATGACATGCTCAGAGATTGTTTAGTGTGCGGTGTGAAAGAAGACACCATTCAGAGAAGATTTCTGGCTGAAGTGAATCTTGATTTTAAGAAGGCGTTAGAAATAATGCTGGCCATGGGAAGTGCTGTAAGAGATTCACAAGCAATATAAGGGGTGCAAGATGATGCTGTACTCCAAATCGGGCGGGAACAGTCAGTCGAAAGTGGTGCAAGAAAGCGAGACTCCGCTGCGAAGCGGGAAACAGCCCCTGTTCACCTAAAAATAAGAAGAAATAATTTAGCAGCTAAATTGAAGAACAACTTTAATCAATGTGGAAACAATGAGTCTTTTGGCAATTGGCAGGTTAAAAAAGTAGAATGTTACTTTTGTCACAGAAGTAGACATATAATGAGACAATGCAAAGAGAGGTTTAAACAGGCCTGCAAACAACAGAAGAAGCCCAGTGAAATCTGCAGTGTCAAAGAGCCTGAAACAACAAATTCTGACATTTATTCGTTGTTTAACATGAAAGTTGGGAAGACAGAGCCAATATTTGTTACAGTACAAGTGAATGGCAAACCAGTAAAAATGGGAGTAGACGCGGGAGCTTCCACTACTGTAATTGGAGAACATACTTTCAGATATTTAAATGATGGTGAAAAGCAATTAAATTTGGAACAAACATCTGCCAAGCTGAAAACATACACAGATGAAGAAATCCAAGTAAAATGTATCAGCAGAGTAACTGTCCTTGAAGGTGGTAGTAGGTGAAGGGCCAAGCTCTCTTGGGCGAAATTGGTTAAAGGAGATTAAATTAAACTGGTCCGAAATCTTCCAGTTGAGAGCAAGTGGGCTACCAGGGCTGCTTAATAAGAATGCCACCATCTTCAAGGATGAACTGGGAAAAATCCAATGCCTGCAGGCCAAGATTTATCTGGATCCAGAAGCAACCCCTCGCTTCATGTAAGCAAGACCAGTGCCAAATGCCCTGAGAGAGAAGGTTGATGCTGAGCTGAACCGGCTAGAGAGGTTGGGTGCCACAAATACAGTTCAGTTCTCGGAATGGGCTGCACTCAGAGTCCCTGTCCATAAACCAGGTCAAAGCGTCCAAATTTGTGGGACTATAAACTAATAGTCAACAGAGCAGCCAAACTGGACAGGTACCCCATTCTAAAAATCGAACACCTATAGGCCAAGCTAGCAGGAGGGACAATGTATACAAAGCTTGACATGAGTCATGCATATCAGCAATTAGAGTTGGATGACGCCTCCCAGGAATTCGTCACAATTAATACCCACAAAGCATTGTACCAATGTACACATTTGCCTTTCGGTGTTTCCTTAGCCCTGCCATTTTTCAGAGAACAATGGAAAGCTTACTGCAGGGACTACCCCAGGTTGTAGTCTACTTAGATGATGTGCTGATAACTGGATTGACTGGAAAGGAACATTTGGCTAACCTAGAGCAAGTCCTAAAACGTGTTTTGCAAGCAGGAGTGTGACTGAAAAAGGAAAAATGCACATTTCAAACAAAGGAAGTAATTTGGGCCACTAGGTAGATTCTCAGGGGTTATACCCGGTTGAAGAGAAGGTTAAAGCAATAAGAGAGCCATCTGCACCCGAGAACGCCTCTGAACTTAAATCATTTTTAGGAATGATAAATTATTATGGGTGATTTTTTCTTAATTTATCTACAGTTCTGGCCCCTCTGCATTCACTGCTAAGAAAGAACCAACGTTGGTCTTGGGAGTTACCCCAAAAAGAAGCTTTCATGAAAGTGAAACAGCTGTTACACTCATCCAACCTGTTAGTGCATTATGACCAGGCAAATGATTTGGTGCTAACATACGATGCGTCTCCCTACGGAGTGGGAGCAGTACTATCTCATAGAATGGACAACGGCACAGAGCAGCCAATAGGCTATGTATCCAGGATGCTTACCAGAGCTGAAAAAGAATATTCTCAGATTGAAAAGGAAGGCCTGTCGATCATTTTTGATGTAAAAAAGTTTCATCAATACCTGCATTTCACAATTGTATCAGACCACAAATCACTATTGGGTTTGTTTAGCAAGGAAAAGGCTATACCGCCCATAGCCTAAGCAAGAATACAATGATGGGCCCTAATTTTGGTGGCTTAAGAATACACCTTTGTGCATACGCCTGGCATTCACATCTCAAATGCGGATGCCCTGAGTCTCCTGCCCTTACAAGAGAATGACATTCATGTCCCAGGTCCACAGGAACTCGTTTTACTGTTAACTTTTCAAGATTCCTCGCCAGTATGTGCCAGACAGATCTGAGATCAGACAAGTGAGTCATGGCCCATCCTATCTTGAGTACGAGACCAAGCGTTACATGATTGTTCCCAGGAGCCAGTCTCCGATGAAATGAAACCGCTCTTCAGCCGAGGACACGAGATGAGCAGTCAATGTGGCATCCTATTGTGTGGTGCATAGGTAGTAGTGCCTCCAAAGGGAAGGGAGCCACTTTTATTCGAACTACACAGTGCCCATCCAGGGATCTCTTGAATGAAGACCATAGTGCGCTTCTACCTATGGTGGCCGGGGATGGATGGCGATATTGAAAATGTGGTAAAGCACTGTGTGCAATGTCAGCAGCTGCAAAAGTTGCCGGTGGCAGCTTCATTGCACCCATGGGAGTGGCCTGGTAGACCTTGGATGCAGTTACACATCGACTACATTGGACTGTCCCTCGGAACCATGTGTATACTGATTACAGATGCCCATTCTAAGTGGTGTCTCCATCAGAGTGGAAGACACTGAACTGCAAGTGCCCACTGAGGTGCCTGATGTTCATGCAGCTCCAGAGAATGTAGTTCCTGAAAAAGAATCTGAAGTTATGGAGCTGTGGAGTTCCATATGAATCAGGAAACCACCTGAAAGACTGAACTTGTAAATCTCATGACCTGTGTAAATATTATAATGCCATGAGATAAATATACTTGTAAATACAATATGTACAGCAAAATTAAAGGGGGAGGAATGTAGTAATTATGATTTTGTTAAATGTTGGACTGTACCCTTAGGAATAGTCCTGTGATGTAAGATCACATGATCTATATAAATCAATGTGATAGCAGTACAGGCTACCTTAACAGGCAGTGTAGAGATGGAGATGGAGTTGAAAACACACATGTAGTTGCTGCTGGCTGTTTCCACTTACCTAATGTTTCCACTTAGAAAGTTGACTGCAGATCAATTCCATTACAAACAGGCAACAAGGCCACACTACAATAGCTTCCCTTTGGTGAAACTATATATCTCTAGAGGTACTGGTTCTAGCTCCTTCAAATTGCTGTCACTAGTATTGAGGCTGCTTTAGGAACATAGGTATTAGAACAAAAAGGATCAAGGTCTATCTAGTTCACCATTTACCACCGTTCTAATCATATGTTACATCGGTAATAGAATTGTTGCATTTGGCTGCAATTCTGTAACATAAAATGCAGCTTTACTATCAAAAAAGGGTGGATGGGATATATTAGCAAATTTCCAACTCTTGCAGTTTTTCTGTTTTTTTTAAGAAATAGGGGAATAAATGCAGCTGGAGGATGACCTTCCTTTTGAACTCTTTTTTTAGAAATAGTTTAGAAATAGAGGCTGCTTTAGGAACATAGGTATTAGAACAAAAAGGATCAAGGTCTATCTAGTTCACCATTTACCACCGTTCTAATCATATGTTACATCGGTAATAGAATTGTTGCATTTGGCTGCAATTCTGTAACATAAAATGCAGCTTTACTATCAAAAAAGGGTGGATGGGATATATTAGCAAATTTCCAACTCTTGCAGTTTTTCTGTTTTTTTTAAGAAATAGGGGAATAAATGCAGCTGGAGGATGACCTTCCTTTTGAACTCTTTTTTTAGAAATAGTTCTCTTCTCTTGAGAGGCACAGAACCCCCATATCAATGGGTAGCACTCTTGCCCCTGAGCCCTAATATTCTGATTCAAGTCACACTTCAGGATTTCAGCACAAAAATCAAAGCTGACACTCCAGGTCAGGACTGAGGGAGTGCTGCACTGTCAGAGGTGTTATCTTTCAGATGAGACATTAAGATAAGGACCAGTCTGTCCTTGGCAGGTGGATGTAAAAGATGCCACAGCACTATTTTGAGGAAAAGCAGTGGAGTTATCCTCGGGGGCCTTGCCAATAATTGTCCCTCAGTCACAAGGCCAGATTATCTGTTCAATGTCGCATTGCTGTTTGTAGGAGCTTGCCATGCACAAATTGGCTGTCATCTTTCCTACGGTGACAGCACTTCAAAAGTACTTACTTGGCTATGAAACACTTTGGAACATCTTGGGGCTATGAAAGACACAATATGAATGTAAACCTTTCTTTCATATAATTATATATGTGTGTTTGTGTGTATGGGCAAAGAGATTGTCAATGGTATTACAAATTATACTAACCATTCAGTGCTTCTTGCCCTGATAGAATTTAAGCTTATCTTAAAGACTGAATTACACTGTCTGCTTTCTCCCAGTACCCCTTTGCACTCTTTGCCTTTAAGTCGTTTTCGATAATGCAACTTACTCACAATTGGAAAGGAGTTCCAGCAGCCACCCCCCACCCCCTCATGATAATGCTCATGTTTAATGCCTGAATGTTTCTATATTGCTGTGAAGGGGTCATTCGAATATTATCTTTGACATTAGTGGGATACAAATCTCCCATTTGTCACTACCGCTTGTAAAGATCATAATTACAGTGTAAAACAGAAATTTGCATTTAAAGTTTTAGTGAGAAATCAGGGTGTTCATGGTCATTCATAGTGTAGGTAATTATGTGAAGAGTTATTAAGTATAGAATAATAGATAAATTACAAGTCTACTGAAGATGGCTGGTGCTTTAAGTATATAGAGGCGGTCATGAGTTTGGAGAAGTTGTCACAAAGCTATGCCCGTTTAATTTTAAAAATATGATTTTTCAACTTGAAACTCATCACTGTCTAAGGGAGAAACACTAAAATGCAAAGTGTTGGATATTGAAACAATGGCTGCCGCAGATATACCCACCCAAAGCCCCTTGGAAATACACAACAGGTGAAGTAGAACAGGCCATGCTGCAGCCAATGCAGGGACTGCAGGAAAGACTTCATCAGGAGAGATAGGCTGAAAGTTCACTATCTCCCTCTCCCTCTTTCGTAACATGTGTATTACCCGGTTCGAGAAGTCAACTCTACCAGAAACCCAGCAGCGAGCTGAGATCTCGTAATAACTGTAACATCTTCTACATTTGACCACAACCAAAAAACCAAGTAACCAAAATTGGCCGCAATGTTTAAAATCCATGCCTGTTATGATATGGCAGGTGTTACTTGCTAGGCTGACCAAATCCCAAAAGGAAACTTGGAAACCAAAAACGATACTATCACAATGATTTTGCAATTTGTATTAATTATGAGAAGGTTTGTGCACTGAAGTCAGAAATAATGAGCCCACCAACAACTTTAGAGATTTTAAAGATTAAATTAAAACATTTATTAACAAAAGCAAACACACAAGACTACAGTTACACAGTTACATTTAGTTTTATAACAGTTCTGACAAACATTCTACTTAAATAAACTCTCAACAACACACCCCTTTCAGGCAACAGTCCAAATAGATTCTTAATCTATAAAACATCCAGCAATATTACCATAAGCATCCACTGTTGCTTTAAGGGAGGTATTTTGCAACTTCTTTCTCCCTTTCACTGGCTTTTAACAAAGCCTTGGAACAGAATTTTATGCTGATTGGGTGGGCACGTGCCCGACCTGATCTGGCGTGAAATCACTCGAGATGACATTGGAAGAGCATCCTGATGTCATCCTACCCTTGGGCGATATTTCAGTCAGTGGGCACGCGCAAAAGTTGGAAGCACACCTGCCGACAATTTAGAGGGCAATTAAGTTCATTAATGGAGCAATTGACTCTGACTTTTCATGGTCTGTCCGACCTTGCAGTTGGCGAGCGGTTGAATTGGCCCGGTGATCTTTACATTTTTCATGAAACCTTATCCACAGGCCGGAAATAAAATATAAATAAATTTCTGTGGATAGCATTTTCAGCAGCTAAATTTTCACGTGATTTATTATGATGCATGGACACTTTCTTTCAGCTTTTAAAACCTTTATTTTTTATTTTTCAGGTCTTCAGCTCCCTGAGGCAGCTCTCTGCCTTCAGGGAGCTTTCTCTCAGCACTGGCCCGCATTTGTATTGACATCAGTGCCTCATCTGAGCTTCTCAGTGCGCACTTCTCGCTGGCTGGTTGTTAATTGGCCAGCCAGTGTGACATCACGGTCAGGGCCATTCACAGTCATTGGTCTGTTCCCTGACCAATCCCAGACCTGCCAATCATTCCCGCCAACCTAAGAATTCAGACCTTGGTTAGTGGAACAGCAAACTTCTCCAGAGTGACTGGAGGCATTTCCACAGATCTGCTTCACACAATGCACCTTCCAAGATCTCACAAGGCCAACCCCCACACAGCTTTCTATCTTTCTTTAAATATATTTCCTCCTTTTGAACTGTAAATACTATTTTCCCGAAATATAAAAATCTTTCATGTTGTCATTATGGCCAGCACTTTCGGGAAAAATAAACTTAATAACTTTGATGTATTTATTTCGCCAGTTGTAAACATCTTATCAAGACCCTTTGAAGATCAAACAAACTCTCAACTTGCCTAAAAATGCAAATTCCGTTCACACTGTATCTGTTGAGACTTCATCCTAGCTTACCCATCTTCATTTCAGATGCCTGTTTATACCTAATCCCTTTTGATGATTCAAACTACGCAGTCTGTCTGCAGTTTAATTAAACTACACACACACACACAAATACACACACACAAGCCTGCTTTAAAGTATCCCACAGTAATATTAGGAAAAAATGATCTTTCCTCAAGTACATACCTCAAGGACAACAAAGGTCATTTAACCATATATTCTTCTACCTTTTTTATTGGACTCTCTCCCCTTATCTCTGATACCTGTGTATCTGTGCATATGTGTGTGTGTGTGTGTGTGTGTGTGTGTGGGCCCAAACACTGTTGTCGCATTTTTATTATTTTTTTCCTTGGGTTTACCGGTTAATAAATTTGCTCTTCCTTCGACTCAATGAAACCTTGCTTCATTGGCTCCTTATTGCTCACAGTTTAAATAGTTAAATATATTTGGATTTGGAAAAGGCATATCCTTGTGAAAAAAAAACTCAAACCTTTGCTGTGCCCAGCTGAGGAGGTTGAATGGAGGGAAACCAGTCCACCCTTCTCAACTGGTCATAACAAAATGCAGATTTTTGAATCAGTGGCAAAGTGCCAGTACTCACCACTGACCTCAAAGAAAGGTGCCACACAAATCTAGTGAACTCCATGCGTGGATATCACCTTTCCCAAAGTTAATTTCATTCTGGCACAAACCATTGGGGTTTTCTGGCCTCCAGCAAGAATGATGTCACCAAGCAGGCTAAGCAGCCAATCACATTGAAGAATTCTTACAGACAGCAAACCAAAAAGTAATAAGCAGGTTTTATACTTCAGTTTTATAATTTTATGGAAATAAAAGTTGGGACATAAAATGTGGGATTAAGGTAATAGTAATAAAATTATTATGTTTTTTTTTAAATATGTGAAATTTTTATCATGGAATGGAAAAGTTTGACATTCCACAGATATAAAATTAGTTTTTCAGTGTCAGAGAGGTTGCCCAGCAATAACTATGTCAGCATTCCATTAAAAATCCAGATATAACCTTTATAACAAAAATAACCACATAATGAATGGGTGTTCACATAAATTCAGTGAATTCTATTTGATTTCTATCTGCAAGGACTTCAACAGCTCACCCTGTAGAGGAGTGGGGAATCACTGATGGTAGCCTCAGGATTTCTGCTTTTATTTGCACTTGTGAGGATGGCAGAAGTTGCTGTCAGTTTCACAAAATAATGATGGCTTCATCACCATTGTGATTACAAAATGCTAGCCATGAATACTGCAACTTGAGAATATCAGTTGCTTATTTGGTCTAAAAAACAGGGTCTGAGATGCTATTGGTCACCTCTACAATATCTAATGATGACTGCGCTCTCACTGAGTGGCCAAGGCAAAGCAGCAAATCGATCTAACTGTTGCCACAAAAGATAATGTGAATGTCCAGAGCAACCCTGCACTAGATAGCTGTTTCAACTGGAACATTCACTCAGGGTGGTATTTTCTGTCCCCCTTGGCATCGGATGTGAGCAGAAAATATGACGAGAGGGCCACAAATCGATTTCACAACATTGTGAAACCAGTTTGTGACTGTCCACTCTGCCCGTCAATGGCGGGCTGCCTTTCCCATCGCCGCACGTTGGGAACATCATCTTAATACATCTGCATCTAATTATAAGCCCTGCTCGCCGGAATCGTCCCCCCGGGTCAAATTCACTACCCGTGTCAGAGGGAAAACGTGCCAGCCCCATATCACGACTTGACAAGTGTGACATGCAGAAGTCAGGATATACTGTCAGGGCCTTGCTCACATTGCGGACATCTGAGTAGAAGAAAATGCTGGAGCTCTGCAGCTATCCGACCCCAGAAGAACACTTGCATCGCACGCTGAGTGGATTCTGATGGACATGACTCCATGCAAAGCAGCTCACGGAAGGTGGGAGGCCACCGTTTATGTTTGGGATCTGCTTCAGGACATCAGTGTCTTGGCCATGGTCTGCTATGGATGATCATCGAGGGAGTGGAGATGAAGATCCAGCTGTGAGTGGGAGAGGAAGGTGTACCGGGGCCGGTGGAGAGGGAGGTGTGGTGTTGGGGTGGTGGGCGGGAGGGGAAGGTCTAGGTTTGACTGGGAGAAGAATATGTACCGGGGGGGTGTGGGGGATGAGGTTGGGAGGTTGGAAAGCAGTGGTGTCGGGGTGGGGGGCGGGGGTTGAGGTTTGAGGGGAGAGGAAACAATGGTGTTGGTGGGGTGACATTGTGAGAGGGGGAGGGAGTATTGGGGAGGAGCCTGTAATGTGGGAGAATTCAGCAACTGAGGAGGTAGGTGTAAGGGTGGAGGAAAGTGTAAGGGAAGGAGTTCAGGGAGGGAAAGGAGTTCAGGGGCAGCAAGGAGTTCAGATGGCAGAAGGAGTCCAGCAAAAGGAAGGTGGAGGTGGAGGAAGGAATAAGAGGGGAGGAATGAGTAAGGGTGGAGGAAGGAGTAAGGAAGGGGGAAAGAGTAAAGGGGGGATGTCCAGGCAAATGTGCAAGGGATGGGTCTGTGGAGTCAATGACTGCCTCTAGGGGAGTGAATTGAGGGTGGGCATCATAGGAGGGCATGGTGAGAACAAGAGAGGGCAAAGTGAGTTGGTGACGATGTGACGGTAGCAGTAGAAGGGACAGCGAGGGTGGCTGGTGGGAACTTGGAGGTAGACACTGATCCTAGGGGTGGGAAGGAGGAGGTCGGGGAGGTCAATGTGGATGTGGTGGGACTCTCACGAAGATAGGAAACATGTACGTGGACATCCTGGAAAGAAAAGGGTTCTGGCTGGTAGGTGATGGTGGGGAGGTGAAAGGTGATGTCGGGGGGGTCAACAGTGATGGGGGACGGACATGGGTGACTGGAGGAGGGGCAAGGATGAGGGAGCTGAAAACATACTTTACAACCACCATGCTTGTAAAATCGAAAGTGAAAAGAGTCTCGTGTTGGGTGGGTACAGGTGCTGCATGGGAGTGCGATCAGTGGGTGGGTGGAGATGCAGGTCAGCTCAGATAGACAACTGAATGAGAACCCAGCAGGCAGCATTGAAAATGCTCGGGACAGTGCGATGAGTGTGATGGAGGAAGGCCCGAGTGCGTGGGAGAGTCCCCACACGAGGCTCAGAAAGGCTCCACCACACACACACACACACACACACACACACACACACACACACACACACACACACACACACACACACACACACACACACACACACTTCTCCCTCCAGAATCACTCATGGATTGGCAGCATGCAGCTGAACTGCTAGTGAGTGGGGTTGAGGGAGGGGTGAGGTTGGGGGGTTGGTGAGGATGTAGGCGGAGGACTCGAGAAGCCTTGAAATGAAGCTGAAAGATACCATTACACATTATTCAGTGAAAGCGAACACATTTTCAGATTATAAAGTGACAAAATGTGTTCACCCGTGCAATCACTTGTGATCAGAATTTCTTAACTTTTCTAGCCCTACCACAGCTCCTAAGTGTTGCCCTGACTTCCGCAACAGGGGTGGAGACAGCCTGTGCAATGTTTGACCCCGTTGCCTCTGATGACTTCGGCGTACACCCTCTAGAGAGCTGAGGCCTTGAGGGCCCTGGCTTGTTTTGGCTGTCCTCCTGTGCCCCCTCTGAGGATGAGGCTGAGGGTGTCACTGGAAAAGGGACTCGGAGGGAGAGGACAGCTTGAGAGGATGACCCAGCAGTGTCTAGCTGCTGCTACTCCTTTCTTCATGTGCCCGAGGGTCCGGTCTGATCCCTTGAGGGGAAGGAGTACCTGGAGGGATGTTGATGTGCTCCATTTCCCTCTTGCTTAACCACTGCAGGGACTCACCCATGGCTACCGCAATGGAGTGCAGGTCACGTTCTGCTGGACCAGGGTCTCCATGGTACCCATAATCCTCCCCATGGGGACCTCCATACACACACATGTCGGCACCATTGCATCAAAGAGCAGGTAGATGCACTCCTCCGACTTGCATGCCACTCTGTTCAGGGCTTTCAGATGCTCTGCGTGATATTCCCCAGCCTTCTGCTGACACTCCATGATGAGTTGGAAGGCTGAATCCAGAGGTTCATCATCTGACTCGGACCTTACAGATGCGTCTCCCTCCTCAGCCTTCCGAGTGCTGGGCAGCTTGGCTGAACCTGTCCCCCCTGCTGTGGACACATGTCCGTGTGGTGACCACCAGACTGTAAACCCGAGCCTGCTCTAGATCTAGATCCCATCGAGGTGTATGTCTCTGCGCTGGTGGAGGGTGTGGATAAACGTTGTGACAGGACTTCCAGGCTGCTTATTTCCAGCTCTTCAATGGAGGAGGTGTCCTCTTTGCTGGAGTCGAGGACCTAGATGGAGCTGAGGTTCTGGCTGGCTGAGGGTGTCGGTCACTTGGCAGAGTTCCCTGTGAACCAAAGTACAGATAATTAATGCATGGCAGCAGAGTCAAAAGCAGGAAAGTGAGAACTCACCATTAAGAGAGGGATGATGTGGTGCAGGATCCTCACAGGGGTGTTCTCCACTGACCTCACCATCACCGCAGACACAGTACACATCCCCACCAGCCATCTCGATGGCACACTCCTCAAAGTGAGTGAGTGGCCTAATATGTGCCACTCCACCCCAGGTCTGAGACCTCTCCCTGCTGATGTGAGATAGCTTCTCCTGCATGAAAACAGATGGAGCCAATGTGAGCAGGACACATGGCGCTGCGTGGAATGTTTGTGTGGTGAGTGGAGCCATGGACAGGATGAGGACGTGAGCTCGAGAGGATATGAGCCTGATGGAGATGTGAGGGTGTGTGTGAGAGTTAGTGGGGTTATCCCTTGAGGTGTGAGATCCCTGTGGATGTGTGATGGGTTTGTGAGTATGTGAGTTGAGAGTGATTAAAAGAGCGACTTACCCTGGTGGAACGGATGAGACCATTCATCCTCTCCCTGCACTGGGTGACTGCCTGCTTTGCAGGGCACTGCCCTCTGCACCCACTTGCTGGTTTGGTGACCTTGCTTGCAGGCCTTCACCCAGATAGAGGTAGAGGGCATCACAGCAGGCCTCCACTGCATCCAGTAGGTGCTTCAGGGAGGTGTCGCTAAACTGGGGGCAGCATGTTTCCATCCTTTGGCAGCTAACAGTTCCCAGCAGCTTCCTATCCTTAGAAGAGTGTTAGCTCAGAGCAGGGGTGGCCTTTAAATATGACGCCCTGTTTACTGAAGGGCTGAAGTGACGATGAATCAGATGACGCCAGTGATCTGGCATGTTTCCAGGAAATGCATAATTAATGAGGCAGGATTGAGACGATATAGCGCAAAAACCCGCCATTGTGGCCAGCGGGTAAAATGCCTTTGTCCTGCCCGTTACCACACTTAGAGCAAACCTGGGACGATTCTACCATCAGTTTGGGAGTGACGGAATGTAAGCTCACACAACCCATGAGACTTAATCAGATTTATTCACACAAGAAGGGCTTCAGTCCATTAGAGGCATTGCACGTTACCCAAAATCCCCAAATCAGCACATTTTCAAGAAAAAACCTTCAAGTCTTTGAGGGACATTTTCCAGTCCCCCCCCCCCCCCCCCCCCCCCCCCCACCCCCGCCACCCCCTAATCTCCTTAATTCAGGCAAATGACTTCAGGCTTTACCTTCACTTTGAGTTTCCCCAGCCATTAGCCCTCTCAGATTTTAGCGCACAGAAAACCAACCCTTCTCCCATCTTCATCAAATTACACGCAAAATAACGCTCGATGCTCCTTTCTATGAAATGTCCAAACCCAGTTTTTGTCAATCACATGCCACGCAGGTTTTTTTTCCTCTCCAACTGTCCCTATAGCTCCAAAGGAGCTCAAATTCGAGCTGATCCCATGCCCCATTCTAGCTTGGTGCAATATCTTCCACAGGAACATCTGCTCCCTTGCAGGACAAGTCCACTGGAGTTAACCTTGCTTCTATTGTGATTTTCCTGATGCTGCACTTGCTCTTTTATTCATCATGCAAAGCTGAGGGCATTCGCTGCTCTCAACACACTCAATGCTTCTAACTTAACCTCTAAATCATAATGGCAAAAAGCCAGCAACACAGAATTTATGAATTGCCATGGCAACTGTAGGCCATAAACCCTGGACAGAGCATTTGTTGTCAAGGAAAATACCATAAAATCTCCTCATAAACTTTTTACAGAATTTGCTAAAAGCCAGCCTTAGTCAGTTAACCTATTCCTATCTAGACATAAATAAAATGCTATCAAAGAAATACTGTGAAACATTTACATATATGCATAAAAAAAACCTTTCTAGCAGACATTTTACCGGTCCTATTATGTCAAGCACACTTAGAGTTCATTGCTCAAATGATGTATTCATAAAACAGCAACGAGTCAGAATTAAACAGGTATAGGAACAGACAGATCAAAAACTACCAGTGATGAACGACTGAGGATTTATGAGAACAATGAATCAGGCATCAGTAATACAGTACAATCCAACAATAAAAGAGCATGATCAGTGCCAACACAAATAATTTTGTTTGCCATCTTGAACTCTCACAAGCTAGGAAACTGAGTACAAAAAGGATTAAATTGTGTCTTAAAATGTGCTCGAAATGTATCTAGTGGTATTTTCTCTCAGAGGTTATTGCCTCTCTGTGAACTATAGGACCAGAGTTTATTATTTTCCTAGAGGCATCATTGAGAGCGGAAGAGATAATAACGACAATTCCCAGCAATTACCTGTATACTCAACGTCCCTGCATGACACTGATTTGCAGTGAAAACATTCTGCAGAGAAACCACTCAGAATGTTCTGGAGGAAATATTGTGCAGCACTTGAAATAAGGGAGAAAAGCTGAGTCAGTAATTATGGCCAGAATTTTTCAGACCCCCACCCCGCCCCCACAGCTCCTTCCAACACCACCCCCCCCCAAACCTCTGCCAGCAGCAGGGCCGGGGAGCCATTGTAATCTCCGTTCATATCGGTGGGACCAGAAGATCCTGCCAGTGTGAAGGTTTGGAGAATTCTGGCCTATGGGCTGAATTCTACCGCCCCCCCCCCCCCCAAGTCGGGGGCAAAGTTGAATGGTGGGCGCGCATAGGAGCGCTTCCAATCGGCACCCCTGATTGGGGGCACGGTGCCACTTTACGTGGGTGAGCCAATTAAGGCCTGCCTAGCGTGACATCTGCGCAGAAGCGCTATGCGCTCCCTGAGTGGGCGGGGAAATCCCAAAATCGAGAGTGCACTCTTTCGCGCATGCGCACGATAGCGCGCGCTCATCTCCCTGAGGCTAAGTGCAGCCTCAGGGAGAATTGGATCAAAATGTAAAAAACCTAAAAATAGAAAAGTAAAATTTCCCTAACATGTCTCCTCATGTGACAATGTCACATGAGTTGGGACATGTCCATAATTTTCACCAAAACTTTATTAACATTTTTAAAAACCTACATGAAACCTCATCCCGCTCGTGGATGAGGTTTTGTGCTTTTTCTAATTTGCGCCTGGGCTCCTGGCCTGCCCGCCAACCTTAAAGTTGAACGAGCAGGTCCTTTAATTACTTAATTGATTCTGTCAATGGCCTCAATTGGCCATTGACAGGTCGGCGGACCCGCAGCTGATTTCGCTGCGCCCCTGCCTACCTGAAAATTTAAATGGGGCGCGGTGACGTTGGGAGTTTCCCCCGACATCACCATGCGTCATTTTACACGTCGGCGAGCAGGCCCTGTCCCCGCTCGCCGATGCGTAAAATCCTGCACTATGAGTTTGTTTTTCTCAAATATTCCAAAGTAAGAAAAGCATACATTCCAAAAGTGGCTGCATTTCAACAGTGCTTCATTGGTTGTAAAGTGCTTTGGGACAACCTGGGGTCTTGAAAAACAGAGTATAAATGCAAGTCTTTTCTTTCTTGGGACCTTCATTCCTGTAAGTTTTGATAGGATATTTATTTTCAAAGGCTCATTTTTCCAGACAGAGATAGAAAAACACATGATATGTATGAGTGAATGAGAGGAAAGTGTGTATGACAGAGGGATATTGAGAATGTGTGGTAAGGAATGAGTTTGAATATAAGTGAGAAAGAAAAATCCAAAGAGGCAGTAAGAGAACACGAGTGAGAGCGATATGGAGCACCAGGAATAATGAAAAAGATGAAAAAGGATGAAAAGAAAATAGAAAGGTACAAACATTTAGAAACTAAAGACCTGGGGCAAAATTTTACAGGCTTCCCGCTGGCAGGTTTGCTGGCAGGGGGGCAGTCTGTAAATTCCCTGGGTGGTCTTCCTGCCACCTATCTCCCCACCCCCGCCCTATGTGAAATTGTACAGGAGGTGGGCAAGGCCTAGGGTATGGCCCACATCCGTCCTTATCCCCATTGAGGCCCTTAAATGACTAATTAATGGGCACTTAAGGGTTGCTTCCCACGTGGTTGCAATTTCGAGATCGCAGGAGGAGGTTAAGGATTCGAGGCTGGGGTCGGTTATCCCCCACAGGTTTTGGACAGGAGAGGGCCCTCCTTCCCGATCTGGGCACCCCTCCCCCTTCCCCATGCCCCCTCACCCCCTTCCCACCTCCCCCTCACCCCTCCCTGGCCCCCCACCCCCCCCAAAGTCTGCTTACCCTGGCGCTCCCTCCCTCAGAATCTGGAGATGAGGGACAAGGTGCGATCCCAGCAGTGGCCACCTCCCTCGCCATCTGAAAATTCCTGCTCTTCTACTAATATGGCACCTTTCGCAGCCTCATGATGTCCCAAATTGCTTTACAGCCAGTGATGAATCTGTTGAAGTGTAGGCACTGTTTTAAATTTAGGAAACAGGGCGGCAAAATTCTGCAGAGCAAGATCCCACAAACAATAATAAATAATAGCCAGATAATCTTTTTTTTAAATTCATTCACTGGATATGGGCTTTGCTGGCTGGGCCAGCATTTATTGCCCATCCCTAGTTGCCCTTGAGAAGATGGTGGTGAGCTGCCTTCTTGAACTGCTGCAGTCCATGTGGTGTAGGTACACCCACAGTGTTGTTAGGGAGGGAGTTCCAGGATTTTGACCCAGCGACAGTGAAGGAACAACGACATATTTCCAAGTCAGAATGGTGAGTGGCTTGGAAGGGAAATTGCAGGTGGTGGTGTTTTTGGTGATTTTGGTTGGGGCTTGAATATTGACCAGGAGAACTCTCTTCTTCTTTGAAGTAGTATGCTGGCATCTTTTATGTCTACTTGTAGATACACAGTAGAGAAGAGATAGAATCAAGGAGAGTCTTATACAAAAGGGAAGAGAGAGTGACTGATAGTCGGAGGCAGATCTAGTTTTATTGGAAGCATGTTTTAAAACAACTCTATGCTCTATTTCACTCAGCCTGACATGTAAAAGGTGCTATAAAAATACAAACATTTATGTTTCTGATAGGTTGCTATAATATCTGCCGTTCCCATCAGCACATTTAAAACTAAATCGGTGATAAGTAAAGTCAATGCTGACTGTACAGTCAGTGACAATAACCAGCTGGAAACTGGCTTCGCTCAGGTGGGTTGAAAGAGGTAAAATATTGGCCCATTAAAAAACTTTGCTGATTCCGGTTTCATGGCATGTTATGGCATATCATCTGACTTACCATGAACAATGACAGGTCTGGTAGCAGCAAGAGAAAAGCAAAGTAACAAAGGGACTTCAGCTATGGCTTGGTTGGTAGTACTCCTGCTTCTGGGGCACAAGATTGTGGGTTTAAGTTTTATTCTAGAACTTAAGCACAAAAATAACAAAGTCAGTTTAGCCCTGAGGTGTGCTGCATCTTTTGGATGACACATTGAACCGGCTCTCAGTCTGCCCTCATTGGATGAACAGATTTCATGGCATTATTTTGAAGAAGAAAACTGAGTTATCCTTGGCGTCGTAGCCAATATTTGTCACTCAATTAACACCACAGAAACAGATTTGTTAACATTGTTGTTTACAAATAGTCATTTGGGAGTACAGAACTTTAGTATCGCTGAAAAGAACACATATGTTGTCGAAGCTTTGTGTCTTCCACTCATCAGGACAATTCGCAAGAATACCAAATGTAAAGGGAACAACAATTTATACTGCATGAGAAGAGTGTGCTTGTTGGTTGGCAAATGGACTCTGATTGGTACAACCATTGCCATAGACAATATACCAGTTAACTGATGACTGACAGTTAGCTTCTAAGCTTTAAGTTCAAACCAGGCAGGTTGACTCTGATAGGTCAAGGCATTGCCCTGGCGAATGAACCAGAGAATAGCTGCCCCCTATTTTGTTGAGTTGAAAAAGGCACAATGTGTGTACATTTTCTTTCTGCCTGCAAAGGATAGGGCTCTGTGTATTAATATATGTCATTTCTAGCACCCGTAAGTGAGCCACAATGAGAGCCCAACTGAAAATCTTAAATTGTTAAAGATCGCATGGTGACTACAGATGAAGACCATTCAGCCCATCTTTGCTTGTCCACTCTAAAACAAAATCCCATAGTTCCCCTGACACACCATCCAATGACATGACCACTTCTTTTTGACTACACTACACTTCTTGGAGGTTTAATCAAGCGTTGATTATATTTTGTGTGAAGAAAATCAGAGTTAGATTTTTCTCTTTACCAGTTTGAATGTCTGATAGCTTGTCCTACGCTTATGCTTTATCTTGAAGTTATGGACACGATGTTGGCTGAGTAACAAGAAACAGTGTAACAGTGAATAGTTGTTTTTAGGACTAAAGGAATGTATGCAGTGAGGTTCACCAGGGGTCGGTACTAAGACCATGGATTTTCTTGATGTAGATTAATTACCTGGATTTGGGTGTGCAGGGCACAATTTCAAAATTTGTGGATGAGATAAGATTTGGAAGTGTTATGAACTCTGAGGTGTATAGTGATAGACTTCAAGAAGACATAGACAAGCTGGGTGAATGAGTGGACACCTGTAGAAGAAATTTATTGTAAAGTGGCACATTCTGGTAGAAAGAGCAAGGAGACACAATATAAAATAAAGGGAACAATTCTAAGGAGGATGTAGGAACAAAGAGAACTAGGAGTATATCCGTACACAAGTCATTGAAGGTGGCAGGGCATGTTGAGAAAGTGTTTTAAAACAGGCATGTGGAATCCTAGGCTTTATAAATAGAGGCACAGAGTACAAAAGCAAGGAAGTTGTGATGAACGTTTATAAAATGCTGGTTCAGCCTCAATTGGAGTATTGTGTAAATTTTGGGCACCATAATTTACTAGGGATCTTAAGGTTTTAGAGACGGTGCAGAAAAGATTTACGAGAATGGTTCCAGGTACGAAGGACTCCAATTATGTGAATAGATTGGAGAAACTGTGGTTGCTCTCCTTAGAGGAGGGAAGGTTGGGAGGGTATTTGCTAGCATTGTTCAAAATCAGGAGTGGTCTAGACAGAGCAGAAAAAGGAAACATCCCTTTGGCATGAATGTCAAGAACCTGAGGACACTACATGTGAGCTGAGGAAAAGCGTTTTTATGCAGAAAATGATTGGGATATGAATGAATTACCTTAGAGTGTGGTGGGATAAATATAATTGGGGCTGTCAAAAGGGAATTGGACAACCATCTGAAGATAAGATATTTTCAGGGCCATGGGGATAAGGCAGGGGACTGGGACTAGCTGAGTTGCTCTTGCAGAGAGCCAGCATAGATATGATAGCTCAAATGGTCTCCTTCTCCACTGCAACCATTCAATGATTCTATAATTCTACACTCTGGATTTACTCTTTCAGTCCTGTCTTTTGTATCTGGTGTACTTAGGCATGTTATTCTTAATTGCTCTAGTCTACCCTTATAACTCATCATCTGATGTTGGCAGTAGGCCTCATACCTCTTCTCTGCACTGTTTCCAGGGTTTGAATGTTCCCCTTGTGTCTTGGTGACCAAACATAGACACAATACTGGAGTGCTATGCAATTTTAGCATAACTTCCTCTGACTTACACTTACTGATTTTGCAATATGCTTCAGTATTCAGTTTGATTTGCTAATGGCTGCTCCACAGAGACTTGACATGTTAGCCCCCAGATCAATTTCAATCTTATATATAGCAGTTTCTGCTCTGTTTATAGGAGGTAATTTTCACCTTCACCGCCTGGGTGGTAATCTGGCAGAATGGATCACCTGCCTGTTGAAGAATGTGCTCAATTTTCAACTCATTGATTTCATCTGCCAGTTTAATAACCAGTTAAGAAAGGTGAAAATGATCCACATAGATTGGTGGCATTGGGAGGGGATGGAGTTGGGGGGCAGTAGGGGTGGGTTTCCTTAGGATATAAGCTTCACTGGCAGAGTGACAGAAATACAGAGAACGTTGGAGAATGAAACCATTTTAATTAGGAAAGAACAATTTGTCTTAGCATATATAAGCAAACCATGGTAGGTGCATTCATAACATGGCCAAACAAATTGATTGTCAACCTGCAGATCCTTCCAACACGGCTATAGCAGCCAGTAAGAGTGGGAGAGGCTCCTGATCAGCCATGCTTGATGAAGAGTGACACCTCTCAAGTTATAGCATCTGGTCTCAGGCTAGTGACCTGTTCGAAGTAAGCAGGCTATGGAAAACAGATGTAAGCATGTGCTTTGTCTGCCTCATGCATCTCTAGATGCAGGAAGTCTTCTAAGTCTAAGTATAAAAGCAAGGGCCATTGAAATGAATATGACATAAAGCATTTCAAGGCCTGGACTGCATTCGCTTCTTACTGCAAAGTAGTCTCACTTTAAGTCAATGCACTTTGCATGTTTAGCTAAGTCAGCTAGCTGGTATCTTTCAGTTCATTTAGATGCATTGAACACATTTGACTTTAAAGTTAATATATCTTCACCGCACGCTACAAAGTGTTTATACGGACCCGATTAATGTTGGCTGACAGAACGGGACCCTTCAAACTCTAGAAGCATGTGGGTAATGATTAAACAACATCTGTATTGTATCAAACTGTACGTATGCTACAAATGTCTCGCAGCAAAGACTGACATGTTGTATTTACATGTTATTTAAGTGCAGTAGAGATATGTCAATTTGAGAAACCTATTGTCTACTACTACTTTGTACCTGTTCCTACTTAATTTGCTTTCATTAATTGTATAGAATAAAGTAATAACACACATTCCGAATCAAAAGAAAATGACTTCTTTGTAACTCACATAGGGTGCAGGTAGTTCAACTATTATCTACAATGGTTATTCTAAACAAACAGAGAGAGAAAAAACACTTAAGTTATATTATGGCAGTGATGCTATCCCTCTAAAACTGGCAGCAACTCCAGAATAACAAGGAAATCCAGAAGTTGGTGTCAGGGATTCTATGCTTTTCCCTACAGTCTACTGTTGAAGTCCCTGCAGACTGCAATCAATTAGAAATTATTCCACTTTTATGCTATTGGTTTCATAGTAAAAACCCATAAAAGGTCATGGCTTGTTGAATGAGGTGTAACTGAACTTTAAATTATATTCTAAGTTCATAACTACTGTTGAACAAACTCCCTGGCCCAGAAAAGCTAATTTTATATTTTTGGAGTGCCAAATTTCTCCACGATGATAAAACAATCCACACATTTTCAAAATAATAATTGACTTAATGGTTGCTTTATGATACTTCGGCTTCTACCTTAACACCATCCATATGTCCCAATTTTTAATTTGGTATCTTTAAAAAAATGATGGATAAACAGTGCTTTCCTGCCTGCTGTCTGTGAGAATTCTTCAATGTAATTGGCTGCTTTCCTTGTATGATGACATCATTTTTGCCGGGCACCTGGTGACCCCCCCCACCAACCCCCCCCCCGCCCCCCCGACCAGATTCCTGCTGATGTTGGGAAAGCGGAAATCCATGCTACAGAGCTCAGTAGGTATTTGTGCAGAGGTTACTCTGAGGTCAGCAGCAAGTGTTGTCACTTCACTGCTGAAGTTTGATTGCTAAAAATACATTATGGGAGGATTTTTCCCTCGTCGGGTGGGCTCAGCAAGGCTGGGCGGGGGGTGGTTGGGAAGCCAGCCGCTGCCCGCGATTGGGGCTGGACTGTGATTTCATGCTGGCCAGCCAATCAAGGCCCGCCCAGCATTAAATGCGAGCGGCAACATTTAGCATTGCCTGTTTTGGGGGGGGGGGGGTGGGGTAGGAGGGAGAGTATGAACTTTGCGCATGCCTCTGGCTGCTCGCTGGAAAAACTCCCTGAGGCAGAGCGCTGCCTCAGGGAGATGAACAGGTTAAAACATTAAAAATAAAGATTTTTAAAATGTTATAAGACTCATGTGGCTCTGTCACAATAGCAGGGATATGTTATAAATGAAATGTTAAAAATTTTTATTTTATTTTTATCTGCCGTTGTAAACCTCATCCCACCTGTGGATGAGGTTTCCTAAAAAAATGGCCTTTTCGCCTGCCTGCCAACCCTAAAGTTGGGTAGGCAGTGAAAAGTTTCTTTCTATGAGAACTTTAATGGCCTTAATAGGCCTTTAAGTTGTCAGTGGGCTGCCGATTCTGGTATGCGCCTACCGACTGAAATATCACCTGAGTGCACAATGACATCGGGATGCTCGCCCGACATCATCGCGCATCATTTTACTCTCGGCCGGGTAGGGCGCGCGCCCGCCCGACAAGCTAAAAATTCTGGCCTATGTTTCCATGTATGTTATCTCGATTAAACTACACTTAGAGTGATATGCATAGTGCTGGTGTCCATATTTCAAGAAGGATGTAGAATCAGTGGGGAAAGTGCAAAAAAGATCAATAAGGATGATATCAGAATTGAGAGGGTATAATCATCAACCAAGGCTGAACAGGTTGTTTCTTTTCTCTTGGAAAGAAAAGGCTGCGAGGTGGGATTGCCAATCCTCCAGGATTGGCCTGGAGTCTCCAGGAATTGAAGATCAAACTCCAAGACGTGCTGTGTGCAGCCCTGAAGAAAAATAATTGGGATATTAAAAAAAGATTGTTCTTTTTCTTGTCATTTACTTTAGAATGTTCTCTTTACCAGAATTAAAAATATTGAAAATGGAAGTAAAAAAGGCTGTTTGGTTGACAGTCAAGCATCATCCAATTGGGTAATGAGTCATTTTGCTTTCCAATTGCTGTGGGCAGGTAGTATGTCACAAAGATGGATGTGTTAGTCGACTAATGGCTGGAGCTTGGGGGTAAGTGATGTGTTGAAATCTCCAGGAATACATTTAATCACAGTTGGCAACCCTAATGAGAGGGGACCTAATAGAGGTTTTTAAAATTTTGAAAGGGCTTGATCAGGTAGGCATAGAAAAAATGTTACCACTTACTTGGGGAGTCCAAAATTTGGGATTATAAATATAATCTAGTTACTAATAAATCCAATAAGGCATTCAGAAGTTTCCTTACACAGCAAATGGTTATAATGTGGAACTCCCTACTACAAGGAGAGATTGGGGGATTAGCATTGTCAAGGATAAAAACAGAAACTGCTTGAAATAATTAACAGACCTGGCAGCATCTGTGGAGAGAGAAACAGTTAACATTTCAGGCCTGTCACCTTCCATCAGAACTTATGGGAAAGCTTGTTAAGTACAAGAAGGATAAACGATTAAAGGGATATTATGATAGGGTGACATGAAGTAAGGCAGGAGGAAGTTTATTTGATGCATAAACACCAGGATAGTCCTTTTGGGGCGTATGAACTTTTTCTGTGTACCTTAAAGTAGATAAGCTTAAAAATAATATTCCAGCTGTTCTGAACCAGAGTAGTAGATGCTACAGTGCCAGTCAATAATCTAAAGTAGACAGAAGGATATGAAGAAGTCAGATTATTTGTTTAGATTGGTATCCAGTGACTACTGCAAGAGCGTGAATGTCTTGTGAGGATAGGAATATCGACATTCACTTTCTAGATTAATTTAGGAATGGGTGAGATACATAAAGCCTTTATCCCGCCTTGAGTCAGTATTGCTGTTGAAGGAAGGAGAAGATGGGAAAAGTGAAAACAAGGGCAGAATTTTTCCGTCGGCGTGCAAGGTGTGGGACCCGCACGCCGACATGTAAAATGGCGCACGGTGATGTAGGGCACGTGTTCTGACTTCACCACGCGCCATCGTGATATTTCGCTGGGCGGGAGCATGATGGTGTCCATTGCGCAGCTGCCAGTCATTACTGGGCCAATTAAGGTAGTTGAGGCTCCAACTGTCCTGGATTTTAAGGCGTCTGTGCGATATTTGTCTCACCGCACAGGCGCCAGGAGCTTGCTGCTATCTGAAACTTTAATGATTCTCATCCATGGGCAGGAAAGAGAGATCATTGTGATTTGCGAATCCAGATATTTAACAGTTAGCGCTCAGAAGTTATTGAAAGTTGTGTGTGCGGTGTGGAGAAGTCTCAAATGCATAGCAACTGCTTGGACTGCATTCATTACCTTCAGGTCAGCACTTTTCAATGAGGATTTGTTTTGGGGCCTGTAGATTTCAGCAAGCCTCCCTAAGCCTGGGAATGGGAGGTGATCTCTCCATTGGAGGCACCTCATCTGAGGAGGAAGGAAGGACTAGAAGAGGAAGAAGTCCAGGAGTGCACATTTGCCTCCAGGGGAGCCACCTTTGGGAGGGCAGGCGCAGGCACAAGGCGTGCAGGACCAAGAGGTTGTCCAAGGCTCAAGGAGCGACAGAAGATGCCTATCCTGCTGCCAGGGTATACAGAGCGCAAGCCATCTACCTCAATATGTCTAAGGTGCAGTGCCAAAGGAGGCTCCGTCTGTCAAGGGAGACAGTCAACACTATCTGTCAGATGATTGGTCCAGAGATATCAGCTAACTGCGTGGGTGGACACCCCATGCCCATCTCTCCAAAGGTCACAGCTGCCCTCAATTTCTATGACTCCAGCTCTTTCCAGGGTGATCTCTGTGGTGTCTCCCAATTGGCTGTGTACACAAGTGTCAAGCAGGTCACAGATGCTCTGTTCAGGCATGCACTGACCTTCATCCATTACCACTGGGATGAGGCCAGCCAGACAGAGTGAGCCAGAGGCTTCATGGCCATTGCTGGCTTCCCCCGTGTCCAGAGTGCAATAGACTGCACACACATGGCCATCAAGGTGCCAGCAGATGAGCCCGGTGCCTTCGTCAACAGGAAGGGCTTCTACTCCATGAACGTGCAGATAGAGTGTGATCACAGGATGCTGATTCAACAAGTCTGTGCAAGGTACCCAGGCAGTTGCCACGACGCCTACATCCTCAGACACTCCCAGGTGCCGGGGCTCTTCAGTGTTCCAGCCTGGCTAAATGGATGGTTGCTGGGTGACAAGAGCTACCCCTCAGAGGCCTCTCCGCCATCCAAGGACAGAAGCTGAGTAGCGGTACAATAGAAGTCATGCCTCCACAAGGACCATGATGGAGAGAACCATCGGTCTTCTCAAAATGCACTTCAGATGCCTGGACTCTGGGGTCGCACTCCAATTCCTCCCAGATTGAGTGCTGCTTATAGTGACTGCATGCTGCGCTCTCCACAATCTAGCTCTGCAAAGGCAGGATGCTGTGGACAAAGAGATGGAATGGCTGGGGCTGAGCACGATGAGTCCTGTAGTGAGTCCAAGGATGAGCACGCACAGGGAAATGATGAGGGGGCACAGGCTGACCCAGGCATGCTCCAGGGAGGCAGGGATACCCGGGACACTCTAACCCAAGGAACCTTTAGCTAGCACAGCACATATGGATCTCGAACACAAACCTGGCATGTATCCTCCATCCTGGAGACCTCATCTGTCTGGATAGGGGGATTAGTGATGGGCACCATCAATAAATCTGAAAGATACACAAATCAGTCATCAAATCTCAGGAATCCATGCCCCATTCCAAACAAAGAGGAACCCACAGCCATTTGAAACGACATTCATTTAATATTGTTACCAAAATCTCTTCAAATTATAGAAATAAAAATGTGTTGGACTTCACCCAAAGTTCTAAACAACTCTTTGGAGGGTGTGTGGGGGACAACAGAAAACCACCAGTGATGAACCCGGGGTGTGCCTGAGGTGCCTTCATCTTTCGTTTGCTGGTGCTACACCTTTGTGGTGCCCCATCGCTGGCAGTGACATCTGAGACAGCCTGCTCTCTCTGATGTCCTGTTGGCCTCGATGACCTTGGCGGACGTCCTCAGGCCCGTCGAGCCTGTGATGGACCCGCCTGGGAGGGAACTGCCAGCTCCGCAGCTGGCATCTTCCCAGTCATCGCAGCCTCATTGGGTGCCTCAGTCACTGGCAGAGGGGTGGAGGAGGTGCTGTCCTCATCTGCAGTGTCCTGAGAGGCACCAGCAGAGACGACAAGCAGCTGCTCCGCCGACTTTAGGTCCATTTGGCCCTCCCTGCTCACCATAGATGGATGGGCACCAAGGTGGGATAACTGGTGGCCAAACCACCACCCACATGGGCACTGACCAGATGAGGTCAATGCAGGTCCTGTGAGGGCATGCAGGTCCGAACGCAACCCCAGGAACCCCTGATCCTGTCCCTGGAGCTGCCTCTCCATGAGAGTCACCGATCGCTCCATGGAGGAAGTTTGGCGTTCAGCCATGATGCTCAATGCATCAGCCACGGCCCACGTAGATTCCTTCACCGCTGACACCAAGTCAAGCAGAGCCTCATGTATCTCCATCAGATGTTCCCAAACACCCTGCCGCATGTCAGCACTTGGCTGCATCGCCCACAACTCCAGAGGCTCATCATCTGCCACAGACTGAGCAGGTGCCTGGGCCCCTTCAGTCCTCCGACTGCTGGCACCATCAGCACTCTCCATCTCCGTCAGCTGCTCCAGCAACTGTGAAGTGCCCTCACCGCTGTGACCCGGGACACTAGCCAAAGATATGATGCCCACCGAGGTGCCAGTATCTGCGCTGGTGCCTGCCTGGCAGAGACGGTGTGAAGCTTCTAATGGTGAAACTTCATAGCCCTCAGGGCCGTGCACCAATGATGCTGAAAGGAAGAGTAAGGAAATTTGATCAGTGAGCCTGCGGGCAATGTCAATGTACATGCCTGTCCCTGGCTCATCATGTGCTCATTATTCCACACACACTGGGCAAGCCATGTTGGTAACATCACTCACTGAACAATGGCATGGAAGTTGGGAGACTACTGGTGACGTGAGTGCTGGCCATACATACCTGCCCGTGGAACACCAACCTCTCCAGCTCCAGTGGACCTAGGCGCGTGCCGCCTCTCCAGTGCCGCCAGTCCTCAGCCGCTTGGCGCTATTAGAATTCTTCTCCTGCAAATGAAAAAAATTGCATTGGTAAGCGATAATTGCACCGTCAATCTCCTCGTGGCCAGCCCACCCCAAGCCCAGTTGGCCATTGCACGTCTGCAGTGCATCCTACCCCCTGCTGGTGGCTGGCACTCACACTACTATGCCTGGTCCTTTCCCCCCGCTGTCCCCCCCACACCCACATGCTGCCTTCGTCACAGTTGGGAACACACAGTTGTACCAGCCATTGCACAATGATGTGGAGGGTTGAGGGCAGCACATCCACCTGTGCCACAGGACCTTGAAGATCCCCTCACACCGTGTCATCACCCTGACTTCCACATGTCATGGAGTTCGACCAGTAAGTCTGGGTGCAGCTCCTCCAGGTTGAACCCACCACAGTCATGTGGGCGTCACTGCACCACATGCTGCGGGTGCAGAACCCATCTCATCTCAACCCTCTCCCACTGACGAATGCTTAGGCAATCTCTGGTGTGCTGCCCAGCTAAGGACACATGCCGTCACTAACTCATTGCACTCAGGCCACTCAGACATGGTGGTCCGCCAGCGGGGGGAGATGGTGACACGATGGGTGCTGTGAACGATGCCAACATGCTACTCACTCTTCCCGTGCGCAGCAAGTCATTGAAGCACTTGTGGCGCTGGGTCCATGACCACCGCACCACGTCGTGGGAGCTCACGACCCTCGCTACCCCCTCCCCCGCCCTCAGGGACAAACACATCCCGCCGTGCTGCCACCCCCTTGAGGAGGGCAGCATGGCACTCATCGGAAAACCTGGGCACACACTGGCCACCCACCCTGCCCTCCTGCATGTCTCTTTCTGATTTGCCTTGTCCCCAGCCTCTGGCCATGTACAGCAGCCTTGGTGCGGCTGCAGCTTGGCCTTTGAACTGGCCGCCGGATCGCCATTGGACCCAGCGGTGATTGCCATTCTGCCTGCGCCCGCCCACTCCCTGCCATCCTGAGGGGTGGCCAAACACACTGGGCGGGCCTTAATTGGCCCACCTGCGCAAAATGGCAGTGCGACCCCTATCGCCGGGGGCAATCAGGACCTTGCCCACCAGCGCCTGCACCCGCACTCCCCGCCTGTTATGGGGAAAATTCTCCCCCAAGAATTTTTTTCCATCAGAGACAAATTTTAGTATTTTGTGCTCAAGAGTGTCAAAATACAGCCACAGGCCCCTGATGCTTTACGTGGAGGGCTTTGGATATTAAGCTGTCATCTTGGGGCGAAGGCGGCAAGCAGAGGGCACAGGAGATTTCTCACAGAGAATCAAACTGTGAGTCGCTACAACATAGGCCATGCTTTCTGTCTCCTAGGTCCAGGAGAAAAGGTAGCACGGCAGAGGTTTGGAAGTGGACTGTTACTAGGGGGATGCCCCAGGGTAGAAAGAGGGATCTGTGCAAAGCAAAGTGTTTATTTTAAAATGAATGCAAAGAAAGCTTGAAAAAGAAGAACAAATTATTTCTTAAAGCTTTTAGGACAAGGAAATCCCTAGCAGAAGAAAAATCCATCAGAGATTCTAAAAGGGAATTGGAAAGATACTTGAAAAAAGACAAATTGAAAGCAAAATGGAAAAAAGATCAGAAGAATAGGACTAAGTAGACAGCACTTACAGAAAGTCAGCACAAATACAATGGGCCAAATGGCCTCGTTTAGTTCTGTAAAATTCTATGAATCTATGTTTCAGTTTATTCCCTTTTCCCTCTGAAAAAATGATTGTAACATATACTGAAAAGTGAGCTCTGTATGATTATTATTTAACTGTTTACATTCAGTCAGTAATCATACATCGACATATCCTCTTGCAAAACTCTCCAGCGAGTAAGTCAATTTCTTTTGCATAATATATTTGCATTGAAATTTAAGATTTTTAAATATGCAATTAAACAGATTACTGAAAAAGCAAACATATTTTGAGTTTTGACAAATTTATTTTATGCCCAAAATAACATTCAAGAACTCCTTTATGGTTAGAGTACAGGTTGATAAAGATTGAAAGCCAACATAAATTTATACAAGCTTGAATATGTAACTCCAGCACTGAGCTGCTGTTGTGGGTTATAACTCTCAGGCTGTACCAATTTTGGCATTAAGAGGAAACATTGCAGTCTTATATTAGTAGGTCAATTCTTCTGACCCAGCAACAAAATTCACAAGTCAATATTGCACAAAATGTATAGACTCAAAGTGTATAGCTCTGCTGAAGTGTCACTGGGGGATTAAAGCACAGCAGAACACTGAAGCAGGATTTGGATGAGTGTTCATCATTAAAAGAGGCTTTATTTACCAAACAAAGGCCATGCATCAGGGGGGTGGTAATATTGTGCAAATGTTACTGGACTAGTAATCCAGAAGCCTGGACTACTGCTCTAGAGACATAGAAACATAGAAAATAGGTGAGGAGTAGGCCATTCAGCTCTTCGAGCCTTCTCCACCATTTATTATGATCATGGCTGATCATTCAACTCAATAGCCTGCTCCCGCTTTCTCCCCATATCCTTTGATCCCTTTCACCCCAACAGCTATATCTAACTCTTTCCTGAAAACATACAATGTTTTGGCCTCAACTACTTTCTGTGGTAGCGAATTCCACAGGCTCACTACTCTCTGGGTGAAGAAATTTCTCCTCATCTCAGTCCTAAATTGTCTAGCCGTATCCTCAGACTGTGACCCCTGGTTCTGGACTCCCTCACCATTTTGAATACCCTTCCTGCATCTACCCTGTCTAGTCCTGTTAGAATTTTATAGGTTTCTATGAGATCTCCTCTCATTTTGAGTTCAATCCCACCACAGCAGCAAGGGGAAATTTAAATTAACTTAATTAACAAATCTGGAATAAAATAGTAGATCCATGAATGCTGTATTGTCATTAAAAAATCTGGTTCACTAATGCTCTTTAGGGAAGGAAATCTGCTGTCCTTACCCAGTCTGGCCTGTTCCAGACCCACAGACTCTTAATTGTCCTCTGAAATGGCTTAGTAAGCTACTCAGTTGTATGAAACCACTACAGAAAAGTCAAATAAGTCTTCACGGTTGCTGGGTCAAATGCGGGATCTCCTTCTCTCATAACACAGTGGGTGTACCAGAACCACATGGATTCCAGCAATTCAGGAAGCCAACTCACAATGAACTTTTCAAGGGCAATTAGGCATGGACAATAAATGCTGGTGATGCCATTGATGCTGACATCCCAAGAATGAATAAAAAACATATAGCATCTTCCATGTCCTCAGAGTATTCCAATGCACTTCACAGGTAACTGTGTTCTTCAGATGTAGGTCTTGTTTATCACCTGCTCCTACTTACCGTGAAGAGATGGTCGTGGGCCTTCTATTGGAACAGTTTCTAAATTGGAGTGGTTTATCAGGCTACCTCAGGGGGCTTGAGAGCCAACTATATGGCATGGGAAGGACTAGAGTCACAAGCCAGACTAACTAGTAATAATACCTTCCCTTCTTTGAAGGATATCAGCGAACAGTGGGCTGTTAGGCCAACTGGTAACTTTCAATGCAATACTTTTTCCCAGTTGCCAGCCCATAAATTATCAGATTTGTTGAATTCAGTTTTAGAACCTGCCTTGATGAGATGTGAACTCATGACCTCTCAGTTGCTAGCCAAATACCGTAAACACTATATTCCCATGCCAACATTTTTATTGGAGTGCAGTGACTGTTGCTTTGGAGGCAAACACTGCAATAAGTTGGCACACATAGCAAAGTCCCACAAACCATAATTGAGATGGCTGATCAGTTTATATGTTTTTTTTCGTGTTAATGTTGATTAGGGACTGGGAGAACTCCCTGTTCTTCTTCAAATAAAGACATCAGCTTTTTTACATCCACCTGAGCATATAGGAGGCTCTCAACTCAATGCAGCACCTCCAACAATGCAGCTTTCCCTCAATACTGCACTGAAATGTTAGACTATGCATGTCCTGGAGTGGAGCTTGAACACAAAACCTCTGACTCAGAGACAAGATTGCTACCATAAAGTCAAATGCCATCACGCAAAAAATGATTTTCATTGTTGGAGGTCAATCATCTCAGTCCCAATCATCTCTGCAGGAGTTCCTCAGGGTAGTGCCCTGGGCCCAACCATCCTCAGCTGCTTCATCAATGATCTTCCTTCCACCATAAGGTCAGAAGTTGGGATGTTCGCTGATGATTGTACAATGTTCAGCACCATTCACGACTCCTCAGAGACTGAAGCAGACAATAGCAATTTGCAGCAAGAATTAGGCTACACTCAGGCTACGGCTGCCAAATAGCAAGGAACATTCGAGCCACACAAGTGCTAGCCAATGACCCTCTCCAACAGGAGATAATCTAATCATCATTACTTGACATTCAATGGCACTTCCATTGCTGAATCCCCGAATATCAACATCCTGCATGTTATCTGAAACTGAACTGGATCAGCCATATAAATACTGTGGCTACAAGAGCAGGCTAGAGGCTGGGAATTCTGCAGTGAGTAACTCACTTCCTGACTCCCCAAAGCCTGTCCACCATCTACAAGGCACAAGTGAGGAGTGCAATGGAATACTTTCCATTTGCCTGGATGAGTGCAGCTCCAACAACACTCAAGAAATTTGACATCATCCAGGTCAAATCAGTCAGCTTCATTGGCAAACCATCTGCCACCTCTATCATGCACTCCCTCCACCACTGACCCACAGAGGCAGCAGTGCATATCATCTACAAGATGCACTGCAGGAACTCATCAAGGCTCCTATGACAGGACCTTCTGAACCTGTGACATCTATTATCTCAAAGGTCAAGGGCAGATGTATGGAAATGCCACCACCTGCAAGTTCTCCTCCAAGCCACACACCATCCTGACTTGGAACTACACCTTTCCTTTGCTGTCACTGAGTCAAAACCCTGGAACTCCCTTCCTAACAGCACTGTGGGTGTACCTATACCACATGGACTGCAGTGGTTAATGAAGATGGCTCATCACTGACTTCTCAATGGCAGTTAGGATGGGCAATGAATGCTGGCCTAGCCAGTGATGCCAACATCCTGTGAATGAATAAATAACAAAAAAACAACTGTGTGATTGCAACACTTCAGCTATTCAATCTACATAGAATGCTGCCAATGATATTCTGGGTTTTGTCGTTGACCTGATATATTTGTGGGCACAAAGCAGATGTATGTCCGATACAAAAATGCAAATAAATGACTATACAACTAGCTGGATAACTGTTCTATTGAGCACACTAGTGAATTACACAGAAATAGGCCGGGTGGCCCAACCAGCCTGTGCCGGTGTTTATACTTCACTTGAGCCTTTTCCCATCCTTCCTCATCTTACTCTTTAAGCAAAACTCTCTATTTCCTTCTCCTTCAAATGCTTATCTAGCTTGCCTGTAAATACACCTACACTAATTGTCTTAACCTCCTCCTCTGGTAGTGACTTTATCATTTTCATCACTCTCTGGGTTATGAAGTTTCCTCTGAATTTCCCATTTGGTTTCTTGGTGATTGTCTTATATTGATGGTCTCTAGTTTTCCTCTTCCACACAATTAGAAATACTTTTTCTACATCTACTATATGAAAACATTTCAACATTTTAAAGACATCTATCAGGTTACCGCTCAACCTTCTCTTTAAAAGGGAAAAGAGACCAGGGCTGTTCATCCTTTCCGGCACTGTCCTGGCCTCATGCTTGTAAATATTTTTTGAACAGCTAATAAAATAAAATATGTAGCTTGGTAATGTCATAACAGCACACTCTTCTGTTGGCCAAAGTGGGAAGCAGTGAATGACACACACTACCAATTTTTTAGTTGGTAAGACATTGGCCTGAATCTTCTGGTTAGCATGCAGGGACAGGCCCTGCTAGCCGGTGCATAAAATGACGGGTGGTGATGTCGGGCATGTGTCCCGATGTCACCGCGTGTCATTCAGGTCTTCAGTTTGGTGGGGGCAAACTGGAGTCGGCTGCATGCCCGCCGAACTGTTAAAGGCCTACTAAGGCCATTAATGAACTAATTGAGGCACTTGCAAGGGCTGCCCTTCCAACCTTCGCATTTTTCATGGTACCTCATCCACGGATGGGAAGAGATTTCATGAAGGCTTTATAACTTTAATAAAATTTAAAAATAAATTTCATAGACATATCCCAGCTCATTGTGACACCGTCACATAAGGGGGCATGTCTGAATTTGTAAAAAAATTCTTTATTTCAAGTTGACACAATTAGATTGATCACAGAGGTGCCTCAAGGAGATTTCTGTGTGTCCGAAAGAGCGCAGGCCCCAACTCTCCCTCCTGCCCCCGCCCGCACAGGGAGCTCTGAACGGTTCCGGTTGCGCATCACACTGGGCGGGCCTTAATTGGCCCACCCACGTAAAATGGCGGCATGCAGCTGATCACAGGCGGCAATTGGCTGCGCACCCATCCGCGCCTGCTCCCGCCCAGCCTGCACGACGGGGAGAAAATTCTCCCCATTATATTGAGCATGCACAGAAAAAAAAAAAGCTTCACCTGGTAGGAGTCAGTAAATCCATTGCAAAATAAGCAGTAACATTAATACTCAGCTGAAGAAAGTGGCTTACAATTTTAATAAAAGAATTCCAATACATAGCCTTTAGGCTGGAGACTTGTTTCAATTGCAATTACGCTGAATTGCATTATCGCTGGATCCTCGTAATATGTCCACCTCTGAGACTTAACACAAACTCTCCAGATCAATTTTCTTTCTCAGAAAAGGTTATTAAGCAGGGCAGGGTTGTATGTTACTTTAGATAGTGGTTTGAACACAATTAAAGAGAAATTGCTTGGCACTGCCCCACCTACAGTGACGTCAGTCAACAATCTAGCTAAAATAAGACTCTTTCTTTTAAGCATCACAGATGAATCACTGGGAAGCAGTCAACATTAAAAGGTTAAATGGATATTGTGCCACAAATTAAAGAAACCTTTGTGCACATAAATGTTACACAGACTATTTAAAAGAGCCATTCTTTAGATACTTTCTCATTTTTCATTGATATAAAATCAGGCATTCCCACAACCTATGAAGATAGCAGTTTCTTTTAGAAATTATTTGAAGTTACATTATGGGGAAATTATTGTTTGGCGCTAATGCTATTAATACTATGCTATTCTCACATAGTGTATAAAGTATTCTGTTGCAATGACTATAAGCTATCCATTGCCCTCCTAAAAATATTTGTTCTGTTTTTCTTTGAAATCTATAATAATGGATTATGTGAAATAGTGCTCCTTTTATAATAGCAACACATCTACAAAAATGTTTCATTGTGGACAGTGTGGAAATCTACTCCCTTTGCAGTTTAGCAATATACAAGTATCTTTTTCTCTATAAACACAGCCATCTTAGCTAAATTTTTGGTCAGATTTGGCTGCCTGACAAAATCCTAGGTAAGTAATCAACGCAAAGAAGATTTATGACAGTTGACAGTTCTTTTTCTGCAAATCTTGCTCTATTCCATTTTTGTGATAATTATAAGCTTTCAGTCATTAATACTGCCAAAGAATTAAGAGTTAATTCATGAGAACCACCAGGTCAGTAAATCTTACCTTATATGTGTGTCATTCTTTTCTTGCATGTACAGAATGTTCTCTATTTTAGAAAGGCCTCTTCTTTAACGGAATCCCTGGCTCCAGCTCTGTCATAATAAAAGATTGTCTTTCCATGAAAAGGCTTCTATTCATGCTTGTTTGTCAGGAAAGTAAAAAATTCAAATGGAAATTGTTGGCAATTGGAATAAGATAGGCTTGGACAATATGCCAATTCCTCACTTGAAGTAAATCTGATTGCTAAGATTCATCCTGCACGCGAGACCCCACACAGCGCCAGAACTGTTCAATTGCAGCACGTTACACATATAAATTAATAACTTGACCATAGGCTTCTACTGCTCTAAGCATTTTGGTATTTAAAGTCCTTCAGAAAATTTAGTGACGGAAAAGTGGCTGTAGTGAGCTTGGCTCTGTTCTAACAGAGCAGAACAAAATATTTACTTTATGACTCATCTCATGACCTTTTATTTGAATGTTCAATGTAACTCACTCTGTTTATAATAAGAGAAGGTAATTTTTCTTTCTACTCCAACTTTAACAAGGGTTACGTAAACAGAACAGCCACAGACATGATAAACACCTGTTCAAAAAAAGAATTGTTTTGGATGAGCAACTTCCAGCGGCCTGTAGTTCACTGGCAGGGGATCAACTGAAAATTGCTCCAGAATTTTGCATGGAAAGTATCACTGTTCAATTCCACATAATTTTAGCATTGTCTTTGTTCTATGTTGACAGAATTGTTGGAGCATCACTTACCTGTTCTATGTCTTGCATGGCTGTGTTTTAAAAGATGGAATATCTCAGGGTTTTTTTTTAGCTAACACAATGGTTGTTTGCGTGAATGTTAATATATTTTCAGGCCCCAAAAGAAAGGGTTACCCCATTGAAGGCTGAGTTGATACTTTAATATCCTTGTTATTAGGGAAGCTGGAGAACTAGCACTCCCCATGCAAGGTAGCGAAGTAGTTGGAAAAAGGGCAAGTAGGACCTCTTCACTAAGTTCCAAGATCTTTCTTAAACTCATGAAAACAGAAGGTGAAAATTCAGCTACCAAACTTAAAATATGCTGCTTCTGCTCATGCCCAAGAGTGCTAGGGTTTTGTGTCCTGGGTCAATTGCATGGTCTGCAGGCACCCTGGCATAGATCTACCCCGCTAGGCATTGCCTTTCAGCAGCAAAAGGGATAGGAAAATGTGGCGTAGCTTGACTCAGGCTCCAGCTACAGGTTAGACCTCAGTGATCAGGACCATCTCAAAAAGTCCTGATCAGACTTAACTCCTGATGGGTGGGGAGGCTGGCAAACAATGGGCTACCTTCAGCCCATCACTGGGATTCACATGCACGCCTAGGCACCAATGGTCCAGAGGCAGCCGACAATGCTGTGTTGTTTGTGTACCCCTGCAACTGGGAACCTAGTCAATAGTCATGGTGGAAGGTGAGTTGGGAGGCCTGGAACAGCTCGTCCCCTCAAGTAAATAAGTCAGATAAGCTTCCACCTGACCAAGCTCCATCCTCCTTTTTGGAAAGCCCTGAACTTACTGGGCAAGGCGAAAGGGATGGAGCTCCGGAATAGTGAAATGCCATCTCATTTGCTGACCTAGATAACTTAATGATCCCACGGCCAAGTTGGTTTGATGTACATCCCAATAGCGTCATTACATGTTGCTTGCAGTATAATGTTCTGATGAGGGCAAGGATTATGCTAACATGCTGTCATCAAAATTTATAAATTTGGAAGGAAGCGTCACTAACCAGGCACCACATAAATTATGACATATGAGATTATTTAGTAAAAGGATTGATTTGACTTTGAGAATCTTTGTTATGTTAGGAGTTACTAACATTCTTTTCCTTATTCTCCAAAGGTAAAAATGCTCATATTTACAGTACCAGAGGCCTTGTGATCTCTTTAAACTTCCTGAACCACATGATTTCTTCTCTCCAAAAATGATTGTCTGCTGGAAACACATTTAAGTAAGTTCATTAAATTGAGTGCCTGAATGAGCAACAATGCTGTCCAATTAACAGCTTTAGAAAGAATTGGGCCAATATCTGCTCGGGAATGGGACTGAGGCTTATAAGGATGAGTTCTAATGGAAATAACTGGATGCTGTGTGAAATTTGCTGGTTCCAGAGCCACTCGGACCATGGAAGTATTGAGTCAGTGATGGCAACTAGCCGGGCTTATGAAAGGTAAGATGTAAAACTAGAGAGTCTTCAATTTTGCTTGATGTGGCGCTGAGGAGAAAGTTTGTAGACACCTTCGCCAGGGTATTAAATGAATTGGGTAGAGTCAGTAATATATTACATGTGGTCTATGTAAAGCATGTGTTTAACGGTCTAAATTAGCTTTTCTCATTTCATGCTTTTATATAAAATTCACAAGGGTCTGTTTTGTCTTGACAGTAAAACAGGCGATAGTAAATCGGCAGCCCCCTTTTACATACTAGCTCCCTGACTTCAATAGAAACAAAAATCAGGGGAGATGAATAACCAGCAGCCAATTCACGTTCACAAATTTTAACTAATTGCACAATGTTACGATTAGCTCCAAATGTGTCATAATGGATGGAATTGTGTTTGTTCTTGTTTTGTCACTAGTGCATAGATTATGTAAAATGCCAACATCTCATCTGTTGAAGTCAGTCAGTCAGGTGTAAAAATCACAATTTACCTCTTCAATCAACAGACATTATTCTGTTTGTTGGAAAGCTCCTGATATGGCAGAATGATTGACTACTGTTCAGAGCGGTTACATTCTGCATGTTATTTGAGCAAATATTCAAAGCAGTTCTGCAAATCTCTCAGTCACTGCTCTTTTAACCAAGGCAAACCTTGTATGTGCTTTTGAATAAAATACCTTTCTGGATGACACATATTTCTATGTCTGTCTACAACAATCATTCCTTGCTGTAATCGGTACGTGTATTTCAATGCAAATTCATGGAATAAGAAATAGGTATGATTGCAACAAAATGGATGAATAATTATCAGTAAAATAACAAAGAAAATGAAAAGATGTAATCCCAGTAGAAAGCTTTGATATCACAATGTGTCTCCCTCATTCTCTGCTTTCTGCTGCAATACACACACCTAAAAGGACAAGGGCAGCAGATAGATGGGAACACCAGCACCTGGAGGTTCCTCTCCAAGTCATTCACCATCCTGACTTGGAAATATATCGCTGTTCCTTCACTGTCGATGTGTCAAAATCCAGGAACTCCATCCCTAACAGCACTGTGGGAGTACCTACACCGCATGGACTACAACGGTTCAAGAAGGTAGCTCACCATCACTTTCTCAAGGGCAATTAGGGATGGGCAATAAATGTTGGCCCAGCCAGTGAAGCCCACGTCCCGTGAATGAATGAAAAAAAAACAGACTTTAAAACTCAAGTTTGGAATTAGTTCTTAATTTACCTGGTCTTCTCTCCTATTCTTTTTGGTCTCTGCATTTCCCACATGTTGAGCCTTGGTCTATAGTGTTGCCCACATTAATTAATTTATATCTGCTGAGAATTATCAGAGAATGCAAGTGGGTTATCTTCTGCTTGAGTTCTCTGCCTGAAGGCAGGTATTCACTGAACCACAGCAGAGTGCTATGATTTTTAACTGTAGGTTGGAAGGCAGGCCCTGAACCTACCAGAACAGGGATCGAGACCCATACCGTTGGCACTAATCTGACCCACATTCTAGCTGTCCAGCCAACCGAGCTCGGCGACCCCCAAGTGGATTATGCAGCTTTAAAAAACTGAAAATGTTAACATTAAAATAGGAAATCTCCAGATTCTTTTATGTTACTCTTTATGTCAGCTTTTGAACAAGAGTATCGCAACTGTGCAACCCCCGTTAAAAATCAAACTGTGATGATGAATATTGAATAATTTTACTTTCTTTCAAACAACTTGTTTAAATTAGGAAGAGTTGCTGAACCCAGTAATGTGATGGCCCTGATTGAGCAAAATAACTAATGCCGAACCATATTAATCCTAACTGTTTTGTTTAAAACAGCCCAGTTTGAAAGAGGTCCTGATGACCAGACTCCTGTTTTCAATGAATGTTTTAACAACCCCTAAAATGACAACATATTAACTAAAAAGACAGAATAAACAGCTGATGTGCAAGAGGCAGGCAGTGCTGCCATATGGATGAGGTTGTGTGTAGATGCCACATACACCAGTAGTGAGATGTTGGTAATCGTTGATAAACCAGCATGTGATGTAAAATCAGGTGAATGTAACATGTCTAGCTTTCACAGTGGAACAAGGATCCCCAGATAGTTGGTCTGCCATCTTTAAAGTCAATGTTTGCTTGATCTTTCACCCTCTTTTCCTGTTGGTTGTCTCTCTCTCACAGTTGAGCCTTTCGATTGAAACAATAAAAGTATTTTTTTAACATTAACATCTTGGATTAATGGCTTTAACAAGGGAATGTTACTTAAGGGAACGATATAAAAAAGGGAAAAAAAAATAGTTCCTGAATTCCACTTCTTCTACGGTAACCAAAAGTTCATCATAAAACTGACTGTGAGGTCCCACATCACAGCTAGCATTAATCAGAGAGATCATTTACTAACATTTGTCTGGATGGATTTATTGCAGCTTTTCAACATCATATCACCAAACACGAATTTGTTTCTGTTTGTTTTTCTTTCAACATATATGAGTGCTGTGGCTTGAGTAGGATGGTTTCACTTTTAGCTACATACAATTTACTTCAAAGCCGTGCTATTTTTATGTTGTTCACTTTCAGTACATTATATCAGAGTGTCCAGCATTATTATTTGCTGATCATGTTTTTCTTTCTTTATGGGATCCAGAATTATTATTAATCTAACAAGATGGGTCAAGTGCTTACCATATTTACGCAGTAATTGGATAGTTTGGTATTAAAGCTAATGCTTGAAAAGGTAAAACTTGTTCAGTGGATTGAGTGGTACAGTGGGTAAGCAAAGTCCAGACTGATGAGAGGAAATCGTTGCTCCCAGATCCCACTCAAATTCCTGTGTGAAATGAGTTTCGACAATCTTAATCCAACTTCTAACAACAGTGAACCCGCGACACAAAACTGTCCATAGTTTGGGATACAATTTAATATTGTTTGTTTCAATATTTGGTGAGTTCTATTCTGGTGCATACAGCAGTAACAAAATATTAATGCTTCCAATGTTTACAGATTTGAAACACAGGTAAAAATTTCTATATAAAATACTGTGCAAAAGAATGGGTCAGATGCAGTAACAAACCAGCCAATATGGGTTCAATCTTACTAATAGTGGGACAGACATTAAAGCCAAATGCCTGAATAGGTAAAATTCAATTACAGAAGGGAAATTACCATCAAACTAGATTATGCATTGCATATGTTTGCCAAATGTGGCCACACACACACAAGCGATGACGTCATTATCTGAAGGAATGTTATAGCAGACTGGGCAAGCTGAATACTTTGAGAATCTTACCAAAATATAAGTGGCAACAGTGACTCTACAAGGCAACAACGCCTGCATTGAGGAAAGGTGAAACCCAGCCAAGGAATTTTTTTTCTACCAACACTCAAGCTGAACGCTAAATGCCACAATGTGACAATTATGGCTATTCCTCTGAAGCTGGGAGCATATAATTCAAAATTACTGGATCTTAGTTATGTTTTTACTTTTAAACCAAAGACCATTCATATTCATGACCTGGTGAATTAAAATAATTTACTAAAGTCATTGGCTCCCATTCTGCACTGTGGTGAAGTATTTATCTCACTTTGGAATAATTCAAGGTTTCAATACACCAACTGTCTTTTACTTTAGGCTGAATAATATGCCCAGGCACAGGGGTCCCCCCCCCACACTGTCCCCCCCCCCCCCACCCCTCCCCGCCGCGGGGCAGCTTCCACAACTTCCGACTTCCAGGCCTACCATTGTGACACGTGTGATAAAGCGCTAAGCGGAGCAATGGACTTCGCAGGACGGGTTTGAGGCTTTCATCCTGCCGCATCAGTGTTGGAGAGCAGGATGTCCAGCCTTGAGGTCAAAGGCTGTGACCCTGAACTAGGTCACAGCCAGTAATTTAAAGGGCACCCAGACATGGGACAGTGTCAGGGGACCCAGTAAAGATTGGCATTCTTCAGAGTTGTGAATCTCATTGGGGCTTGAGAGATTTGCAGGCTTTTAAGGTAAGTGAGCATTTTATAGAGTTCTGATGTGTCCAAACTTTGCCTCTGAGCCTGAACAAGTTTTCTATACCTTTGCCCAGAGGAGTTGTCTAGTTGTTGCATGTTTCATTCCAGAGATATTAGTGCCATTGGAGCAAGGAGAGGCAGGTGAGAAGGTCCAAACCAGCCCCTCGGCTTAATGATGACTCCCTCAGAGCCCTCCTCGGTGCAGCCTCTAACCAACATGAGCAGTTCATCTCATTCAGTGGGAAGAGGAGAAAGCCGGCCAGACTCATGCTGCCTGGGAGGAGGTAGCTGCAGAGGTCAGCAGCATTGGGCTGGTGAGGCAAACTTGGTTTCGATCCCAGAAAAGGCTCAATGAACTCATGAGGGCAGCCAGGGTGAGTAAGTCCATAGTATGTGTAATCTTGTAATAATGCACCAGCAGCATGCCATCAAATAAGCTGACAGGCCTAATGAGTGCAGTTTTACACATCTTTTCAGGAGAAGCTTGCCGACGGTGCTGGAGAGCGAGGCTGGACAGGCAGGGGCGTGCTTAAACTAGTGGTCTGGATTCCATTTGAAGAGGAAGTGTTGGCGTTCACTGACACAGGGTCATCCAGGACCATTGGCAGAGGTGAGATTGAAGGAAGGCGAGATTAGAGTGAGATGGCAAATGGCACAGATAAAAAAGGGAAGAGGGTGATTGGGAGGTGGATGGATGTTTGGCTTGATGCAATGAAAATCATTAATATCGTTCCGAGGCTAAAACCCTGAGAAGCTTCGTAATCAGAAGCTTCACATGTTAGTACAAGTGTGTATTGTGTCGGCATAGTCTCATCTCTCATGTTGGGCGTGAGTAATATTGCAGAGCTTTTGACTTTGTGCTGATGTGGCAAGGTTTGTGATGACCACTAACCCTCTTACTCATGTCTCTCTGTCACAGGTGAAACCTCTTCCACAGACCCCCCTCCGGATGCTGCATCCGAGGAGGAGGAAGAACCCTCAGGGGATGCAGTGTCACATCCTCTCTCTGTCCCAAGCACCATCACAGATACTGGCACCTCAGCAGGGATTTGCCAATTGGAATGGGGGCATGCACAGTTTGGTGAGGATACTTCAAATTGAACATGCAGTTGCCAGACTGTGCAGTGGAGCAGGCCTCAGGCAGTCAGAGAATTGCCTGGGGTGGTTCAGATACTGATTCTATGTCAGATGATGAGCATCTGGAGTCATCTGTAAGGCGGCAGATGCTTGATGTCCATCGCGAGGTCTGTGAGGATTTGGCTGGTATACCAGGGGGTTGTGTGCCCTGGCCTGGACTGTGGAGATATCTATCCAGGCCATGTGCATTGCCATCACCCACACTTCAGAGTGCCAAGCTTCCTCCATGGACAGACTGGAGAGACAAATAGAGATTGCAGGTACAATTGTTGATATGCATTCCGGCCTGCACACCATCTGGGCCCCTGACCTCAGAGCCAGGACGACAGGGAGACTGAAAGCATGGGCACAGACGCAGCTCCTGGGACCTCACTGGAAAGCAGGAGGGATCAAACGGTCCTAGTGGTGGAGGATGAGCATCAGCTGCTGTCATTCGGGAGCACTAATCAGGGCACATCTGATGGGGCAGCTTCTCCACCGTCCATCCGCCATTGACATAGTCTTCATGCAGTGCCGTGGTGACAGAAGATCCTCCTTCCACTCAGCAGGAGCCTTCTAACGTGGCGGGCGCTCAGGGCCACAGCCGCATAGTGGACACTCTCCAAAGTCACCCAGGGCAAGGGAGGTGGCAGATCAGGAGCTTCTCTCCAGTGCAGCAGCAAGCGAGGTGGGAGCACTGTACCACAGCACTCGTAAACACATCAAAAAAACTCCACAGTATTCACCAAGAGGGACATAGTAGCTTATTCCTGGGAATGTAACTAATCATTGTAAGTGTGTAAATAAGTCTAGACGTCATATGGTCCCTCATGCTGATGTTTTTCTACTATGCTGTGTCTGGGCGACTTGTATCAGGAGATAGACGATAGCTTTAGAATATTGATGCAGGGCAGGATGCCTCATGTGTTAATATTTGGAAATGGTAAATATGTTGGCATGATGGTCACATGAGGAGCACATTGCACATGGGAAAAGGTTTGGACACATGGCATCCACACATCTCTGAGGCTGGGACATTTGAGACTAATGAAACCTCTGCCTTCTGAGGGCATCCCTGGTGCCTTGGCCATCCATGCGATCACAGTCAGGGCCCTCAACCTGAACATCATCATGTTCCCTCACCCCACCCTCGCCCTCATCCCCTGAGAAATGGCTCCTATCAGCCATGCCCACAGCTTTCATGGCATCCCCTCTTTGTATAGCGAGGTTATGGAGGGGGCAGTGTCACAATCATGAGTGACACATGTGAGGGAGCGTACTGCAATGCCCCTCCTGATCTGTCAAGGCATCTGAATCTCTTTTTCAAGAGGCCGATTGTCTGCTTGAAGATGGCCCTGGTGCTTCCATTGTTGTCTTTGTACCTCCGCTTCTGTTCTGGGCACCCTCACAGGCATCATTAGCTATCTCTTCAACAGATACCCCTTTTCACCTATGAGTCACCCATCTAGGCCTTCAGGGTCACTGAATAGGTCTGGCACCTGTGAATTTTGAAGAATGAAGGAGTCGTGGCTGCTGCCTGAGTACCTGACGCGTGCCTGCATGACCAGACCAGTGGAAGTTCAACAAGTGGAAACCCTCCCTGTTGCTGAAGGTGCAGGACTGTCCAGCAGGAGCCTTTATGGTGATGTGAGTACAATTGATGGCTCATTGTACCCTTGGGAAACCTGCAATCACTGCAAACCCTCTGGCTCTACCATGTTGACTCAGTTCAGCCAGTGTGAAGGAGATGTAATTCCCTGCCCTTTGAGACATGGCACCAGTGAAGATATTGATGTAGTGGTGTGCAGCAAGCTGCATAGTGCCCCTTCAGCCTGCACATGCTTCCTGAAAGGAGGCCCTCGTGAAGAAGTTGAGCATGACAGTGACCTTCAGAGCTACAGGTATAGGGTGCCCTCCAAAGTAGTTGGAGGAGATCTCCCTAGTGAGCATGTCACAGAGTGATGTGAATGACTCTTGATAGCCTGAGCCTTCTCTTGCATTGTGTGTCTGACATCTGCAGATAGCTCAGTTTCTGCCTTTTTATTCGAGGGCTGCATAAATCCCTCTACGCCTCCGTTGAGGATGTATAAAGGCTTCATTATCCTCTGGGTCTGGTGCAGCTTTGGCCCCTTCATGCATCACCAGTGCATCCTGGGCCTCCTGATCTGCCTTTCTTCCTCCTGCTCTCCTCCTCCAGCTCCTCCTCCTCCTCCTCCTCCTCATCATCATCATCATCACTATCATCATCTCCTCCTCCTCCTCACTGGAGGTTGTGCCTCCGACTGAAACCACAATGCCCATTTTTCTCAGCTACTTTAAAGCCTGGAAGGATGGACAAGGACTAAATACAGCACTCAGCAGGCGGATAAAAGGCCTCAAATTAATATACGTTTTAAGTGGAAACTGTGTTCCTTAAATGAAGCACTCTCAACAGTTACAGAACTCTGAACTGCTAGGATGAGACTCAGGGGTCAACTGAGCCTTTTAAACCCACCCTAACAGGTTGACTGATAATGAAACAGGAACCCCACACGGCATCAAACAGACTCTGCAAGCGTATTATTGCTGACACAACATATCATTCCAGTCAGTAACCTTAAATACCTACTTAAAAAAACTTGAATAACACGGGGAGACTCCCGAATTTTAACCCTGCCCGCCTGGCGTATTGTTCGATTTGGGAGCATATTATTCAGCCCTTTGAGACATCCTCATCCAGTAATTAAGATTATGTTTATGTTTAATGCTCTTCAATCACAATTTGGAGCAACAGCTAAAGTCATTCACAAGACCACAAACTGGAGTACAGTTTGAATAGATAAAGCAGAGGCAAGGGAGAGGGGGTAGCAACTCAATAACACGTGAGAGGGCTTCTTTCATATTGAGGTTGTACAGAAATTGATAAAATTAAATGCAGCTCATTATCAGATAGGTTTCCAAGGTTAAAACAGATAGGATGTGAACATATGGAAATTGGTGGATAGGAAAATGCCAGTAGCCTCTCCAGGCTGTTCCATAGAGTTATGTTACAAGTAAACATAATGACCCACAATGAATCCCAACCCAACACCAGTCATGTCATCTCCTAGGAGAGGTATGAAAATATCCATAAGAATCCAGGGACAAGTCAGGATGAGGAAATAATTCTTGGAATTTACTTTCTGTCACCCTGAGGCAATCGAAACAAGTTCCAGTGACCTTGAGGTGCATCACACAATGTAACATCTACCTCTTGTACATCCTGATATCAGCCTCAGCCAGGAACTTTTTAACACTTGCAGTAAATTTACACTGAATACACAAGCTGGCAAGCAACCAAAGGTTAATGGTCCTCTGCAAAAAGAAACATTTCCTGACATCTAACCTGGTTCTGTGCTTACATGCATTTCCCTCATTAAGCCCAGCTATCAAATTCAGCATTGATATGATGTATTGCTTCATTATTTTTAATATGTCAATCCAAATCTAATCTAAGTGTAGGGGTTTCTTACAGTATGAAGATCCAGCTTTCTAAGTCTATAATGATAGCTAAGGTTTTTAAATGAGGCAATTGTCATGAAAGTTTAATAATTTTCATAATTTTTTTTGGTTTATTGTGAAGTAGGTTTATGGGGGTAAGAATAGGTGGGTTTGTCTATGTATGATTTACTTACATTTTGTAGTTAAGCAGACTGCAGGCTTTAACTCATCAAAAAGAAACTAGGTGCGTGACATGCCAATGAGAAAACATGGATGCTAGCTTAGAAGGTAAGGTGTGAAGGGAATTTGCATTTTTAAATAAATGAAGGGATATTTGGATTTCAAAAGGATCTTTGTCTGTTTACAACTAGCCAGATAAGCAAGGCTAAGGAATGTGCGTATTTTTCCCACAGGTTACTGACAATAAATAGTAGCAACATGAAAGTTTTTATATTATGAGGGAGATACAACTTCAAAAGCATATGGAACAATAGAATTAAAAAGAGAGAAAAATATGTAAAGGAGAATGAAAGCCTATGTGTCAGAAGGCCATGTAAGATCTAACAGGATTGTGTGAACTAGCCTTAATGAAGCCTCCAGCATTTGTGCATATGTCTGCTGTCTACTGAAACTGAAGCTGGAGAAAAACCATTTGGAGTTCCACTGTCCAGGATATTGTGTTAATTTGTTGAATCTGTTTAGAATCTAAAACCTATTCTTGGACCGTTGCCTTAAAGGGAGTGTAACTGGAGGTCAGGTTATTTCGGTATTTTAGGAATTATTATAGTAGTAATTATAGTCTTATGTATGTGCTTGAAATCTTTTATATTTTGTTAATAAATATTTTAATTTAACTTTTAAAACCTCTAAAGATCTTGGTGGATTTTTTACTTCTGAATTCAGTGCGTGCACCTCATAATAAATACAATTGCAAAACTGTTATGATAGCGCGGCCACGTTCCCCTTATGCATTTGGTCCACCTGACACACATCACTGCCACAATAATGCCGTAAACCTCCTTTGAGCCACTACTAGAGCCTCATATCTTGCACCATTTGAGGGGAGCCAATTTGAGCACAGTGTTCTATATGACACCTAACCAAGGCCTTGTACAGATTACTATAGTTTTTTTAAAAATTTAATTGGACCATTCTAGTAATATACCCTAATGAGAGGCAAATTTCTGGTATTTATACCTAATAACAGACTCCATGGTGTTATTTTCTAGTATTGCAAGCTTAGTTTTAAAACAATGTTCAAATTCTATTAAAAGTTTTAATGAGCATCTAAGTCCATTAATGACCAGACTCAATTACTCAAAGGCTCCCTTAGCCAGTCTCACTTCCTCCAAATCTTTTAAACCTGTATCCTATCATGCACCAAGTCCATCTTGCCCAATGCCCCCAACCTCATTGAACCTACCTTCACTCCCAGACCCCCAACACCTCAATTTTAATACTCTGCTTTTAAGTATCTCCATGGATTCACCCCTTCCTATGTCTAAAACCTCATTTCAGCCCTTAGGGCATGTTTCTATTTTAATGAGCTACACTAATGTAAGTTCTTATAATGTTGATGTTTCCCAAACTTTCAATAAGTGGACTTTTTTGCTTGTGATGCAGCTTATATTTTTCCCCCCCAATCCCCTCTTGTGTCCAATCACATTCTGTAGTTGAGCGGGAAGGCAAATCATCCTTCTGGCTCTCTGCTATTCTCTAACTAACCACCAGGAGGTGCCAGGGAGTCATAGATCACAGATTGATTTCCCCTCCCATTTCCTGTTGAGAAATGCCTGGCCTTTATCCCAACACCTTTACACAGCAAGCCCGAGATTGGAAAGGCACCATGCGGAGAGTCCTGGGCCCTAAGCCCACTTCGTGCCACCTTGTGGCATACCGCGTGTTGCGAGTGACGCTCTGCCCCCACCTCCCTGCACCACCAACAATCCTAACATGCCTTGTGAAAATATTTGGAAAGTTGTAAATACTATAGATCACATTATCCAGTCACAGAAGTGGTTATGTAAGCGTAATAATGCAAATTTCTCACTTTTAGTGCCTTAAATAAAAATACAGGATGCTGGCACAAGAACACTGAGCTTCCTGTGAGCCTTTCAATGTATGTTCTACCAAAAATAACACAGAGGTTGTCAGCACGTGCACTTGTGAGTGTTTCAGTTCAGGCAAAGTCTTTATTTCTCACAAAAATAGAATATTTCACACAGAAATGCCATATTTAAACCAAGTTGCCCAACATGATGAATACGTTTTGATGATAGTTTTATGGCTGGTAATGAAACTATACAGAAGCAAAAATATTTCCAAATAACTTCCACAGGAGATGAACCTCCATGAAGGAATGAAAGGTGCCAGCTTAGTTCACCCAAATTAACTCAACGGCCCAAAGATTTTATATTGCTTGTTTTAGTGATTTCATTCACTAATGAGTATATTTGAGAAGCATTTAAAGGACAACTACAAATTTATTATGGAAAAGTCTAGCTGTACTTTGAAAATTTTCAGCTGATTAGAGAGAGCCAGCATAGATTTGTAAAGGGTAGGTCATGCCTGATCATCCTGATCAAGTTTTTGGAAGTGGTAACTTAATTAGTGGACAGGGGAGTTTTTTGATTATTCATTTACGAGATGTGGGCATCGCTGGCTAGGACAGCATTTATTACCCATCCCTAATTGCCCTTGAGGAGAAGGTGGTGAGCTGCATTCTTGAATTGCTGTAGTCCATGTGGTGAAGGTACACCCACAGTGCTGTTAGGAAGGGAGTTCCAGGAATTTGACTCAGCGACAGTGAAGGAACAGCAATATATTTCCAAATAAGGATGGTGGGTGGCTTGGAGTGGAACTTCCAGGTGTTGGTGTTCCCATGTATCTGATGCCTTGTCCTTCTAGCTGGTAGCGGTTGTGGGTTTGGAAGGTGCTGCCTAAGGAGCCTTGGTGAGTTCCTGCCATGCATCTTGTAGATGGTACACATTACTGACACTGTTTGACAGTCATGCAGGGAGTGAATATTTGTGGATAGTGTACCAATCAAGCAGGCTACTTTATCTTGGATTGTGTCAAACTTCTTGAGTGTTGTTGGAGCTGCACTCAGCCACGCAAGTGGAGAGCATTCCACCACACTCCTGACTTGTGCTTTGTAGATGGTGGACAGGCTTTGGAGAGTCAGGAGGTGAGTTACTCCCCACATGATTCCTAGGCTCTGACCTGCTCTTGGTAGCAACAGTATTTATATAGCTAGTCCAGTTCAGTTGCTGGTCAATGGTAACTCCAGGATGTTGATAGTGGTGTATTCAGCAATGGTAATGCCATTAAATGTCAAGGAGCGATGGTTAGATTCACTCTTGTTGGAGATGGTCATTGCCTGAAACTTGTGTGGTGCAAATTTTACTTGCCACATATCAGCCCAAGCCTGAAAATTGTCCAGGTCTTGTTGCAGTTGGACATGGACTGCTTCAGTATCTGAGGAGTAGCAAATGGTGCTGAACATTGTTCAATTATCGGTGAACAGCTCCACTTTTGACCTTATGATGGAAGGAAGGTCATTGATGAAGCAGCTGAAAATGGTTGGGTCTAGGACACTACCCTGAGGAACTCCTGCAGTGATGTCCTAGAGCTGAGATAACTGACCTCCAACAACCACAACCCATCTACCTTTGTGCTAGGTATGATTCTAACCAGGGGAGAGTTTTCCCCCTGATTCCTATTGACTCTAGTTATGTTGGGGCTCTTGGATGCCACAACCGGTCAAATGTGATGTTAAGGGCAGTCACTCTCACCTCACCACTGGAGCTCAGTTCTTTTGTCTATATTCGAACCAAGGCTGTAATGAGGGTAGGAGCTGAGTGGCCCTGGTGGAACTTAAACTGGACGTCAGTGAGCAGGTTATTGCTAAGCAAGTGCTGCTTGATAGCACTGTTGATGACCCCTTCTATCACTTTACTGATGATCGAGGGTAGACTGATGGTGCGGTAATTGACTAGGTTGGATTTGTCCTGGCTTTTGTGTGTAGGACATGCCTGGGCAATTTTCCACATTGCCAGGTAGATGTCAGTGTTGTAGCTGTACTGGAACAGCTTGACTAGGGGCTAGGGGTACTGCACGTCCTGGAGCACATGTTTTCAGTACTATTGCCGCAGTATTGTCAAGGCCCACTGTCTTTGCACTACCCAGTGTCTTCAGACATTTCTTGATATCACGTGGAGTGAATCGACTTGGCTGAAGATTGGCATCTGTCATGCTGGGGACTTCTGGAGGAGGCCAAGATGGATCATCCACTGGACACTTCCGACTGAAGATTATTGTGAATGCTTCAGCCTTATCTTTTCCACTGAGGTGCTGGGCTCCTCCATCATTGAGGATGTGAGTATTAGTGGACGCTCTCCTCCATTGAGTTGTTTAATTGTCCACCACCATTCTGGATGTAGCAGGACTGCAGAGCTTAAATCTGATCCGTTGGTTGTGGAATTGCTTAACTTTGTCTATCATTTTCAGCTTATGCTGTTTGGCACACAAGTAGTCCTGTGTTGTAGCTTCACCAGGTTGACACCTCATTTTTAGGTATGCTTGGTGCTGCTCCTGGCACACCCTCTGCACTCTTCACTGAGTCAGGGTTGATCCCCTGGCTTGATGGTAATGTTAGAGTGGTGGATATGCCGGGCCATGAGGTTACAAATTGTGGTTGAGTACAATTCTGCTGCTGCTGATGGCCCACAGCGCTTCATAGTTGCCCAGTCATGAGTTGTAAGTTCTGTTTGAAATCTATCCCATTTAGCATGGTAGTAGTGCCACACAACACGATGGAGGGTATCCTCAATGTGAAGACGGGACATCGTCTCCTCGAGGACTGTGTGGTGTCCACTCCTACTGATACAGTCATGGACAGATGCATCTGTGGCAGGCAGGTTGTTGAAGATGAGGACTTGCATGTTTTTCCCTCTTGTTGGTTCCCTCACCACCTGCCACAGACCAAGTCTAGCAGCTATGTCCTTTAGCAGTCAGCCAGCTCGGTCAGTAGTGGTGCTACCAAGCCACTCTTGGTGATGGACATTGAAGCCCCCCCAACCAGAGAACATTCTGCGCCCTTGCCACCCTCAATGCTTCCTCCAAGTGGTGTTCAACATGGAAGAGATCTGATTTATCAGTTGAGAGGGGTGGGGGGGGTGTGGTGGTTGGTGAGCACGGTATTACATGGTAATCAGCAGGAGGTTTCCTTGCCCATGTTTGTACTGATGCCATGAGACTTCATCGGGTCTGGAGTCACCATTGCGGACTCCCAGAGCAACTCTTCCCTGACTGTATACCACTGTGCTGCCACCTCTGCTAGGTCCATTCTACCAGTGGGACAGCACATACCCAGGGATGGTGATGGTGGTGTCTAGGATATTATCATTAAGGTATAATTCTATGAGGATGACTATGTCAGGCTGTTGCTTTACTAGCCTGTAAGACAGCACTCCCAATGTTGGTACAAGACTCCAGATGTTAGTAAGGAGGACTTAGCAGGGTTTCCCGTTGGCCCATCGATTCCAGGTGGTCCATCCTGCTTCATTCCTTTTTGTTCGCTTTTTAGCAGTTTGATACAACTAAGTGGCTTGCTAGGCCATTTCAGAGGGCATATCAGAGTCAACCACTGCAGATTTGGAGTCACATCTAGGCTAGGTAAGGAGATTTCCTTCCCTAAAGAGCATTAGTGAACCAGATGGGTTTTTACAACAATCAACAATGGTTTCAGTATTAGACTTTTTAATTCCAGATTTTTATTGAAGTCAAATTCTACCATTCCACCCGAGTCCCCAGAGCACTAGCCTGGATCTCTGGATTGTCAGTCCAGTGATGATACCACTATGCTACCACCTCCTCTGAAATGTCTATGTATGTTTTTTATATTGACTTCCAGAAGGCGTTCAATAAAGCCCCTCTTAAGAGACCATTAGCTAAAGATGAAGTTCATGGAATTGAGGGCAAATCATTGACCTGGCTATGAAATTAGTGGGCATCAGGAAACAGAGAGTAGGTATAATGGGCAAGGTGTCTTAGACGGTGGGAAAGAGAGTCACATATCCAAGTGTGCCAATGAGATAAAGAAAGGCAGCATTATGAGCTGTGTAGGTGGAAGGATCAAATTTGGTTGTTGATGCTTGTCCTGATCAAAATATTTTGTGTAAAAAGAGTAAAACCTGTGGAAGAAATATCTATTTTCTTTATACTCTCAGATCAGAGGGTGGACGATTTGCTAAAACTTCAACACATAATCTGAGAATGGGAAGTAACATTTTGATTTTCATGACGCTGATACAAGAAAAAGTTATAATGAATAGTTATATGGCTTCGATATAACTGAAATTTCATATCATCATTTTGACTCATCGCGATTTCACTGTTGACTTACCAAATCCTTATCTCTTGGTGTTGCATACTAATAAAAACTGTTTCCAGTAATGATAACTCTATTTCCCGATAGGAACGGACAATCGGGAAAAACTGAATTCGACCTGATATCAGGTGTCGGGTTCTCAATGTGCAATTACCCTATGGCCAGTCCAGTTGAGGTAGAGAACCCACAATCTTCATGCTGCCTGCTTATCAAAACGATTATAGTGTACATCCCAGTGCGAAACACATTGTCGACTGGCTGCATGCTCAGCAAGGGACCAGCAGCGTGTGTGGCTAGTGCAGCATTCAAATAGCTTGCATTTCTTAAAGTCATGCTGCCCCTTTAAAAGGGGAGGTGCACTCAGGCTACAACAGTAACTAAAATAGAGTCTTTGGTGGAGGAAAAATGATAGGTAATGGAGAAAAGAGATTGCATTAAACTCCTGACAGTCAGCTCGTGAAGTAGGAGACCAGAAGTCAATCTTTACTCAGTTTTAGGTTTATCCACAAAGTTAAGCATTACAAGTGCATGGCTCCTAAATCTACTGCCCAACACCAGTGTCAACAAGTGATCCTTCTTATATTATTTTGAGGACACTAAAACAAATGGCTAAATTAACTAATCAGCAACTCCTTAAAGGGCTATTGCAAGTAAAACAAAAACTATAAAGAAAGCTTATCAAACTAAAATAATTTTCCAGGAGGTGATGATAAAATCCAGCCACTGTGGCACCTGCCAGTTGCAGAAGACAGCAGGCGTACCAATGGACACCATATTGTTACTATCAGGTGAGGAGGGTCAAATGGCTCCCCTGTTTTCCCTCTCCTTATTTGACCATAACAGGTTGAAAAGGATATACTTGCTAAGCCAATGAGTGTTTAATTGTTTACGCCTAGTGATCATTAAAGAATCACTTGGACAGGTTTTCTTGAATTTAACAAAGAAAGATGTTAGCTTTATTATATTTAAACCAATCTAGTAAAATAATTTTAAAAATGCTTCGATTCTCACACGTGCACAACACACTCGAAGTTCACACATGCATCAGGAGATTATGGAATGTTAGAATTAGATTTATCAGCTTAGGGTCCAGAGAAATAAAAGGGTATACAGTCTGTATTTGGTGATTTGGCTGGCTTCAGGCTGAATTTTGTGGTCTTGTGACTTTAGTTCAGTGGACCCAATGCTCCGATTTAAAGATGTAGACAGTTGATTTGGCTCTTTTCCTGGAGGTGGTGGCACTGTGTTGAATTCTTTTAAGAAGATTCAAAGCTTGCCAGGTGGGTTGGAGAGAGAGGGAGGAGGAAGGAAACCTACTCATGTCTTCTCTCATTAGTATCTCAATTGCTTGTACTTAAAACACACAAAGGGTAGGCCTGTCACATGGCCGTTCATCCAGTGATTCAAACATAGTTGTAACCAGGGTATTCCCCCTTCTAACTTAATCAGTTTATGTCTAGGAACCCTCTCTCTCAGTCACTGCCCCATTGTTCAAGCGATTGGGGTTAGCATTTTCCCATTGTAGCTTAATGAGTTCATGTCTGGGAGTCCACTGTTGAATATCCCAGTGACTGCCTTGATGTCTTGCTAATGGGGTTAGGATTGAGGCTCATTCATATTCTCCTGAGGCCATTGTCCTTGATGGGTCTTCACAAAAGTGGTGTATCCATCTCAATGGGTTGAAATGTGGAGAGTACAGTGATGCAAACTGGATAGCCATCGTTGTTGCAAGTTAAAGTCACACTGTTAACCTGTGTTTCAAAAAGTCTGTTTTTAGCAGTTCAATTCAGTTTTCCAACTGTTGGATAACATCATTATTTGGCATAAAGCAAGTTCTTGTGACAGCGTGCATAAGTGCCTCTTTATATGTGCTCAGGTAATCATCCAATGAATGCCCTCTACCTATATATATAATTAACTTTAATTTATACAATTAACAACATTTTTGGATGCAACACTGAAGACCTTAGTAATGGAAGTGGAAAGGAGGAAAGAGGATATGTTTTGACAGGAATGGGGGGTGATACAACAGGAGGCCCTCAAGGCACACCCTATGAAGCAAATGGAAGTAAGTGCTCAAAGTAGTCAATTCCCAATGTCCAGCTTCAAGGACTTAGCTAGGGTGCGAGAGAAAATTCAATGAGCTCACACAGGTGGTCAAGTTCAGAGAATTCATTTTCAAATGCCACCTCCCACCCATCACACCCCCAATCTCTCGCAGTGTTCAATGCGCCACACCCCTATAAATCACCCATCACTCATGCCTAACAGTCAGATGCTCCAGCTCACCAGGCGCATCACCCAAGCACATGGCAACACACTTACTGACATTAAACACTCTCTCTGTCTCTTGTAGGGCAAAGTCACACATAACTGCAGGCAGTAGCAGAAAACCAGCTGGGGATGGACACATCTGAAAGGTGAGAGAGAGAGAAAGCAGGGATTTATAGACCAGTTGGTCTGACATCAGTTTTTGAGAAATTGCTAGCATCTATAATTAAGGATAATGTGAATGAACACTTTGAAAATTTTCAACTGATCAGAGAGAACCAGCATGGATTTGTAAACGGAAGGTCATGCCTGATCACTGGAGAAGGGGAATGTTTATGGATGTTATTCAAATGGTCTTCCAGATAGCATTTGATAAGGTCCCTCATAAGAGACTGTTAGCTAAAGATGAAGCTCATGGAATTGAGGAGGAATTATTGGCTTGGTCAGGAAATTGGCTGAGTGGCAGGAGACAGAGGGTAGGCATAATGGACAGGTACTCTCATTAGCAAGATGTGACTAGAGGTGTGCTGCACAGATTTGTGGTGCGACCTTAAACATTTACTGCATTTATTAATGACTTAGCTGATGGACTGAAGAGCCAGATATCCAAATTTACCAATAACAAAAATATAGGTGGTTAATAGGTGTAAATTGAAGGAAATTTCCAAGAGCAATCAATAGATTAAGTGAATAGGCAGAACTGTGGCAAATGGATTTCAATATAGGTAAATGTGAGATCATCCACTTTGGGCCTAAAAAAGATTGAACTGGGGAATTTTTAAATGGTGAAAGGGCAGAAGTAATGGAGGACGAAAGACACTTGCAAGACCAGGTACGTTGATTGCTAAAATGTCATGAAAAGGCACAGAAAATATTTTAAAAGGCTAATAGAATGCTGCCCTTTATATCTTGAGGAATAGAATAAAAAGGAGGCGGAAGTCATGCTTCAGCTATACAAAGCTCTGGTGAGACCACAGGGAGTACTGTGAACAGTTCCAGGCACTGTATCTTAGGAAGGATATATTGGCCTTGGAGGGAGTGCAGCATAGGTTTGCCAGAATGAGGTTAAATTGCACAAACTAACATATAATTCCCAGGAATTTAGAAGGTAAAAAGGTGATCTGGTTGAAGATTTCAACATTTTCAGGGAACAGATAAAGTAGATAGACAGAAACAATTTTTCACTAGTTGGGGAGCCTAGGACATGGGGGCATAGTCTAAAAATTAGAGCTAGACCATACATTTCTTCACACAAAGTTGATAAACATTTGGAACTCCCTTCTGCAAATGGTAATTGATACTGTTCCTATCTCTTAAGCCATTTGGAAAAGACAGTGCTCCACATCAAGGGTCTGGCTGTGACTAAGATGATAATATTTTTTTGACCTATTCCCTTTGTCAAAGCGCACTTCACCCCCATCCTACAATCTGGCATGAAGCTGTAGATGGTGTAACCATGAACCTTTTTGCTTTCCACCCCACCCACTTCTCTCAATTCAACCCTCCCCTTCTGCATTTCTGCTTTCAGAAACCCAAAACC